>NC_050483.2:11358831-11660081 GCF_012460135.2 Molothrus ater
ACTGAACCCACAAAGACTGCTTTTTCATACTTAATTTTGTGAAATTGAAGTACTAAAAAATGATGTTAAAACTCTGGATCAAGATAAGAGGAGCTGATTTCAGTTTTATTTAACATAAACAAAAACAAGTCTATAAATGAGGTTCAGTTTTCAAATTGGAGTGGAGATTAAAGGAATTCTTTCTATTAACTGGAATGAAGAGCTCAGGAATTTGCATGTGGAAGAGGCCACATGAGACGTGGAATCACAGATGCAAGAACTATTTGGAGCTTATCTGAAGCATTTGGATTGGGGCAGCATGTAGGGAAGGACTCCTGGCTGAGCAGGCTTCCAAAACTCAGCAAGAATTATTTGGGAGTAAGCAGAGCTTAAAATGAATAGGGAAAAAAAAGAGACTGTGCAGCATAGAAAACTACATCTGCTAGTAGATCTTTGCAACTTGCACAAAATAACCTGATAAACTGAAGTTGTTTTGTTTCCCTCATTGTTTATTACTGTGGTTTTATTGCTGCTTTCACACAGAACCATTCTACAGTGTTCATTTGGGAAATTTGAACCTGCACAGAATGATCTGATGAACGAAAATTTGCTTAATTACTTCTTTTTTGTTACCTCCACAGTTTGCTAATAGGGCATTTCAGTTTCTGAGATGACACTAGGTCTTACACAAATGTATAAAAGCATATTCTAGTATGCTGCTGCCACTTTAAAACCATGATTATTTAATTACTGTCCAGTTCAGTGTTCTCCTGGCCATTTTTACAACACCTCAACTCACCGATGTATTCGCTGTGCAATTGGGACATACCAGCCTGAGTTTGGACAAAATTACTGCATTGCCTGCCCTGGAAACACCACTACTGATTTTGATGGGTCAACAAACATAACACAGTGCAAAAGTAAGTACAGCAAGATGGTTTTGATGCTCTCTTACAAATAAAAAGACCGAGCCATTAATGTTTGGGGTGGCCCTAAGGGCAAAACTCAGCTTTGCTCCAGGGAGCTGGAGAGAAGGCAGAGCTTGCTCCTCTTTTGCTGCCTGCGCCTCACCCCACATGGCTCACTGAGGTCTGTGAGACACCATTTCTGCAGACTGGTTCCATCAGCCTTGTCAAGGTAAGGGATGACTGTGTTTTGCCAGTTGGTGCTGGGTTGCTTGGGGTCTTCCTATTGAATCTTTTCTCTCTTGATACAGCAGAGTTTGTGTCCTCAGCACCCTGATTTGTTCCCTCCTATTAAGAGGAATGGAAGCTGGCTCACAGAACTTAATAGCTCTAGTAACCATTTCTTGCTAATAACAACCTTTGAAAGAGTCCATTACCAAGGGAGCCACTGCTCTGGATTTATGGTAGCTGAGGGGAAATTAAAGAGGGAGAATGGAGGGCAGAGAGGTGACTGCTCAGAACCGGCTCTGAAGTGCCTACACACACACACACAGACACATGAGAACACATGCACTCAGGGATGTGAGAGGCTGGCAAGGAGAGCTGTACCTGCAGCAGATGCAAAAAGGGAAATGTGTGTCTGCCCCCTGTGCAGCTGATGTGACTGCAGGAGGGCTGCAGGGTGGCCTCTCTTTGCCTTGTCCTGCATTGTGTGTTCCTTTTCCAGACAGGCAGTGTGGAGGGGAGCTGGGAGATTACACTGGGTACATTGAATCGCCCAACTATCCTGGGGACTACCCTGCAAACACTGAGTGCACTTGGAGCATCAACCCTCCGCCCAAGCGCCGCATCCTGATCGTGGTCCCAGAAATATTCCTGCCCATCGAAGACGAGTGTGGAGACTACCTGGTGATGAGAAAAAGCTGTGAGTCTGGAACACCCATCAGGGCACAGCTCAGGGGGAAACACAGGGTGAAACACAGGCATTGCTGTTTGCAGAAACTCAATGTAGTCTGCCTGGCAATTATTTAAGAGCAGAAATTTCTTTAATGGCAAATGAAGAAGTCCTATTTGGCAATGCTGTCCCATAGTTTTCAGTGAAATTCAGAGGGCACAAGGCCATGATGTGTCAGTGAACTGAGAGAAATATTGTTAAGGAGGGGTAGGTGGTTCAAGCTTAACCAGTCATGCATTATGCTAAGCAGTTCTAGCCTGGGTTAGGAGAGAGGAAATGCTTGCTAATCCTTACAGGTGCCTGATGTGTGGATAAACAACCTCAGTTTCTAGTGTAGGCATGTCCTTCAAACAGTAGACTGTTATTTTAGGAAAAAGGAAACTATTCCCTCACCAAGAAGTCCCTCATTGATGGCCTGCCATCCACTAATGGCCTGCCACATTTTGAGGAGTTTTCTTAACACCAGCAAGCATTTTTCTGGTGCTAAGAGAGAAAACAGCTTTAGTAGGAAGCATTGTCCCACAACTGCCTGTTGTGCTTTTGCTTTGAAAGCTTCTTCCAACTCGGTGACCACGTACGAGACCTGCCAGACCTACGAGCGCCCCATAGCCTTCACCTCCAGGTCCAAGAAACTCTGGATCCAGTTCAAGTCCAATGAAGGGAACAGTGCCAAAGGATTCCAAGTCCCTTATGTAACCTATGATGGTGAGTGGGAGTGAGCAGCTGGGCTGATGTGGGCTGATGCAGCTGCAGCAGTGCAGAGTTCTCCTCCCTAAGCAGCAGGGCAGCTCAGAGGTGTCCCTAGGAGCTGCTTCCAGGAGCTGGTCCATTTAAGCCTAATCTAAGGAATTCTGCAGTGCACTGCAGTCTTTTAAGTGCCACAATGTCTTCCAAACAAAAATCTGGAGTTCTGGGCTCTGGCCTGCAAATTACAGAGCTCAGAGACAGAATCTAAGTTTTATGCACTTCTGTGCCTTTCCATCTTCTTTGGGTGGCCCCAGCAAGGAATTAGGTAAAGCCCAAGTACCTGTGTTTTATGGTGTTCCTGCTACCATTTGTGGCCTAGAATCAGGTAGCAAAATACCCATATTGAAAAGAGACTTGAGGGGAAAGATTTTCACCTCACCCTTGTCAGAATCATGAGGTGTGAAACTGGAGCTGAGGATTTGCACTTCAGCATAAGTGAAGTGATATTGTATGTTCTGCTCACACTGGGTTAATTGTGAGGGAGCCATCCCTGCTGTGGTCTGCAGAGTTTCACTAGTGGTGGAAAAGTAATTTTTCAGGGGACACATCTCCTGTTGAAGAATTTCAGGTTATGATTGACCAGAGGAGTTGCTTTTAAGACAGCATCCTCTTACATAATCTTTTTATTCCTTCTTCCTGTAGAAAGAAGTCAATAGCAGGCTGTGGGTGTGTACAGATGGGTCTCTGCAGTTCAGTTGGTTTAAGGCAGGTCACTTGGTTACCACATGCACTCCATTCTTGGGTGCTTTATGATGTCCTTTGCTTTTGACAGATTGATGCTGAGCAGCTCAGCAGAGTACACTGTTCTCATAATAAAAAGTGTTAAGAATATTTTCTTACTGCTAACATGAGAGCCAAGTACTACTGGCTCTTCTGAGGCAGAGCTTCCATGTGTAACCACAGGAGATATTGAGTATGTAAGTGAAGTGAAGCTGCAAATTACTCTCTTGTGCATTCCCCACAGAAGATTACCAAGAGCTAATAGAGGACATTGTTCGGGATGGCAGACTTTATGCATCTGAAAATCATCAAGAAATACTTAAGGTACATTCCTTCCACTGAACATGTTGGTTTTGATTGGAAATCATATTATTTGGTGCAAGTGAGTTTGCTTCCTGCTCTGCATCAGGTCTGTTCCTTGGTGCACCAGGCATGAGCTGCTCCAGGGAAATGGGGTGAACCAGCAGGTCCGGGTCGTGCAGAGCAGTGGGTAGGGGACCCTTTGCTCAGGGGGACTGAAGGTGGATCAGAGCTACCAGGGGAACTGATTTCTTGGGAAAGCACTGCGTGCTGCTTCTTGTAGCCTCTAGGTTAGCAAAGCTTTTCCTCCCTGGGCAAAAGAAACCTCTTTGTGGATTTCTCCAACCTTGGTTAGGGGACTTCCATAGGCAAGTTGAGTGCATGCCTTTGTTTTGCTGGATATCAGCTCAAGTGTGTGTTCATTTTGTGGTTTGTTTGCTGTTCTTGGATGTATGAGGAGGGAAGAAATTCTGGAGCTGCTAATTTGGAACACCAGTGACGTTCCAGAACAAGTCAGCCTTGCTCTGCTATGCTTCCAAGCCCTTGAAACACTTGAAAAGTAAAATCCCCCATAATCTTTTTAGAGTTAGACAGGCATTAAACTTTGGTAATACTGACCATAACTCCTCAGTGGAGCTACAATGAAATCTGCTTCCCTTTTCCCAGGACAAGAAACTGATAAAAGCACTGTTTGACGTGTTGGCACACCCTCAGAACTACTTCAAGTACACAGCCCAGGAGTCCAGAGAGATGTTCCCAAGATCCTTCATTCGGCTGCTGCGCTCCAAAGTCTCCAGATTTTTGAGACCTTACAAATAGTTGGCACTGAACTTAAAAGCTGAACCAGCCCTGGGCATGCACAGAGGGGCTGTGGTAGGTGGGGCTGCTCTCTGTGTTTTACACATTGGCAGAGACTCTCCAGGGAAGCTCGCCAGCTCCCTTCTTGGCAGAGTTTAGCTTTCTCAGCTAATATAAATATTTTGGTGAACAGAATTTTGATTCCTTTCCAGATAATACCTTTTGGGTACCAAAGGATACCTCACGGGTCCCTGAATTGGAGACTGCCCATGGTTTCTGTAACTGAAGGGCGCCAAGCAGAAGTTTGTAGAGCTCTGCCCCGTTGCTTCATCAGCACCTCTAAAAGCTAATGAGGACAGACAGGCTAAGCAGTGTGGTTTGGGATGCACCTGGGCTGCCATTAATGCATGTTACCTCAACAAAGCTGGGTTCAGGCTCGGTCTCGCTGAAAGTGAGAACAGGATTGATGACTCTCTTAACATTTGCTACACAGGAAATTCAGAGCTGAGGTTGACACAGTGTAAATTCAAACCAGTGAGGCCAAAAACTGCACAAGGTGCAGTTTTTCTCTGAACTACATGTGGCATGAAGCAAAGGGTTGAATATCAAATTGAATGTTCAGCAGGGTCTGGCTCACACAGTGTCCATGTTAGTGACCTATTGGCTTACGTGGAGTGATACCAGAATAAACTGTGGGCACCACAGCAGTGGAAAACAGGCCCTGACCCTCTGGACATTTCCATTTTGGGCTGTCTGCAGCTGTTAGAGCAGATCAGATTATTTCCTAAATCCCAGTGTTGTCCCCATGCATAGGCCTGGGACAGCAAAAGGCATTTTCCAAGTTGTGTAAAATTCTGCCCTCTGAGCACCTGCAGGTGAACACAGAAGCCCCATTTTAAATGCAGGCTTTGCATAGATGATGCTCTTGGTACAACACTGTTTAAAGCTGAATAAGGTTCTTGTATGAACCTCAGTTGTCATGTTCTCCACCTTTTCTGAGCACCTTGTGGAGCAGAGAAGAGCTGCTTTCCCTGTCTGACTGGAGAGAAGGAGGGACAATGATTCAGCCAGACTGAGGCCACAAAAGTTGTCTATGGCAAATTGTTCCTTGGGATTCCCAGGCTCTGTGTCCTTCTCCTCAGGCTGTGTTTCCCATTGGAGACAGAGCTATTCTGAGAGGGCCTGTAAGGAAATCTGTGCTGATCAAAATGTTGTCTCAGTGCTATTCTGTCCACACCCACATCTCCTCTGGCCATCCAATCCATTCTCTGAGTAATGTACCTCGAGGACCTTCTGCCTTGAAGGGAGACAGCCACAGTCCCATCCCTTTGGAAATGGACTTGTGACCTCTGTCCTTTGGCCACTGGCCATGCCAAGGGGTGCAGTGGGCACCAAACTCCCTCTCTGTGCCATCTTAGGAGCAGTACTTACATTTCCCAGGGTAGCCAGGGCCGGTGCTCCCTTTCCCAGGGTGTGGAGTCAGACCTGCTGGGTTTCACTGCATTGGCACGTGGTGTTTAACTGCTGTGTGTGAAAAATACCACACCCACAGTGTGACAGCAGAAACCCTCACCAGGAGCTGTCTCTGAATCTCTGAATCTGAAATGGGGGCTCCTGCCTCAGCCTTGCTGAGCTGCGTGTGGGACAAGGACACATCTTGGCCATGGTGTGACAGGGAGGGACAATGGCTTTGGCCACAGCTGGGGAGCAGAGCCCCTCAGGATGGGGCTGTGGGGTGCTGTGCCCCTCCTGCTGCTGGGGAGGAGTTGCTCAGCCTGGCCAGAGGTGGGAAATGGCTTGTGCTGCTGCCAGGAGGGAGCTGTGTCTCCCTGCTGCCCTGGGCATGGCTGTGGCAGGGCACAGGGCTGCTGCAGGAGCCACAGGGAGAGCTGGCAGAGCAGAGGGGAGGGAACACAGCTCCTCCTCTGTGTGCTCCTGGCAGCTGTGCTTCATCCCAAACAGGGTCCTGCTGCTGCCTCTGTGGGAGAGAGGACAGGGACACCTGGCAGAAGGCACGAAGCAGTGTGACTGAGGAGGGGGTGGCTGAGGAATGCCAGAACAGGAGGAGGGGGTGGTGAGAGGCCTTGCTGCATCCCTGCTGGAGTGTGCTGCTGTGCAGAGAGCACAGGAGGGCATTTCCAGCTGGCTTCCCTTTGGCTGCACAGCCCCTAGCCCACGCTGTTGGAGGCTCCCCATGCCAGAAGCAGAGTGCAGGGAGCCCCAGGGAGCCACCAGCCACCCCTGTGAGGCAGTGGAGCACTCTGGAGTGGCCAGGGTGCTGCAGTCCTGCTCTGTGCTGGGCACTGTGGGCACAGGCCATGGGGTGCCAGCTTTTGGCCAAGCCCAGAGGAGGGGCTTTGCTGTGGGCTGCGTGCTGGTGCCAAGGGAAACAGGGCAGCTCTTGGAGTGCTCCCTGCCAGGGAGGCTGCAGCTCTGAACAGCTCTGCTCTGCCCTGCTGAGGGACACAAATCAGTGACTGGTTTCGACCAGGGCTTGAGGAAACCAGAGTTGTGAAACATCCCAATGTTTCTTATGGGTGAAACTGGGCTGTGCTGCTCTGTATGTGAGTTACTGATCCGTGCTCTGGGTTTATCACACTGCATCTCCTCTAGTAGTCCTGCCCAGCACAGCCCTGCACATCTGCTGGGACCCTCAGGGATCTCAGCTTTGCTTCTCCTGGTTCACACAGGCCATTTTCACTGCTGGGAGGAGAGGAGTGTGCACAGTCTGAGGCTGAGGAGAAAACCTGCCCTTTCTCAGAGAAGAATCCTCATTGTTCCACAGCCCTGTTCGTTTCCTGCTTAAATAGCAAATGACTCAGAAGCACTTCTGTTACCCTTGATGTGACATTATGGACCAAAATTTCCCCTTTTACTGTGTTTCCTGTGTGTGCAGTAAAAAGTGAAGAGGGAATTTTTGCTGCCTTGAATGCTGGGAGGAGTGATAACTTGCAGAATGCTGTAAACTTGGCATTGTGTCTTCATAGTGATGGTAGTGGCTCTGTAGAAATGTCAATTTCTACTTTCTATGTGGTTGTAGACTGATGATGTGTTTTGGCAACAAATGACTCAAAAATGTTTAACCTTATAAAACAGAATTGAATTTTTGGAATAATGATTAGTGCTAACTGGATGACTCAATGTCACCTATGTCAGATAAACACAAGGATATTTTGATGATTGTAAATTAATGTAAAGTGTTTCAGACTGTTACTCTTGATAAGAGAAATAAACCAGTGAACTTTTAGCTGCATTAAGTGCTTGGGTAATATTTTTAGTTATCTTTCTGTGCTAAATAATAGTTTTGACAAATTTAATGATTGTTTAACAAGTTATTGCAAATCAGATACAGTTTATCCTGGGAACATCTGCTTACCACAGCATTCTGTTTCATGTAATACATTACTAGCCTGCATCTATACAGAAAAAGATACAATTCTTCACATATTTAATGGTGCACATAATTCTGGCAAGTAAAATACCGGAATTATCCTGGTATTAATTCTAAAAAATAATCTAAAAATGTCTCCTATATGATGAGCTGGAGTCAGTCAGTCTGTTGTAACAAGCTGCATGAAGACAGGATAAAAAACTTAAATCCAAAGTGTTTTATTACTTTGTAGATTAATCTGCTTATTTTTCCTAAAAAACAAAACCAAAAAAACCCACACAAACAAAAAAAAACCCAACCCCAAACCACAAGGTTTAAAATGAAAAATAATTTAAAAAACCCCCAAACCAAGGAAAACAACGTGAAAGCTTGTGTTAAGACACAAGTTCCCAGGATGCTTTTAAGATTATACCACAATGTCATTAAATTCACTGGCTTAATTTCTTAGAATTGAAAAGTAGAATTAGGTCATAGGAAATTGAAAATAAGTCAATCTATAATAATTTTTAACACTGTTTTTCTGTTTGTTTTCTTTTTTTAATATTATGTTCAGAGTTTTAGGTTTAGTCCATCTATCAAACTTTTATAAAAGCAATCCCAATATTTTCTCCTGAATTTATTCAACTGCCTGTTTGACCCTTAGCTTCCTTTGATCACAGTGACAAGAACTGATTTGTATTTCACTGGATGTGTCCACCCAGGCTCATTTGGTGTGGTTTTGGAAGACACAACTGTGTCATTCAGCTGTTTGCTGTGGAAAGGTGATGCTGGTTTATGTGGCAAGGAGTAAATGGCATACAGGAGTACAGAGGTCCTGGAAGAGTGTGGTGGTGGCTACAGGCTGATCACACAGAAAACTGTGTTGTTTAAATATTCTCCCTGGTTCTGTGAGTGCTGCCAGTGCTGGATGCAGTGATGGACACGAGTGCTCAGATACCCCCTGGGACAGGGAATGTCAGTATGAGCTGTCCTGGGAACTCCTGAAATTCTGACTGGGACCTTTGGGTGTTCACATAACAGCAATAATGAATAGGGGAACATGGAGAGCAAGGCTTGAAGCTTATTTAAATCCAAGGAACCAGAGGAGGTCTGGTGTGGGTGAGCAGGAAAGAGCAGCATCATGATAATCCTTTGGAACAGAATGCTGCAAAGAATGGTGGCCCACAAATATTTCTGAATTAAACAAGCTTAAATGCAAATGCTTTTCCTCTCATGCATATAGATGGCATCCTGTAAATGAAATAGGTGTGGACTGCAAAACCTGTCACAACAAAAATGTCAACTCTCTTCCACCCCTCCTTTGGATGCTGCTGCACCCAAACCGTGCTGGAGGGGACAAACAAGGGCTTCTTCAGGAACTTGAGCCCAACTTGGGGTTGTTTCTGGGCATCCCTGGAGCCAACCCATCCCACAGCACCTCTTGCTGCTGCCCACTTATTTTGAACAAATCTTTTGCTCACAGGCAGGTTTTCACTGTCCCTTGTGGAAGTCTGCTTTGCACAGCACATGTTCTGCTGGGGTGTAGGGAACAGCCAGGAGCACCTGTGGGGACAGCAGGAGTCACAGAGCTCGAGGGACATGTGCCACTCAGGAGGTAAGTTCATCTCATTTTTCTCCAAGTCAGAGTAAATTATATATGACATTCTTATGCTGCTCTTATTAAATCATTGTAGGTGTTAAAAAAAGAAAAAAAAAGTAGTATCCTTCTGTGTTTAAATATATGGGGTACTACAGCTTTTTGTCTGATTAAGCACATTTTGAAGAGTAAGTTTTTTGAATTCCATGAAGCAAAGCCTGTTTAGTACGCAGTGAGGAAAAAACAGGTCAGAAAAGAAGACCTTGAAATCTTTTTTTCTTATTGGAGATGTGCATAAATGCAGAATTCATAAAGGAAACTCCCTCACACTATCTAGCTGCTAAACTTGATCTGATGCAATCCAAGCCCTTTTATTTTCCATTGGGGAATTTATTCAGTAGGCAATGTATGCTCACAAATAATATGCCATGAAATCTCAGTTTTGTGATGATTCTGGGGATCAGCAAATCAAGGGATCATAGTTTTAAGGAGAGAAGAAGTTACTTTGGAAGCTGAAATATTCTGAAGTAGTCACTTGAGGTGCAATTTGTTGTTTAGTAGTTCTTAGTTCAGGTTTTGCCTGCTATGCACGCTGCAAGCAGCCATGAAACACTCCTGTGCTGGACAAATTTATGCCTGACAGGAGGAAGGCTCCTCATCCTCTGTGCCTCGGTCAAATACAAGAGTGGCAGCTGTCACCTGCTGCAAAATGCCAGCTCACCTGGCTCCTGGAGGTGCTGCCCAGAGCAAAACCCAGCCACAGAAAGCAGCTTAGGGCAAAGGAGGGGATGGTGATTTTTGTGAGGTTTAAAGTGGAAATTGAGGAAGCATTCCAGATGTAGGAGCGTCAGGGGGTAGGACAGACGGTCGGGACGGACGGACACGAGAGATCTCTGAAGCCAGGGCGTGGAATTTGGGGTTTATTGCAAAGGGCCTGGGTGCAGGGCCCTGCTGGGAGCTGCCAGCCACAGCTCAGAGCAGGACTGAGAGAAGAGAGGGGTAGGGAGGATGAGAGGGTAAGAGAGAGAGAGAGAGTAAGAGAGCGAGGTTCCCGTTACAGTACAATAAATCTTCTTCTGTGATGAATATTCTAATTCTCACTAACCAACCTAGTACAAGATACAAATTTTATAGCATTTACATCCAGCCTATAAGAATCATTACATTACCATACTGTGCTACATTTTAAACCCTAAAAACTCCTCTTTGGGCCCCTTCTGCCAAGCTAGTGGGGTCAGCTCTGACCCTTGGGCCTGCCTGCAAGCAGAGGGTATTGTCTCATCAATAGGGGATTACCTTCAGCTGGCCACACCATTGTTTTCCAGTGGTTCTGTAACTGAGGTATCTCAAAGCTTGCTTTCATTTCAATCTCACTTATAGTTTCTATATTCTCTAAATCTTTTGCCAGACAATCATATTTATAAGGCTTTCCTGTTTCATCTTGCCCAACACCAGAAAAGTGGGAGTTCAGGATCTCTGTGTCCAGTGAACGAGCCTGTATGTGACACAGCACTGCTCATGGATTTTGGGTGGCCCCAATTTGCTGTTCCTGCTGTAGTGCTGCTCTGAGGGGCTGTGTGGAAAAGCTGAGATCAGTTATTAAAACCAGGAGGACAGAAAAGTGCTCAGGGGGCCTGTCTGGCTTACATAGCACAGCTATTGTGCCCTGGCTCCCGTAGGTGCTAATTCTCTCAGCAAACTTACAAAAATAAAACCCTGAAAAGGCTCATCCACGCTGAGAACAGCACCTTCATTCAGTGGGAGAAGGAAGCTTAGCTCTAGGAACGGAGTGCTCAACACTGCAGGCATTGCTGTCTCCCCCTGGGCTGTGCAGAAAGCCCTGCAGGCAGTGCCCGTGGTGTGAGAGGGATGCAGCAGTGCTGGAACAAACACAGCACAGATGCCTGTCCCAGCCCTGGGCAGGACACAAGTCCAGTGTGACCATTTGGCCATGGAGTGGATAAAAAAGGCCCATCTGCCCCAGCAGGATGTTTCCTTGTGCAGGGCTGGAGAAGTCAAAGCAGTCTGGCTTAGGGATGCTCTGGCATAACTTCTTGTGAGATGCTGGAGACTGATCCCTCCCTCAGACACCTCTCAGGGTCTCTTCTTGCCTGGGATATTGGGGAGGGGCTCAGATAAAGAGGTTTTGGAGGGTTTGGGGAGCTGGGGCAGGGAGGCTGTGCTGGTTTTGGAGGGTTTGGGGAGCTGGGCAGGGAGGCTGTGCTGGTTTGGGGAGCTGGGCAGGGAGGCTGTGCTGGGTTTGGGGGTTTGGGGAGCTGGGCAGGGAGGCTGTGCTGGTTTGGGGAGCTGGGGCAGGGAGGCTGTGCTGGTTTTGGAGGGTTTGGGGAGCTGAGCAGGGAGGCTGTGCTGGTTTTGGAGGGTTTGGGGAGCTGGGCAGGGAGGCTGTGCTGGTTTTGGGGGTTTGGGGAGCTGGGCAGGGAGGCTGTGCTGGTTTTGGGGAGCTGGGCAGGGAGGCTGTGCTGGTTTGGGGGGTTTGGGGAGCTGGGCAGGGAGGCTGTGCTGGTTTGGGGAGCTGGGCAGGGAGGCTGTGCTGGCTTTGGGGGTTTGGGGAGCTGGGCAGGGAGGCTGTGCTGGTCGGTGCAGCTCCCTGCGTGCTGTGCCCTGGCAGCGGGACTGTGCCCGGGCTCCATCCGCAGGGATTCCCACGAGAGGGCAGCAGAAGGGCAGCGTGTGGCCCCAGCAAAGGCAGATCCTGCTGCAATCCCTGCTGGCAAGCACCGGAGGGGGGGCTGAAACTGGGGCTTCAGTACCTGGCAGCTCTTGGGTCTCACCACTGCCTCTGGTCCCTTGTTTTGGAGGGGATGGAGTGATTCGTAAATGACCTTGTATTTGAGTTAATCTGTTTTTACAAAATGCAGATATGGTGCTGCTGGGCCAGGTATTGCTGCCACCTCAGGCTGGAGTGAGAGGAGCCCTCCCGTCTCTCCCAAATTACTGGTGAGGAAATGTGTGGGTTGAAAGTTGTTGATTTCCAGGCAGAGCAAACCTCAAAGGAAGCTGGAGGAAATGGGCCATGAATGTGTAACTTCAGTTGCTGCTATTTGCTTTGAGAACAGTGAGTGATTCTGGCCCTCTGCCTGGCCCCATCACTCAGGTGACTCAGTCCTTACAGGTGTCAATAATGGACTTTGAACATTTGTCTTTGCAAATGAAATTGTGTGTGCAGTCGTCAGCTACTGATTCCCTCCATCGTTTGGTTGCTCAGCTTGGTCACAGTTTGACCCTTGCCGATGGCTGGACAGATGATCCTGCAGTAAAAGATCCCCAGGCAGGGCAGAAACACCCCCAGGTGCTGTGTGCCTCATCATTCCTGCCCACAGTGCTCGTGCTCCTGCTCCCCTGGGGCAGCTGCCTTCCCTTTGGGGCACGCTGTGAGCTCCAGTGTCCCTCAGCTGCCTAGGCTTGGAGGTGGAGGCATTCACCCAAATCACAACATGGCAAACACAACCTCTGTGTTAGGAGAGGCACATTGAAGCCCTGTTGATGATTTTGTAGGTGAGCAAATATTAGCCCTGAGTATCCAGTAACATTTCTGGCTGACTCTTGGCTGGCAGGAGCTGCTGCAGCTCTGCATGGGCTGTGGCAGGAGGGTACAACGAGAGCTCGCTTATGCTTGAGAGCCCTGGAGTCCTGACTTCATAAAATAAACACAAGGGCTCCACAGAGGTGAGAGATCCTGTGTTTGACTAACACTCTGGTGACCCTCCCTCTGATGCTGATGTAAATAATATTTTTATCTTAAATGGGTGCTGTAAATATCTTGGCTTCAGATTTGCATTTATCTCAAAGTTCCAAAAGAAAGGTATTTTGATGCTTTCCATGAATTTAGGATTTGAATATTTAAAATTCCAAAATTTATGTATCTTTAACTTATAGCATTCAAACCCTGAGTTCATTGAATATTAGTCTGTTGTGAAACCAGATAAATTTCAGACTCAATACACAAAACAAGCTGCCCCCTTCTCTTCTCCTCTGCAGGAAAGGTGCAAAGCTGTCCTAGATCCAAGCTCCATCAGAAGGTGGAAATATTTGTCAAACGAAACCCTTCTATGAATACTCCTTTAACTGGTAGTGGCAGGAAAGGTTCACAGTCAGTCTTTTAAAGAGCATAGTAAGAATGTTGTTCCTTAGTGAATCCCACATTGGCATGAGTTGAAATAAGCACCTGTTCTTGGGGCTTTTGCAAAAGAGCTGGGAAATTCCAGTTTTGTTCAGCTCACTTGCTTGCTGCATCTCTGGAGTTTGTTATTTTTGTCACAATCACCTGGTAAACTGGGTAAGCCATAGAGGAACCCTTCAAAAGGCAGCTCTGTTTCAGAGCTGACCTGAATTCATCCTGTTCCAGAGGCAGAGTGATCTTATTTTTGCAAGGTTTTAAATTATGTTCTGAGATTTGCTCTTCTCCATGAGGTAGATTCCACAGAGTTTGTTTGAGGAGTTCCCCTCCCTCTCCCCAAGTGCTGCTGTTTAGGAATCATACCACTCCAAAGCATCTGGAACGAGAAATGCCTCTGCAGCAGATTTATACTTGGCCAGAGGGAACTTCTCTGGATAGAAAGCCAGAAAAAGCAGAAGGCTTTAAAAGAGTTTGCATAGTTCCTTGCAGGACTAAGAGTTCCCCCCTGTGGCAGGGAGCTTCCAGATCCCCGTGCCAGCCCTAAACTTGTCACCCAGAGCAGGAGATGTAGAACAACCTTTCTGCTGTGCAAGCTGCTGGACTGTCCTGACCTTGCTCCTGCTCAGACTGCCTTGGTTTGCTCTCACTCCCAAGTCGGGTTTCTGCAGTTGCTTCAGTCCTGTTGGTGTGTGGAGAGGGCAGAGCACTGAGTCTGTGGCCTCACACACTCCACAGCTTCCATCTTTTATCCCAAAGCCAGTGTGAATTTCACATTGATGGAGACACAGGGTTATGGAAGAGAAAACTTTGGATATGAGCACCTGGGCTAACAGGATCCCAGTGGAAAAATGATTGTCATGTGTTCTTCTCCTGGTCCATTTTGGGCATCTGCTCATGGCATCAGCTGTTTCTGAGAATAATTTATTGGTTTGAGGAGAAAGTAAAAGGGAGAAAGTGATAACCGGTGTTCCATGCTTGCAACAATCAAGGGGTAATTGTTTAAAACTTCTTAGGACTGGGTTAGGGAACTACTGCCATGAAGGCAGCTAAGCACAGATGTCATTGAGGGCACCATGCATCCTCACTGTATCTCCACTAATGCTCAGGGTGTTGACTCAAGGAAAAATTTGGCCAGCTGCCTTATGATTGATTAGCCACAGAGATGTAAAAGCAAACACAGATGTCCCAAGTGTCCTAGGGCAATGTATACCTACTGCACATGATTTGGTGTGATATTTTATGTCCTAAGGAGTGACTTTTCACCATGCTGGGATGGAGAAATTTTGTAAGGAAAGAGAAATTTTCATATTCACAAAATCATTTAAGCAGGTGCTTGAGTTGGTGAATAGAAAGGGATTGTTGTATTGGAGCATTTAGACCAAGACTGGACTCCTTTGTATCCAGAAATCACTGGCTGCTAGCATGGCTGGGCTTTGTCCTGAGTGCTGTGCACAGCCTTTGTCCCTTAGGCAGAAGGAAGGGCAAAAATTACTAATGGGACATGTAGGGGGATAGAATATAGGAAAATAAAGATAGTGTAGAAAGTAATCTTAGCCCTAAGGAGTTGCAGCAGGGCCAATTATCAAAGCTTAGGAACAGGCCTGACTTTACCAGGCCACAGCTGTGACCAATGAGAAGAAGATGCTATAAGAGAGTGGATGGCTGGGTGAGAGGGGAACTGGAGTCAGTTGGCTGCTTTGTGAAGAGGAAAGAGTCAGTGCTCTGAGGAGCTGCCCACGAGGAACACCCAGAAGGTATGGAACCTTTGTGATAAGGTGACAACAGTATGGAACCCCTGCAATAAGGTGACAACAGGGACAAGGAAAATATGGGTGAAAACAATGGCACATCTCTGCTGGAGAAAACTGGGTGCTGTTCTTGTTCCTGCATGTCTCTGGTTAGGTGGCATTAGTCCAGTGGCTCATGACAGTGAAAGCATCCTGCAGCTCCCCTGGTGGGGGGAGCCCGTATTCCCTTTGTTAGGGACAGCTGGGAGCTGTTTCAAGGAGAGAACGGGGCAGGCTCAGCAGGATTCTGCCTGTGGGGTGGATGCTGTTCAGATGGCTGGGCACCACCTCTGGCTTGTACAGCTCGTTGTCAAGCTCTGCTTTGTCCAGGAGCTCTGAGCCGGGTCTGGGGAGCGACACTGACTGCAGCAATCCCACACCAGCATTCTTGGCTCTAGGATGGGCCAGGAAACCCCAGCCCCACTGCTTGATCCCGCGTGTGATCTCTTTCACAGCAGAAGCCAGCGCTGAGCCTGTGTCTCCTGTGTCTCCCTGCCCTCTCCTACCCCTGAGAGCCAGGATCTCAGCCTGGCAGCCCCTGCTCTTCCAGAGCAGCAGGCTCAGGTTATTTCTTAGCAGCTCCTGCTGGACCGACAGAGAAGCTGATGGGAAGAAGAGCAGCGCCCTCTTTCTTCCTCCTGGCTTTCAGAGCTGAGAAATCCCGAGCAGCAGAGGCGTTCCTGCGTGTCCTGCCTTGCTCCTCCTCGGTCTCCAGATGTCAGGCTTCTGGAAAGTTTAGAGAGGAGTGAGAAAACGGTGTTTGTGTAGTGTGAAGTGACTCGCCCTGGTTTAGCCTTAACAAGATCCCTCCTATATATTTAATGACCTGAATGTAAAATTTATGGCTTGGAATGCCCCAGCAGCAGAGGAAGCCTTCAGCACACAAGCTGCCTTTTGCAGGGCAGGAGAAATGAAATCCCCTGAGGTCTGGGAAGTCTGAGTGATGTAGTTATGGCTGGCACTTTGAATATATGTGTAGACTACTTCAAAATAAATATTTGCAGTTCTACTCTAACATACATCTGGGAGGGTGAGAACTAGCATCTATTAATGTTTCTTCAAATTAATAATTTTGAAAATTTTACACTGAAATAATTTTGCTGTTGCACATAATAAACAGAGGTTGGTGTGGGTGCATACTGGGGAGAAAATCACCTGCCCTGTGTGCACCATTTCCTCCTGTTTTGAAGGAAGCCAACCCTTTTCATGTTTCAGCCTCTTTAAAGAAGGGAAAATAAAGGTAAGGGAGCTCTTGCAAGACTTGCCATTTTAATCTCTTGTTTTGACATGTGCAGCTTTTGTGTTGCTGAAACTCTCATTCACCTGCTGCCTCTGTGTATGAAGAGAACCAGACAGGTAAATTCACTTCAGTCTCCTGGGGGAAGCTGTGCAGTGTCTGATTCCTCCCCCAGTGTCACCTGTGCCTCTGCTTTGTGCTTGATGCCACCAGCTCAGGCCCTGCACAGAGCACACTCGGGCAGGAGGCTGGGGCTGCACCTAGGATAAACACAGAGAGATGCCCTGGGAATAGCTGTGTCCATGGAATGCCTGTGATGGGGCCCAGATCCCAGCCCAGGAGGTCCTTTGCCTTGGTCAGCACTGGAAACACAGGGGGTGAGTGTGAAGCCACTGGACAAAATGGGCTACATTTCTCAGGAGCCTCAACCTGACTCTACCTTTGTATGTTAGAGGATTTCTCCAGCTCTAGCCATAGTCTTTGTCTAGCTACAAATTATAATTAAGTAGCTCAGTAAATCCTTCTGGATTTTTGTATCCAACGTTTTTAGAAAGGACTGGTTCGTAGTCTCTAAATTATTCCAGTTATTTTCCTGACTATGCTAGAACTGACCCCTACTAATGCACTGATGGACAAAGATCTTATTTTAATACATCAATTATTGTGATTTCATTTTCTTAAGCTCTTCACGGTCTTTTCTCTGGAAATGAATTCTCTAAAATTTTTTCTTTGTGCTGAGTTAATTATTCCTTTCAGACCTACTGCCTACTTCTGTTTCTATTAAATTATACCACTCTCTCCTTTCTTCAGAGTTTTCTGGGGCATCTCTGCATTTCTTCAGGATGTGGCAACTACTAACAAATCACTTCTTTTTAGGGAAAGATGAGAAATCAAAGAAAAGGAGGGAAAAAAAAAGGACCGACCCAGTTCCTGCATTGCCTGCTGCTGCTTTGCTGCTCTCCCCTTCACTGGGAGGCAGGAAAGAGCAAGAAAAGTGGGTTTGGCCCTTGGAGCTTTTCTTGAGTAAGGGACAGTGGTCACACACAGGCTTGTCTCCAGTGAGGGGATGGGAATTCTTCTGAAATGTGCCCCTATTTAGATACATTGTATAGGAAGGGGGAGAAATACCACCAGCTAATCTGTGCAAACAAATGATTTTACCACTTAACCAGCTTAACCCCTGAGCTGTCCAAACTGAGCTCCTCCTTCAGTGTGGATCCTGCACCATTTGAGCAGATGATTTACTGCTTCTTCCCCTTCCCTCTTTCTCAGGATTAAAAACCAAGAGAGGAATTAGGCTTTTATCTCGTTTGTTACTCCTGAGCATTGAGCAGATTTTCCTCGGAGCTGTTGGCACAAAGTGAGTTTGTAACAGACAGAGGAAGTGAAATTGCAGGGCTCAGACCAAATGCTTGTGTGCTGATGGAAACACAGGCTGCAGCCTGTGAGGGGGCTTTTCATGCCCCACCTGTGCTTGCAGCTTTACCCTTTGTGAAATAAGCCAGAGCTGACTGGGCATTTGTTAATACATTGGGCAGAGTGCTGCTACTCCATGAAGCTTTTATACTAAAAATTGCCTCCTGGTTTCAGTGTCAGCAGCCCTTTTGCTTCCTCCTTGCCTTCAGGAGAGCGTGGATGCAGTTGTATATCTTTATTTAATCAGCTGGAAAAGTGCCAAATGGCTCCCAAGGTGAAAAATAAGGTGCTTTTATCCTCCTGGCCCTGTGTGCCGGAGTGGAGCAATGGTCCTGTCGTGTAATGAGCTGAGTCAGCATAGGGAATACAAATTCTATTCCCCTGCAGACTGTCAGCCCTGTTACCCTTCTGCAGGCTGCCACATTCACTGAGCTGGGCTGGCTCATGTGCTGTGGCCTTTCTGTCAGGCTGTGCAATAATGTGCTCGGGTTTTATGGTGTTCAGACTCATCAGCTGGTTTTTTTCCCTCCTCTGTCCCAGGTCACACGAGAAGGGGCTGAACACCCATGGACTGTCCTGGCTGCAGAACTCAGATGTGTGAGTTTACCCACTTAAAGGGGGTTGCTGTTCTGGCATCATCATTGCCCACTCTGTGCCAGCCCCACTCCTCAGGCCAGGAGCAGGAGCTGCAGGGTGCCAGTGGTGCCTTGGTGAGCAGAAAGTGTGAGCCCAGGCTCTGTTGGTGGGGCAGAGCCAAGGACAATCAGTGTCCCAGCTCTGGAAGTGTCCTACAAGTCTGGCTTGGCATAAATCCTGGGCTAAGCTCTGGTTTTCTTGTGCTTTGCCTGGCACATCAAAAGTCTCTCTCAGTTTAACAAGAACCAAGCCCATGGGGAGTGTTTACAGATCTGTACTGTCTCTCTGAGGCTGAGCTGCATTTTTTCTGCACCTAGTCCATGCAACAAATGACTTGGAAAGCAGAAAGTTCAGGGAAGCACCTGCTGCCCTCACCTGCTGTTGCAGGGAATGAAACCCAAGTGTGCTATGAATCCTGATAAGAAAATAACCTTCTGTAACTGTTACATTAATCAGTCTCTATAGTATGAGACTCTATTAAGTTTGTTAATGTGTATTAGTTTGTATTGTACACTGTAATGGAAAGAGGACTGAGAACTTTGTTCATCCTTAAATAAAACAAGTTAAAGGACAGGCCAGCCCCAGGAAAAAGGATTTTGCTTCTTGGAAGCCTAGAGCTGCCCATGAAGAATGGGCACCTCTAAAGGACACCTCTAGTGAGCCAAGGTAATGCCAGCATCCTCTAACACATCTGCCAGCTTTGTCTGGGACCAGAGCTAAGTAACTACAGCAAGACTGGCTCCAGGAACAGCTGGGTCATTAGGCAAGCAGCACAAAAGCTGCAAAACCATAGCTGCTTTGCCAAGTTTTGCTCTGATTAACAATCAGTGGTGTGGGTGCTGGTGATCAGCCACATTGTGCTGTACCCGGACGTTTGATGGCTACAGAAAGCCTGTGTAAAACCACATTTAAGGTGCCCCAGTTTGGCTGGGACATCTTTTGAGACAGTTTTCCTGGGTGCTTGAGAGGACAGTGATGATCCAGACTGCTGCTGGCCATGCTGTGACGAGACCAGGGCCACCCCGGGCACAAGGTACCAACCCTCGCCACGGTGGCCGCGGGGCTGCATCCGCCCAGCCCGGGGCGCTGGGAGCTCTCACCGCCCGGTGCTCCGGGAGCCGCGCCCTGGCGCCGGGGAGGGACGGAGGGCGGGGATGTGTTACCGTGGGTGCTATCCCCGGGAGCAGCCCCGCTCCCCCCGCCGGCTGCCGCGCTACCTGCGCCCGCTCCCCGCGTCACCGAGCCCGGGATATAAAGCGCGGGCGGCCGCGCATCCCCAGCGCTGCTCCCGGGCCGCGCATCCCCACATCCCTGCTCCGCATCCCCGCATCCCCAGCGCTGCTCCCGGGACGCGCAGCTCCTCATCCTTCCAGCTCCGCCGAGCCAGCCGCTCGCAGAGGCAGCGGAGATGTTTTATTCGGGCATCCTGACAGAGCCGAGCAGGAAAGAAGTGGAGATAAGGGAAGCGGCGTCTCTCCGCCAGCAGAGGAGGATGAAGCAGGCGGTTCAGTTCATCCACAAGGATTCTGCAGATCTCCTCCCTCTGGACGGGCTGAAGAAGCTGGGCACGTCGAAGGATACTGTAAGGCTCTGTTGTGTTTATTGGAAGGACTGCTAGGGCAGTGCCCGTGTCTCTCTTCACGCTGTTTTTCTGTTAGGAGAAGTTGGTTGCCTGTGGGAACTGATTGTGAAAAATGGGACTGTAGCATGCAAAGGAAGGGGGTAGAAATATGATGGTAGTTATGGCATGTAAATGGAAGGGAGTAGAAATCTGATGGTACTTATAGCCACAGCTGTTTTCTTCTAGTAAGTACTTTTAGATGCCTGGCATTCAGAGTTAATGGCATTTATTTTTTTTTAATTATTTTTTTCACTTTTGCATGAAAATGGCATTCTGTTTGCAGTACGGAATTCCTCTCTGGGTCAGAGTAAGTCAAAATGACTTCATACAATGCATATGTACACACACATGCTGGCCTGTGATCTATATGTATACACAACACATAATCATAAAGATTCAGTGATGTATAGTCACTGGTATTTCAAAATATAAAACTCTCAAGATCACACTTCAATAAAGGCCAGTGTATATATGGGGTTTCTTAAACCAAAGAGACATAGTTTTAGGTTTAAAACATTTACATATGCAGTGATCTATGTGATCCTGTACTTGGTGTTATTCACCATGTCTGGGGGCTGGAGAGCATTTCTAAATACTGTGCAAACATTTCAGCATTCTCTGCTGGGAAAGGATACCCCAATGTAACATCAACAGTTCTGACATAAGGAGTAAAATTTAGAAAACATATCTACCAGGGAAAGCTCATTTAGGTTTTTTGCCCAAGTGTTGAAAATATCTTGCATCTTGTAAAACAGTATTTTCTTTTTTTCCAATGCACGATATGGGTTTTATTGTAAACCAAAGTAAATATTTTTATTTTTAGTGTTTTGTTTTGACAGAGCCTTCCTGCTCAGCTGGGTTAGGCTTGAGACAAGTGGAATGAGTTGGCTGTTCTCTGCAGTGCACATGGAGGTGATTTTTTTTTTATATCTCAAGGGTTTTGCAATTGCAGGAAGTGAAGCTCCTGCCCAGGGAAAGGCTCAGAAGGAGCTTTCCTGGTCACCAGTGAATTGCAGCTCTCCAGCAGGGAGTTGAAGTGCTTTTCAGGGAGGGATGGCTTTATTACTGTTTTCAGCAGAGTCTAAATGACATTTTGTGGCTCTGTGACCCTCAGTGAGCAGCAGGACTGAGTCCCTGCCGTGGGTTCTGCTCTGCCCAGGTAAGAATCAACAGGTAGCAGGAGCCAGGGGCACTGAGCACTGAAGTCCCCTGCCCTGCAGAGCAAGGACCAGGTTTTGTACCAGCACCAGGGGCAGAGCAGGGGCTCCTTGACACAGAAATGTCCCTCGAGGTGTCCTCCCTGCTCCTGTGCAGCAGCACCATCCCTGCTGCACCCACAGCCCCTGCAAGGAGGATCTGCCTGGGGGGCCCTCTCCAGGGATGTGCCAAAGCCCTGGGGAGGGCCACAGCTCCCAGATCCCTCCAAGAACAAAAAGAAGGAGGTGAGGTGGCAGAGGTGAGATGCCCATGGGGCTGGGGTGAGACCCCAGCTGGTCTGGGCCCCCCCCTGCAAAATGCCCCTTGTCCCCATGTCACCATGGGGGGGTGGCACGTGTGGCCAGGGCTCCCTTGGCCACAGCCTCCTGCCCCAGGGGGTGTGCAGGGAGTCCCCAGCGTGAGGGCACTGGCCCTGGCCTGTTCCCACAGCTGCAGAGAGGATCCTGTGGTTTCAGACATGCGTCCCTGGGGTGTGTTGCAGTGAAGTGATGCTGCCACACTCACCCCTGACACAGCCTGGGTGGGAAAGGGCACTGCTGGGAGACCACACTGTGTGTCCCCACTGCTGGGGCTGCCTGGATGTCACAAGGGCTGTCCCCAGGAGGAGTGGGACACTGTGCATCTCTGAGACTGGAGACCCTCCAGAATATGGGGCTTCACTTTGGCGTGGCCCCAAATTGAGAGGCCCATGCCCAGAGGGACTGAGCTGCATGATCAGGAGGCCCAGGGCACCAGAGCTCTTGGCCCAAGGTGTTTGCATGGCCTCCCTGAGGATGGTTGTGCCTGTGCCCATGGAGCAGCAGGTTCCTGTGCTGGAGCTGCGTGGCCGCTCAGGGGCTCCTGGCGTTATTAATGCAGGGCTTCCCCTGGGGCTTTTCCAGCAGCCTTGGCAGGAGCAGAGATGAGAGAACAGCTCCTCAGAGATGGTGACAGGTGGTGAGAACAGATCCTGTCTGTCACTGTGGCAGCTGGCACTGCAGTTTTGGGGAGAAATCCCCTTCCTTGTGGCCCTGGTGTGGGGGTTCTGTGCACAGCAGAGCTGCTGCAGGTCAGCAGGGTGGGTGTGCTGGCATCCCCTGTCTGTGTGCCATCACTCAGCTCTCCTGGTGATGCTGTGCACAGGCAGGTTTGATAAATGCTGCTTGTGATCATCCATTTCAATGCTCTCATCATTCCCAGTGAATTACTCTGGCTCAGACAGAACTCCAGCTCCTTGTTCCCTTTATGTACTGCCCTCTGTCCAGTATGAGACCAAGCTGTAGCAAAGCATACACTGAATTTGGCAAATGTTATGCTAGATGTGGAGAACAGAAATGGCTTTGTTTTGATGCCTTTTCCCTCTATTATCCTCTTTTCTGCAGCCCAAAAACTGGCCTGAGATGGTCTTTAGCTGGGATGGGGCTTCCTGACAGGGTAACCACAGCCCCCCTCCCAGCCTGGCCAGGCCATGCTGGCCCTTGCAGCTCCTCCTGGTGCTCTGACACTTGTCACTTGCCCCCAGAGCCACCAGACCGGTTTGGAGCAGCTTTGTCTGGAACAGCCCCGCATCATTTGACAACCTGGGCAGCAGAGTTATAAATAGTAACAAAAACAGCAACAAAGGCATTTCCCGTTTCCATCGTGCTCTCAGAGCTCCCCTGGGTGCCCCCTGGCCCCAGCCCCAGCTCCCCACAGCTGGGGCAGCATGGATGGACTGCAGCACGTTGAGGAGTCCCCAGTGCCCTGCTGTGCATGCCCAGAGTTTGGTGTGTCTCACCTGGAGTGCCAAACTCTCTGATGCTGTGTGCTCTGCCTGGCCCAGAGAGCTGGCTGCTGCCTGGGCACACAGGGGCAGCTCTGTCCCCCCTCAGCACCCCAGGAGAGGGGCTGACAGCACATGATGCTGTCAGGGACCTGTGAGCTTGGGTGAAGGGTGGGAAGAAGAGAGAGAAATTGATTATTTCTTGGGATTAGCTCTGTTGATGCATTAAAACTCTTTTTTTCCCTCCTCCTCTACTGTCTAGGTACAGAAAAAAGGGCAAACCTCTTGAGATGGATTTGTGGAGGAGGGGAGCTGGTATCTTCCCTGACTTTCACCTCCACCTCAGTGAAATTGTTGATGGATCTTGTTATCCCCAGATCTGGAAGCCAAATAGAGGGAAACCTGCCAGGGAAATGAATACTGCAAGCTGCAGCAATGCACTTGCTTGCAAATCACAGAGGAACAAAGCTGGGCAGAATTATTTGTGCTTCTGACAGACAGTGGTAACTAAGGTCAGCCGTAGATGGTGTCTCCCCTCGCTTCTTTAGGTCTTCACTGTGACATTTTTAGGGGATCATAGCTTTTTGCAAATCTTGGGGTTGGAAATGGACCCATCTTATGAAAAAAATCCTGATTTCTGTTTACGTAGTGCTGAATGATAAAAGGAAAACTTATTTTTCTGCTGACACAACGAAATGTAACATTCTATACTTTTATAAAACTTTCAACAGTTTTTTGCAACACAAAGGAATATTGTGCCAGGTGATCTGGGTTCCTTCAAACACTGCCAGGCCCAGGCTGGAGGGAGAACACAGCTGCCTTCCCCACTGCTGTCAGGAGGAGGTTTTCCTCCTCTCCTCCCTCCCTCCCAGACATGGTCTGCTTGCAGTTTGCCAGCAAAAATGTGCATTTGCAAATGTCCCCTGGCACATTATCCATTTACCAAGTACATATCCATCACTTGAGTCATCTCTGTGACTAACATCCCTCACTCTGGTGCACACAAGAGTCAAGGGAAATCCAAGTTAAAGCAAACTAATTAATAGCCTGAGACAGGATGGTGCTGCAGGGAACCTTTTCAGCCCCCTCTTGCCAGATTATTGCTGTATTGGAGCACAACATAAGGAATATTTGTCTCCCTAGAGGAAGAATTTGCTGTGGTTTTCAGAAGGGCAAGCATCAACAAAAGACAATCCCATTTCTGCTGGTAACTTGTGACTCCTGAGTGATGGATTTGTTCTTTTTGGTGATTGATCCCATGGAAGATTCATAAAAACCAGGGATTGAGAAAAACCCATATATGCTACTGATTAACAATCCATAGGAGAACTTGTAGTTAAAAAAATGGGTTGAATTAAATGGTAGGTGACAGTCAAAATAGCAGTGAGGTGGTGGAGATTGAGGCCAGGCAGATGAGAAGAGGCTGATGGCATTCAGAATTTCTCTTGGTGCTGCCTGGGTGGGGCTGGGCACAAGGAGGTGCCCACTGAGGGCAGGCTGTCTTCTGCCAGCTGGGTGAGCATCATCATTTACTTCTACACTGCCCTAGCCTTCCTTTTGTGGTTTGTAAATGATGTGAATAATTAGTGTTCCAGCTGTGTTCCTGAGCTGCAGTCAAACCTAAAGGGTGAAAGGACATCCCATCCACTGTCAGAAAACCCTGGCCTGCATTTTTGCTCTGGTGAGGAGTGCTGGAGGTGATGACAGGGCTGGAGGTGATCACAGTGCTGACTCTGCCCCTACAGCTTCTGCCTCGTGCAGGGAGCTCTCACTTCCAAACTGTTCTGCTTGTCCCTCACACAGGGCCCAGCAGCAGTGCAGCCAGTGCCTGCCTTTGGTGCAGTCAAGTGATGCTGGTTTCTGCTGCTTGGCCTCACTGAAGGCAGCACCATGTCAGAGCTGATTCCTCCCCGTCAGGAGTTGGTGCTCAGACTCAGGATGTGCTCTGGGGCGGGCTGGTCAGACACAGCACCTGCAGCCCCAAATGGCCATGGCATTTTATTTCAAGCAGCAGAAGGCAGGAGGGTGGAAAGTGGGGACACCAGGAGCTGCCATGTGCCAGTGCCCACTGGTGCTGTGCAGCTGCCCCAGCCCACCGGTCTGGTCCGGCTCCGCTGCCCGCGCCGCACCCACAGCGCGATCTGACGTGCCAAGGTGGCTGCAGTTATTTTAGGAGGATGCCAAGTTGCATCAGACTTCTGGAAGTGGTGTTATTTAACGTGCTGTGCACAAAGGTGGGCACTGGCCAACCTGGGGAGCCACGGCCCAAGGTTTTCAAAGTTACCCTGACTCTGATATTCCTTTGGGATGAGGAGGTTTTCTGGTTCAGATGTCTCTGCTGGCATACAGGCATGTTTAACATCAATGCAAAAATTCAGGGATAAGCCAGAAAAAATGTCTCACCATGGAGAAATTAAAATCAGAAGGAAAGGCATTAATGGGGAGGGCAGATTAGCTGAGCAGAGAAATGAGCAGATAATCAGGCAGAGTCATTTCACCTCCAGCAGAGTGTGTGCATCCATCTGAGATGAACATTAAACATAAAAAGGCTTTTGGGAAAGAGGTTGGAGGAGATCTTGAGAGGCAAAATGCCTCTCCCAGAGCAAATGGAAACAACAGAGAAAGAAAGAAATGCTGGGAATTCTGGGAGAATACCTACCTGCCTCAGATGAACTTACCTCTTTCCTTCCTCTCCCTTTCCTCTCGTGGTATGGCACTCAGGATTGGTCCCATTTAGCAGCTAAATAAAAGTACAGGGGAAAGAGGCACAGGGGGCAATTTTAGACATTATTCATACTAAAGTGGTGAATATAATTGGAAAAGTGATTTGTTGCATCCTAATTTTTCACATCACTATGGAATTCCCTTCAAGAAGAGATGAAGACAGTTGCGGTTGAAACGCCAGCTTGAAAAGGCCGGACTTGTTTGGATTCCTGTATGCAATCAAACCTTGAATTTGAGTTTGGTAAAAGAAAGGCATCCCTCCAAGGTCTCAAAGGTTGATAGTTTGAAAGTATTATTTCCTTTGTAAAACCAAGTTCTTTTCAGTCAAAGACAGGTAAGCCAGAACTAGCTGGGAAGAACAGCTATAGTGTGGGAATTAGGGAGAGTGAGACTTTAGGACCTGCTTCCCATGCCAGCAGTGCTGGCCCATGGGCACCACAGGCAGCTGGATGACACAGAACACTGTGTGGCTTTCCTCTGACTTCAGCCTGCTCTTCTGTGTGTGCTCTCCCTTACAGCAACCACATAACATCCTGCAGAAGCGCCTGATGGAGACAAACCTATCCAAGTTCCGAGGCAGCTGGGCTCCAAAGGATCTCTCACCACAGACCAACAAGCTGAACCAAGCCAAACTGGGCAGCTCAGGGAAAACTGAGGATGAAGAGCTCATAGTGGTGAGCTGCCAGGTAATAGTCCCTCCACAGCCTTTTGTGGTTTTTTTTCCTGCAGATTTTATTTCCCACAGTCTCAGGCTGTGCTCTTGTTCTGCATGTTTCCCAGCCAGGTTTGTGCTCCCACAGGACTGTCACAGCTCTGGGGATACACTCCCTCTGCAGCTCCAGGCTGCTGTGGCAGAGATGCCCACTTGGGAATCACAGAGAGAACTGGTGTGGTGGGTGTCTTCCCTTGCACATCAGGGCAGAGGGGATAGCTAAGCTGGGGCAGCATGCTGAAATGCTGGGGTGTAATTATCCATGGCAAATCCTTGTGTTCACAGCCTGCTTGTTTTCCTCAAGTGCCATCCCTATTTTCTTTGCCCAGGGGCAATTTCACATTTCTCTTCCTTAGCCCCGTGTTCATTTCTATTTCCCACTCTCCACAGCATTCCCTCCTGCCTGGGGCTGCCCCATCTGCTCTCTGCAGGGGCAAACTGTAGAAACCCAGGGCACAGGGAATATTTCTGTGTCTGCTGTGGGGGTGCCCTGACCCCCAGGGGAGCACTGACTTTGACCCTCATTCATGGAGAAAGACTGGAATCCACAAAAGTGTGAAACAGATTATAGAGAGTAGTGTAGGTGTATCACTTAGATGAGAAATTTAGCTTTTGGGATTTTTAGTATGTTGTGGATGGAAGCAAGATGGAGGGCACAGGGTGTTGTCCTGGGTTTTTGCTTCATGCTTTTTCTTCCTTCTTCTTCATGGATTTGGGTGGCATTTTGTAATTGAGCAGAAAAGTCTGCATTGTGGGGTCTTTGGGATCAGTTATTGGGTTAAAAGGAAAAATAATCCAGGTGTCAGTTCTTAATTGGAGAGTTTAGACTTAAAAGACCTTGTACCAAGAGATTGTTGGCCATTTTGTGCTGTGCTAATGAAAAGCTGCTGAACTGACAGTAGTGAGACTGTTTTACTGATAAGAAATAATCAACACCTGAGTCCAAACATGAGCTACTGTCTCCAGTGCCTTCAGTGCAGACCCAGAGAAACTGATACAAATGAGCCAGGGAGGGCTTGGGACCCCATGAGCATCTGAGAGTGCAGGGGGCAGGGATGAGCTGGCATGGGAGAGTTCATGGGCACCAGAGCTCCTGGACACTCTGGTGCTCATCTTGCATCCCTCACATCATTTCCCATCTCCTCTTGCTCTTGCAGTGTGCGGGGAAGGAGCTGAAGGCCGTGGTGGACACTGGCTCACAGCACAACCTCATGTCAGCTGCCTGCCTGGACAGGCTGGGGTAACTATCCTGGGTTTCTGTTCTGCAGGGGCAGCACAGGCAGTGTCCTGGGGCTGGGGCTCTGCCCAGGTCAGTGATGGTCATTCTGGAAGGGCTGGGTGAGCCCCTGACCCTCCTGTCCCAACCAAATCCTGTCCCAATCTTAAATGGCAGGGAGGTGGAACAGAACAGGGTGCCACCCAATTCACCTCTGAGGGAATCCCTTCAGAGGGTTGGATGCATTTGCATGTTTTCACTGCCTGCTTGTCACTCAGTGCCTCACAAAACAGCTGAACCTTCCCCAGCCTTCTGTGTCCCCAGGGCAGCCCAGCCCTGCTCTGCAGGCTCCTGTGGCAGGACATGCCCCCAGCCTGCTGGCCCAGTAATGTATTTACATTTTCCCATGTAAAGAAGCTGTGTGCATGCATCTTCTCAGAACTGGGTGTCTGATGCTGCTCCCAGTTACAAATTGCTCTTGGTTAAAGGAAAAGGAAATGTATTTATGGATTATTAGAGGGGACTGACAGCCATTTGCAGCAAAACTCTCTGTCATCTCTGAGGAACAGGACCAGGCAGCAGCTCATAGGATATCAAGGAGGTTTTGGCACTTTATTGCCATGGAGTCATTGCTTTTTGCAGCTAACTTGCAATAATTATGAAAAAAAAAAAAAAAAGAAAATTACCCCTGCTACTGCACATCCCTGAATGAATGGTGCCTGTTCTCTCCTAACATTAATTACTTCTTTGCACAACAGTGCTTAGTGACTAGAAGGTGTTTGTGCTTAATCCAACCTGGGGAGCAGCTCAGGCAAGCTTAGGATGGCCACACGCTGGCATTTGGAGGGATTTCCTGCTCTGGGACAGTTCCTCTGCTCCCTGTGCTTTTTACATGGTTTTTTACAAGCTAAGAACTCCCAGTGCAGTTCTTGCAGCACTGCTCTGCTGCAGCAGCCCTGTCCTTCCAAGAGCACTGAAGAGAGGTCAGAGCCTGTTTTTCTGCCCAGGTCTCAGGGCACCTGATGCCTCGAAGCAGCACTTGTGTGTTTGATGCTCAGGCTCAATTCCCCCTTTCTTTTTCAAAGATTTTTTGTGTCTTTGTCATGATGCCAGTCACTCTCTCCCCCTCACCCTGAGGAAAGCAGTGCAGTAGGCTCACAGCTTGCCAGTAGGAGAAATCCCCTGTGGAGCTGTAGGAGGAGCAGGAGGCAGCCAAGGAACTCATGAACTTCTGATTGATGTGCTCCTGCTGATTTTTAAGGCCACACTCCAAGAAAGTAGCAGAGGGGATCCAGCTCCTTTTCCCTGCTACCCCTCACCTGTGTTAAATGGTGTGGGCAATGCCCACCTCAGTCCTGGAGCCTCTCAAGGGGCTGGCCCCCAGGACAGACAGAC
This sequence comes from Molothrus ater, assembly GCF_012460135.2. NCBI lineage: Eukaryota > Metazoa > Chordata > Aves > Passeriformes > Icteridae > Molothrus > Molothrus ater. The sequence continues at coordinate 11,388,044 of NC_050483.2, forward strand.
ACACACACACACACAAGCACTGCTGCAATGCGGCTCAACAGAAAGGCACCTCAAACAGCTGAAACTTGATCTGGCTTTTATCTGAGGGAGAGATCAGCACCTCAAACAGCCTTCCCATTAGATTCTAGTTCAGTTTAAAAGAGAAACTGAAGCTAAATATTTAATTAGTATTGTCAGACCACTTCAAAGGGTGTAGATAGAAACTGTACCTGAGGTATCTCTGACATCCTTTTTTGTTTTCTTTGGGCTGAATGTGATTGATCTGTCCCCATTTCCTCAGAACAAAGCCAGCAGCAGCACCTAACAAACTAACAAACATGGACTGGGCCACCCTGGGTGCGAGGCATGTTCTCCATCCCATGTGAGGTATGGAGAAAAGGGGGTGCCTTATTACTCTCTACAACTCCCCAAAAGGAGGCTCAAGTGAGGTAATGAGTGACAGCACCAGAGGAAATGGTTTCAGGTTGTGCCAGGTGAGGCTTAGTTTGGGTATCAGGAAAAATTTCTTCCCTGCAAGGGTGGTCAGGGCACTGAAGAAGCTGCTCAGTGAAGTGGTGGCATCACCGTGCCTGGAAGTGTTCAAAATATGTGTGGGTGTGGCATCTGGGAGCACAGCTGGACATGGTGACCTTAGAGGTCTGCTCCAGCCTCAGCATTTCTGTGATTCCATGGGGACACAGTGTCAGCTCCACTCGTGGAAGCTGGAGTGAACAGACCCTTCCTTACACCCACACTGCATTTGAAGCAATTCTCTATTCCCCAAGTCACGGGAAAATGTAGGAAAGAGATTCCTCTGGTAAAACCCAAAGTGCAGCACTGAGCTGTGCTTGGGCAGCACTGTGGGTCATGCTGAGGTCTGCTGGCAGTCTGCAGGTTACCCCCACAGAACCTGCCAGGGAAGCAGCTTTCCAACAACAGCAGGATAAATGAGCAAGCTAAGAGCACTTCAGGTGTAAGCACCCTCCAAACACCACTTGCTCCTTGCTGGAACAGCCAAGCCATGGCCACTTGATGTTAGGAGTGTTTTCAATGCCCACAGGTTAAAGGAGCATCTCAAAGCACTCCCTGTGGAAGAGGAGATGGTTTCCTTGCCAAACAAGGTGAAAGCCATCGGGCGGATCGAGTGTCTGTCGCTCACGGTGGGAGCGGTCCCCGTGGAGTGCGCTGCCCTCGTCGTGGGTGAGTGCGCCACCCTCTGCTCCTCCTCCCTGGGCTGGGCTCTGCTTCCTCCCACCCCAGCAGGAAAAACAGAGCTTTAGGAAGATGGTAAAATTCGAATAGAGTCAGTTCTTGTTCGGGTCCCCAGGGGGAAGGGGAGGATGTGTTCACAAGCTTGGCTTTGCCATGCTGATGGAGCAACCACTGCAGGCACATCTGCCTGCCCTCCTGTGCCCTCCTGTTCTCCTCTGAGTCAGTCCCTTTATAAACAGGGTTTTGCTTAGCACAGCAACCATGAAGGAAGGATGGAGTCACTGACAAAAAGCCCAGGAGGGCATTTTGAATGTATAAATCTGAAATGTCCTGTTTTTTTTTTTTTTCCAGAAGAAAATGACCAACCCTTTTCCTTTGGGCTGCAGACACTGAAGTCTCTGAAGGTAGGAGTTTTCCAGCAGGATGCTGCTGGGGGAGCTGGGACCACTCGAACTTGCTGTTTTCCCTCTTACCTAAAGATATTTATTCTCTCCAGTGTGTCATAAACATGGAGAAGCACCACCTGGTTCTGGGGCAGATGGACAGGGAGGAAATCCCGTTTGTGGGTGCTGACAGTGCTGAGGCAGGAGAGCAGTAAGTAGCCTGGGGAGGTGAGCTGCATGTGCATCTCTCAGCCTGCTGGCAGTGCCCCCTGGCAGGGCCACACAGAGCTGCCAGACCCTTGGCTGGAGGTGAGTGAGAGGTCAATGGCCCCGGCAGAAATTGTTTGCATCAGCTCATCAAATTTTGAAATGGAGTCCCGAGTTTTCAGCAGCCTTTGTCAGCTTTTGCTGCTTTTTTCTCCTAGTAAACATTGTGCATCAAAGCAAGTGTCTGACAAGACAGGCACAGGGGAATGCCTTAGGAAATGTACTTTTTGGAGGTCACCAAAAAGACTCCTTGAGGCTGCTTTGACAGCATTCGCACACAAATCTTTGTCTGGAAAATATTTATGAAGCAAGGCCAACAAACCCACATGGATGCTTGAGAGAGAGATCCTGCCTGCAGATAACGGTGTTGCCACTTCCCCCCCATCACCCCAGCAGCCCTCCTGCCAGCTCCTCCTGGTGTCCCAGATTTTTCCAGCCTTATCTCACTAAAGAGAGATAAATATGTGCTGTAAGTACAGCTCATATTTAAGTGTGTGTAGCCGTGGTGGCTGGCTCTGCAGGCAAGCAGGCAGGGCAAACCCCCACTCCCAGGCCCTGCATGGGGCTCTCTCTTGCAGGGTGCTCTGAATGAGAGATGTTTCTCTGATTGCTGCCTCTGACTCACGAAACCTGCGGGCACCGAGTGCCTGACAGGGCGTTTGCACTTCCGTGCCTTGGCAGGCAGCGCTTGTGGCTGCTCAGCAACCTAAAAAACCTTTGCTCACTGCTTGAGAAAGTGTGTCCGGTGGGCAATGTAGGTCAGCATCCTGTCGCGACCAGCCCCCGGGTTTGGGATGTCCTGCAGCCCCCGGGTTTGGGGATATCCTGCAGCCCCCGGGGTTTGGGATGTGCTGCAGCCCCCGGGGTTTGGGATGTGCTGCAGCCCCCGGGGTTTGGGATGTGCTGCAGCCCCGGGTTTGGGATGTCCTGCAGCCCCCGGGGTTTGGGGATGTGCTGCAGCCCCGGGTTTGGGGATGTGCTGCAGCCCCCGGGGTTTGGGATGTGCTGCAGCCCCCGGGGTTTGGGATGTCCTGCAGCCCCCGGGGTTTGGGATGTGCTGCAGCCCCGGGTTTGGGATGTCCTGCAGCCCCCGGCTTTGGGATGTGCTGCAGCCCCCGGGTTTGGGGATGTCCTGCAGCCCCGGGTTTGGGATGTGCTGCAGCCCCGGGTTTGGGATGTCCTGCAGCCCCCGGGTTTGGGATGTCCTGCAGCCCCCGGCTTTGGGATATCCTGCAGCCCCGGGTTTGGGATGTGCTGCAGCCCCGGGTTTGGGATGTGCTGCAGCCCCGTGCAGCTCAAACCTGCTGTGCTGGGAGCTGCCGGCTCCAGGAGCCTCGGAGGGAGCGGGGAAGGAGCGCCGCTCCCTCAGCTGATTGTGTGCATGGGGAGGGCAGCAGGGATGTAAGGGCTGGTCCGTGTCAGGAGCAGAGCTCAGGGTCCCTGCTCCGTGTCCAGGTCACCCCCTGGCATGTGTCCCGGAGAGCTGCTGGCCCTGGGGACAGCGTGTGAGCCCAGGGAGCGCCGGGCACACAGCGAGGGGAGCCAGGCAGGAGCACAGCCCGGGCCCCCTGCCTCCTTTGGGACACAGATGGACAGACACAGCGTGGCTCTGTCACTGCTGCACTGATAAATTATTTCTTAGAACTGCTTTAAAAGCCAAATTATGCTGCCTTTTTCTTTTTTTCTCTCTCCATAAAAAGCACCTGTTTTACTAAATGTCTTTTCCTTCTTGTTTCAGTTTGGAGGCATAAAGAGAAATTGAAACATCATCCCCACGTAGGAGCTTGATATCAAAGAAATCCTGTGCAGCTGTTCCAGATGAAACAGCAACGTGCTGCTTTGAAAATGTTTATACTAGGCTACAGCTTGAGTAGAGCTAAATGAAATCCTGTTTGTAGCCAGTAATTTAGAGATATTGTCATGTTTATCTATGGGTTTTGAGAAACAAATGTGTGCTTATTTTCTGGACTTTTCTATATAGTGTCCTCTTTATTACAAACAGTTGAGAAAACCTTACGAATTTCTTCTGATGAGAAAAATACTTTTTATAGTGGCCTCCTATGAGTTATTGTACTTAGCTGTGATTAGAGGCTACCAGAATGAGATTTTTATTAATGATTTTTCCAGGGGCTAAGCATTTATATTCACTTAATTGATATTGCCACATTCAAATGGCCATTACCAGGAAGTTACTCAGAGTAAAATAACAATGTTCATACCACCTAGGAATTATAGCTCATCCTGATAGCATAGTATTGTTGCCATGTAATTAGGGATGCAACTGCTGGCTTGATGACAAAGAGTAATTGCAGAATTATTAATGGGTTACAGGCTTCTCTGCAGTGGCATGGCAGAAGCACAGGAACAGGGTCTGGGAGGGCTCCCAGGGTGATCTCCCAGTGTGGGGCTGGTACCAGTGCTGGGGCTCGAAACCCTCTGAGCAGGGTCCTCTGGGCAAGTCTTGGCTGCCTTCCTGTGGGGGTGGACAAGTAAATCAATCATTACACCAGGCCAAAAAGCAACAAACGAGCACACAAGTGTGGTGTGTGGAAAGCAGGAGATGCAGTGCCCTTGGCTGCCCCTGCCAGCAGGACCTGTGCCTCTCCCTGCCCAGCCAGCACCCAGCCTGAAGCCCCTGCAGCGCCCGGGCCACGGCTGGTGCAGGTTATTGACCCCAGCTGCACTTCAGTGCTGGTGCCAGAGATGCCATGTTCTTTATACCTGTCTACAAACTGCTTGGGTTCCTAAGTGCAACCTTGATTCTTGGTCCTAAGTGCAACCTCCTCAGGGGAGATGGGAGTTTTTGCCAGGACAAGCCCTTCATTTGGTGTCACTGTCACAGGGTTGCTGCTTCCCGTGCCACACGGTATTGCCTGGGGGAGCCTGGCCTCGCACAAACGCAGCTTTTTATGTTTTCACAACCTGTTGGGAATGAATCGCTGTCATCTGCTGAAGAGGCATCTCTAAAATTCAGAATAATCTCCTTGTGATGTCGTGCATCTGCTGATGGCCAGTCCTGCTGCAGCTGGATCCCTAAGGGATGCAGCTGTGCTGCTCTGGTAGCTCTGACTTTCCAAAAGCGCTTTGGCCCCGCGTCGGCCGCAAGCACCGCCGGCATTCCCGCTTCGGAATCCTCTTGATGGTTTTGGCTCAGGATCAGAAAGTTTTGTCATCTCATGGCCTTTGGCAGCCAGGCTCCTGCCAGCTGATCCAGTGTGTGCCCACCCTGCCATCCCATGCCTGCCAGAGCATCTCAGCTGGAGCTTTATCTCCTGCAGTGGGTTTGAACCTCTTTTCGATATTGGGTATATCCAGCAAACCTGAACTATCTGTATTTTGAGCTATTTTCTATTTTGGTGATAAGTTTCAGTGCTTTCTCTACATACAGTATTTTATATAACACAGCTATAAATATAAATATATATATATATTTACAGGGTTGGGCTGCTTGGGTAGTCCCACTGATGTGTTGTAGAAATATTTCACTAAATATGAAATATATTTGATTATTTTATATGCTATGAGTTTGCTATTTTGGTACTTTTTTCTTTCTGTGCATATTACTGTGCTAAATGTCAAATTAAATCTAAATAAAGTTACACCATTATTGCTGTTTATTTGCTTGTGTGCTAGATAGGCTGTTTTTAATTTGTTTTCAGTGCATGCCTCTGTTAAGAAAAGGGTTTGTTTCATTCTTAGGTCTGTTGGGTCTCTACAGTGCTTTGGGAAATGCTGTTGGGAATTGCCATTGAACTGAGGGAGAGTGGCACTTGGGATGAATTAAGCAGGGCAGGCTAAATGGCACACAGCACTCAGGCTGAAAGGTGAGCACTTGAAATCCCAACCTTCTGTCACCATGGCTCTCCCTCCCGAGGGAGGAATGAGATCTATGAGATCCTGCTGTTTCCAGGTTTACCCTTTGGACAGCTGTTTTGGTGTTTATGTCGTGTTCAGTTAGCTTGCAGGATGGATATGAGAGTCCTTTGTAAACTCTGGAAAGCTGGGAAAAGAAAGTGGCCAGAACACGAGAGGTGAGGCACGAGTGCCACTTCCCCAAAACTCTGAGTCTGGATTTAGGGACTCCTGTCTCTGCCTGGATGGGCTTCAGGATTCTTCAGCAGTAGTTGAGGTCTGTCTTACTGATGAGAAATTATCCTTTCACCCACTCCAAGTCCTACAGCAACAATCTTTGGTGGAGCAGCAATACTCCACACCCAGTGAAATTGGTTCTCCTCAATGCTGGGCTGGCATTTTCTCTGAGCATGGAAAGAAACCATGTTCCAGCAATAAAATGGAGAAAAAAAATGAGAAGAATCAATGTACAGGCAAAAATAATGTCTCATGCTTCCTGGAGCTGCTACAGGATTCTAGATTTATTTGTGGTGCTAGAGAGCAGAGCCCCAGCACATGCAAGTTGAAAATCAATGGGCAAAATTCCATCCCTTCTGCACAGTGGGGCTAGCCCTGGAGATGGGGGCCCTCCAGAGGTGGCTCCTGTGAACAGGATAAGACAGGGCAGCTGCTATGGGAGACAGGCATTCCCCTCAGTCTAGAGGGATTACAGAATAGGGGAGGTGATATCAGATCTCTGTGTCAAGCACTTGCATGGTCACAGGGGTAAATGGAACAGCAGCTGAGCGTTGCAGAGCAGCTCCACAAGCCCTGCGTGCTGCTCCTGCTCCTCTCCAGCACAGCTGTGTGCCTGTGCCCCTTTGGCAACCTCTCCCTGGCATGGGTTTGCAGGAAGGCCTTGTAACCCAGGGACCTTGGCAGGAGGTGGGGGCAGAGAAGAGGGCAATGCCTGCAGCCATGCGGGATGGGGAGGACTCAGGAGATAAAGAAACAGCTGTGAGAGGATGTTATGAGAAGCGTCTTGGGTAGGAGAGGGTTTTTTTGAATGTTTTATTCAGCTGGTTAATGTCACCATACTGCACATAAACACCTCACAGGTGAGGCCAAGCACAATCCCTTCCCAAGCAGCCTCAGGGAAGGTGAGCCAGCTTCTCCTTGGCCAAGGCACTGTCCCTTGTGCTCATGTGGTCAGCAGCACGTGGTGGGACAGAATGCCTTTGCAGCCTCCAAGACCACATCTTGTCTTTGTTTTGGTCATGCCTAAAGCCAAGACAAATCTCTCAAAGAAGAAGACATTAAACAGAACCCTGGTGAGCCCATTGCAGAGCTTCAAAAGCTGCTGGAACATGCAGGATCTTGATGCTTGGGCCCTTGCAATTAAGGTGGCCCATGTGGGCAAGGCATCAACACTTGATGAAAATTTTAGAGACCTGGAGATCTGGTGGAGAGTGGCTGTCAGCTCCCAACTCATGTCTGTATCTCATTGCAAGTGATGCACCCCAGGGCATGTGGGCAGGCAGCAGCAGAGGAGGAGCACCCTGGGGCTGTAGAGAGGGGCTCACCCCACAACTCCACCTCCTTCCACCACATTTGCTACTTAACTCCTTCTGGGCTGGCCACTCTGCAGTGGAAAGTCAGAGGCCACTGCCAGGAGCAGCCCTACAGCCATCGCTCACTTGCACTTTGGTCCTGCTGGGATCCACCAACATTTGTCCATCCCCAGCAGAGCAGCTGATTAGATGAGAGCTGCTGGGGTGTCTCTTCACAGTTATCTCCAGGGTAATCTGTTGTCTAATAGCTCTCCAGGGAGGTCCTTTTTACAGGCTTTTCTATTACTGATGATGAAGTGATACTCAACATGTTGTGAAAACAAATCTAATTCTTATGTCTCAGAAGCAAATAACTTGATGACTTATTTCTATATAAACATATGCCTTGGGGCTGTATATTGCTGGGTTTATTTTATGAGGTAAACATCAGCTGAGGCCTGTATTGCTTTATCACCTGCTGCTTAATAGATGGAGGTGAAGCATCAGGTTTCCATTAACCAAAAGTCTGCTCCTTTTCCTAAGCTGAGATTCCTCTTTTTTCTTTTTTCCATGGGCCCTGCACTGTTGGCAGTAGCTCACCCATGTGCTGGTCTCCTCCTCCTCCTCCGTTAACAAGCACATGGCTGATGAGGGGTTGCAGGCTCTGGAGATGACACTGCAGGTATCAGTGACATTTCACCAGAGATGGCTTTGCTGCAAAGGCAATCGATTTAATGATTTTGTTACTAGAGTGCTGCTGCAACCACTTCCCCAGGATGAGATCTCATCACTCCCAAAGTGGGTGAGAAGACAGTCGACAACCTAAAAATACTGGGAGTTTAGGAACAACAGGAAGGCACGGCAGCAGGAGAACTAGCTGGGGAGAAAGCTGCTGCAGGGACTTTCTCTCCTCCTCTTGGCTGCAGTGGGATCGATGGATGCGCGGGGCTCGTGGCTGCCCCCGCAGGGAGACGCGGCTGGATCCTCCAGAAAGGCGCCTGGGCTCGCTCAAGGAGAGCTGGGGTAAGGTCATGTGCTCTTTACACCTAAACCCGCCCAGAACCCACACGCAGGTGGGGGATCTGCAGAAGGTGAGGAGCTCTTAGTGCTGTTTCAGCCTATGCTATTCACATGCCCTCTGAGCAGAGAGAGATTCAACTTTCTCAGATTTCTCCTGAGAGAAGCTGTGAGAGAAGCAGAGAAAAGAATGATCAATTCTTATCTCATTTGCTGCTCCTGTGTTTGTGCCCATGTGGAATGTGTTATGGAGATTGTTTACCCGAGGTGATTGCTTGAGGGTTGTTTGGATTCATTGATCAATTGGATCCACGTGTGTCTGGTGTGTCGGGACTCTCGGGCAGAGAGTCAGGGGTTTGCTAGTTAGTTAGTTAGTGATAGTTCTTGTTAGTGTAATATAGTTCTAGTATAATATAGTATAATAAAGTAATTAATTAGCCTTCTGATATCATTCTTCCTGCCTGTTGGGCATCATAACACCGAAATCTGCCCCTCGTATCTCCACCTGCTCCCCCAGACAGCGTCAGTGCCAGCATGGATTTACTGCTCAGCACCTCTCACCTCTCTCTCAGAGTCCAGGAGAAACGACCTCCTCCCTTCAGTGGAGCTGCTGCAGGTGAGGAAACCACTGTCTTGCACCTCAAGGTGCCTCTGGGGTCTCATTGCCTGTGGGGCTGGCACAGCCCCTGCGCTGTGGTACCCAGCCAGGGCACAGGGACCCTGCTGGGGGCAGAGCTGTCCCTGTGCTTTGGTTAGCAAGCATCTCAGTGGCAATGCTGGCAGCATTGAAAAATACTGTGCAAGGAAGGAACAATATTGAGATCTGTGACCTCAGTGAGAAAACTAACATATTTTAAAGTGTTGCTATAAATCTCAGTCCTCTGTTCCTCCACAAACAAAGTCACATGGAGAGATCAGGAGAGTGATCAGGCACTTGACAGATGCAAAACATACTGAGTCATGGAGAACAGGGGCAAAGAGAAACTGTGCAACACCAGACGGCACTGGCTAATAATTTGAAAATAAAAATGTAATTGGGAGTTAACCATCGGTCTTTCCTAGATCACAAATCAAAAGACCATTTCAAAATCCCTGGGTGGAAGACAAAGCCCAGGATGGAGGAGCTGCAAGCCAGAGACCTGGTTTTATCCAGGCCAGTAGAGATCAGGACACATGAAAATGTTCAGGACTTTGCCAATAGCCTTTTTGATTGCTGGTGGGGAAGTAGAAAACCCGTAATTAGACAAAATGTGGCTTGGAGCTGGTGTACCAAAGAAACTGGGCCTCAACAGTGCAGTCATTTGAGAATCCAGTGAAGTGGGTCTGATGTGGGAGGTGCCCTGGGAAGGCTATTCAGCCTTCTGGTTTGGCAGGCTTAGAGAGGAAATCTGTAGATTTTAAGCTCCTACTCACAGAGACCTTCTCTGCTGAAAGCATCATGGTGCTTCTTCGTTTAGACTTCAATGGCATTTTTCAGATTGACTTTTAAGGCTAACAGAAGGGGAAATGGGCTCTTGTTCCTTCAGGAGATGACAGTGTATTTTTAAAAACAAATTATGCATGAGGGCTAATTAACTTGGCATTTACAGCTTAGCGTTCTCCTGGTTAAATCTGCTCCAACTGAGACCACGTTTTGTTGCAAGAAAACTTGTGTCTGGCATTTCCTTCCTTCCTTCCTTCCTCCTGCTGCTTCGTATGCTGTGACATTAAGGTCATGAGGCCACCTTCCAATGCCCTATTCAGTGAATTCCAGTGAAGACTGAGTGAAGATTTCAGGTTTAGCTGTGAGGGCTAAGACATGTCTCAGTGGGAACATCTCTCTTGTGGTCCTGGTCAATGCTCTAACAGCAAGAAAGTGCCCACTGAGTTCAGTTGTACCTATCCAGAGAGCATCTGAGCACAGTGGCAGCTGCAGAAAAGCTGCTTGAGAAAGCTCGAGCACAATGAATCCCTGCAGTCTGTACAAAGGGAGTTAATAGGATGCTCTCATTCACAAATTGTATTAGAAGGCACTGATGACAATGAGCTCACATGAGCTGCTCACCCTGCACTTCCGCTCTCTGCCATCCCAAATCAAGTTAAGGTGGTCTAGATGTACCTCTTATTGCTTCAGGGGGAAAATATGTCCTGTTTGCTCCTGGGAGTCACAGGTAGCCAATGCAGCAGGTCCCTGGCACTGTGAACTGCCACGTTTGCAGGGAGGTCAGTGGGTCAATCCCAAGGGCCAATCCCCAAGGCCCAGCTTCAGGGAGAAGCTCCCAGGGCTCTGCAGGACAGGATGAAGGGATAACATGCACCAGCCCTAAGACTGGTTTGTGGGAGGGCTGCATGTCTACATCACTATGTGCTCATGTGAAAACACAAACCTTGAGTTTCTCTCACTCTTTTAGATTCTTTTCTCTTGATTTTTTTAAGCCTGAACTGATAAATCTTTGCCCTGCAAGGTGAGTTATTTATGTTCCCTATAATTCCCACAATATGAAACTATAAACATAAGTGGTGGTGGTGGGTAAACAACCAGATTCAAAGGACACAAACCCAAGTCCCAAACAAAACCCTCAGTTGTTGTAAAGCTCAGAAGCTCTAACCAGTTTAATTGTATTTCACAATACAGTTTGTATTGTTAAACACAATACAAATGGAATGGACCCAGTGTCCAGCTTTTGAGGCTGATGAGTTAAAATTAGGGCACCTTGGACAATGAAAAAGAGAGGCAGGATGGCAAAAGGGAGGATGTGAGGTTTTGGCAGAATTAACTGTGTCCTAAAATAATCCTTAGGGGACTGGTATTAGTGACCAGCTCTCCTGACAGCTCCTTTGCATGGAATATGCTGCTCACCCATCACAGCTGCATTTAGGTGTAGAAGCAGCCTGCCAGGGAGCATTGCTCATAATGGAGGCAAGTCTCCAGGTAAGTCCCACTCTATGGGAGGAAAAGCAAGGCTGTGTATTTGGTAGAATCACCTGCATGCACTTATTGACCTCCCCAGAGATTCTGGCTGCTCTCCAGCACTAAGCCACAGGCTGGCACAAATGGCTTGCAAAGAAAGGCACCCAACTCTGTCTGAATAAGGCCCCAAATTTTCATCTTTTAATTGATGCTGCAAATCTCTTTTCTGCCCTTGAACTGAGAGAAGTGGGTGCTCTTGTCAGGCAGAGAACAACCAGAAGCACATCTCAGAAGCACATGATGTACTGAACTCTCTGGAGACTGCTAATGATGTTTGATTAATTTTCATTATCAGTGTGAGCAAGCTTTGAGCTCTCTCTGCATCTGTCTTATTTAGAGTTGTCTTTTCTTTCTTAGTTTAATAGCAGCTTCTACAGACAGTGATCTAATTGTTCCTCAGCACCTGCTTGAAGCCATCCAAGTTAAGGATGGACATTGTGTAATTTGCAGTACACGTGATTTGGTCTTTAAGGCTCAGATCAAATAAAATGGAATAGCAAATGAGGCAGTAATTGAATTAAGTGGAAGGTCCTGTGCAGGCTGATGCTGGGGTCACAGAAATGCTTGGGCTGGACAACACTGGCAATGGAACAAATCAAAATACGTGTCTTGTGGCCACTCAGCAGCAGGATGAACAGCCTTCCAGTGGATATCCTGAACTCAATAACCCACAGAATGCTTTCTGTCTACCAGGGTAACTGGCTTTTGCAGTGGATTTTATTCTGAGTCTTTGCTGTGTTGCAAAACCCTTCAGCCAGGGCCCAGTGAGTTCAGGTGCTGCTGTTAAGTGCCCAGGATGAGCTGTTTGCTGTCACCTGTTACAGGATGCCTGTTACCATCCTCAGGTGCAGTGCAGGGAGCCCCTGTGACTCACACCCCACAAAACCTGTCCTGGGTACAGCCATGGCCATGCCAGGACAGAGAACATCACAGTCGCAGAGCTGTTCATGTGGCAGAAAGGGGATAGATAACCTTATCAGCACTTAGCTGCAAGCTCCTCTCAGTTGGGCAGTCCTGGAGGAATCCTTTTGTGGGTCCTTTGGTGAGTCCTAGTAAGGATCTCAGCCATTTTTTGGTTATCAAGCCTAATTTTGATTCCCTCCTATCCAGATGACAACATGCACTGTTGAGGCAAATACTGAGCAATTGGGAGTGCTACAGCCAAACGCACAGACTGAGCTCTCAGTCTACATGTGAAAACCTTAGAACCTGTGTAGGAAAAAAGTTAAAAAAAATTAAATCATCCTCTACCTCACTATAGCATTACACTGGACTGGAAGGCAGGAAAACTATCCTAATTTCCTCCACCCAGCTTCATGCCCTGAACTCATCTTTATGCTCCATATTTCTCATCTGCTCCTGCTCATTGGCTTGATCAGTCTCAAGGCTTTGCTCATGGAATGCTAGGAGGCACACAGCTTTTGGAGGACTGGCAGGACAAGGCTTACCCCCAAGAAAAGCAGATTGTTTTATCCAGAACATTAATCCAAACAACTATTTGCCATCTACTACATGAAATTGGGAATTATTTGAAGTACTGTTAGATATTAATTCACTTCAGCACACAAGGAGAAGCAGCACTAATGAAGAAAAGATTATTGTCCTGGGGCCAACCCACATGTCATTCCTGATCACATTTCTGAGGAGCAGGGTGCAGCAGGAATGGCAAACCAAACCCAGTCTTTCTGCCCGTGTCTGGGTGCTGGGGAGCTTAAAACCTCTGCTCTGACCATCACAACACCATTTGCTATTTCAAACAGATCTCTCCTCCTCGGGAAAAGCTTTTGGCAATGGAGGGAAGAGGCGTTGTCTGGGTTGGAAGCCGGAGCCCGGGCACGCTGTCGGGCGCGATGAGGCAGTCGGGGAAGCTGGCAGGAGCTGCTTTGCAGGGAGTTGTCATGGGAACGGAGCAAGTAGGGCAGGAGCTGCTCCGCATCCTCCTCCGAGCGCGGCGGCACAAAATCGATGCTGATTGCAGAGCCAGCTCTCCGGCTGTCTCCAGCAGAGACTGAACCTGAATGAAATCTCTGGCAAAGGGCAGAATCTCCCTTTGTGGGAAAGGAGTGTCACTCCTGGTTTGAGTGGAAGACTTTGGTGCTCATTTTAGCTGCCTGTGAATCTGGCATCCATAATGGTCAGTGGCAGCAGACAAAGAGTTGATCTTGGTCAATGAGTGCATCACCATGGTGGGCAAGCTCAGAATATAAAATATTGCAATAGTGTCAGTATTTGTGGTCATCTGAAGTATCAGACTCACCCTGCACAATGCTGACTTTGAATGCACCTTACTTTCTCTGTGCAGGTCTGTGCATGTGGAATTGTTGGAATTTTCTTTATGATAAATAATTTGTGTGATACTGTGGTTGCTAGGGACAAACAATGGTAGTGAATGGTTTCCTGGATAAAGAAGAATACAGAGATTCCTGCTCTTTCAGTTATTAGGAATATGTATCTAAAAGGAGAAGAATACTGTTAATGTGGCACCACAGAGACCAGTGGAAGTAGAAATAAATGCAATGGGTAAGAAAAGATCTGACAAAGGTTGAAAATGCTAACAGAAAAAAAGAGCAAAATGCAATTTGTTGCCTCCAAGCTGTCATTTTGCTTTGCCCAGGACTGCTGGCAAAGAAAAGATCCCCTTATTAAGAAGGCATCTGCAGAGTGACTGCATTGCTGCCACTGACCCAGGCCAGCAAGGTGCTGAGTGAACACTCCTCATTTCCTATCCACAGTGAAGTGTGAATGAGGGGCCCACAGCCATCCAGGGCTTGCTTGATTCATGCTTTGGAAAAGTGACCAAAATAGCAGGCAGGGAGGAAAATGGAGCCAAAGCATGGAGGGGTTCCCAGTTTGCTTGTTGAGGTCATTGAAAGCCCCCTCTGCTTAGCAACAAGTTTGAGGCAAGTAATGATGAACTTAGCCACAGAAATGCATAATCTTTACCTTGCCTTTAACCTCTCTCCCTGGCTCTGGTGTTTCCATGCAGGCTGCAGCAAAGGCTGGAATGAAATGGCTGGCACTGGTAGAGCACATTCTGGATTCATAGTGACTTTATTCTAGTGCTGATCCCTTCGAACATAACACAGGAAGCGTGAATGTATTAGAGCAATCCTTGTGCATTACTCTGTATGAGGAAGGAACTGTGGCTCCTTTTTGGGCACGTTTGCCTCTGTGCCTCCAGCAAAAGCTCTCTGGGGTAGAACAAGGAGCAGCAAAGTGTGTGAAGCAGCACTGACCTTGTCTCCCCCATGAGCAATTCATGCAGGGCATCTGAGGTCTTGCTGGGTCAGGGCTGGCAGAGACTATTTATAAGTTTTGCATTAAACAAACAAATGCAGAAGCTGTTCTTTGTGCTGCAAGGGATGAAGCCAGAGCTGTGGACTTGGAGACCGTGGTTAAGAGCTGAAGCCCCTGTCTCAGCCACAAGCTGCTGCTCCTTGTATTTGCAGCATTGTCCTTTGGTGAAGGAAGGGGCATGCAGCAGGAATTGCACTGATAAGAGCATGACATATGTCACTAATTGAAACCATACACAGAATAGGGCATTCTCCCCATGTATGTGATGTGGGGACCCAGCTGCTGCAGTGTGTGAGAGCCCTGACTGACCTTGCATTAGCAGAGAAGGACCTTGAACTCTCACAGCCTGCAGAAAAGCCAGGAGTGGATTCACTGAGACAGAAAGATAAAATAAATGCACAGCTCTTTCAGCACTTCCCTCCATTTGCTTCATATCATAAATATCAATACAAATATAGAAATACAGAGGTAAACAGTTTGCCCAGCCTGCCCTTTTCATATGCATGCATTTCTGCTGTGAAAGGCTTTATGTAACTCCTGACAGTAGATTGCAAAATAATGCCTCGGTTATGGAAGGAAGCCACGAGCCATTACATTGCATTACTGTAATGTAATGGGTCCCTGAGATGAGCCAGATTTGGAGAGCTTGCTTTAATTGTAAACCTTGTACCCCATCCAGCCCACTGGCATTGATTTCTCTTTGTTTTCTCCAGAGATCAAAGACCACGAGGCCAGAATAGCAGCTAGACTGGAACTGAGACACTGGGGTTTTGGCCCCAAACAGAAACTCATGAGTCAAAACTGTGCTGTTTATTTGAAGGGATGCAATGCCAGTGACAGAACTTCTTCAGATGGATGCTGATGACCAATCTGCTGAAAGGTGAATTTCTCATTAGCCTAGAGAAATGACATTGTAATTAATCTCTTCCTATGTTTCTTTGCTATGTGAAGGCTGCTGTGACAAGTGCTGCCATCATTTAATTTTTTTAACTGAACGTAGGGAATAGACAGAAAAAGAATCTGTATTTACTTTGTTTTTCTCCTGTGCAAATGTCACACCACTTTCATGTTGGCAATTAGTGCAGAAGTGCTGATCCAATCACTTATTTACATAATCCCCTCAGATTTTTCTTATATATCATTGTTGATAATGAAAAGATTTTCTCAGCTGGGAAAACAAAGGGAAGCAGGCAAGTTCTGAATGTGAATAGGCTGAAGTGACATAAAAAGATGGTAATTTGCATTAGTAAAAATAATCAGAATGTGAGTGACTGAAATGATGGCAAATAGCATCTATCCCTACCTGCCTTGAGGAGCATCCACCCCGTGACAGTTCAGCTACAGCGTGTGGAGCAGCCCTACACCAATTGTTTGACACAGGACAGCAGAGTCCAGTGTAATTACCACAGAGCATGAAGGAACTTTGCAGAGAACACTTTCAAAATACTCATATTCACATGTTAATCATGTGCAGCACAGTAAGGAGGAGCTGAGGTACAGCTTAGGGCACTGTTGGCTACAGAGACTGTGTGGCTCTTGCAACAGGGAAGGAAATGCAGGAGCCCACTCTGCACATACAGTGCCTTGAAATATAGAGCTTTGATAAGCTATTTTTGTGAGATGACTGAGCAGGAAAGATGTGGCCCTGGAGCAGCTGTCCTGCCTAGAGATGCACAGCCTGTGCTGTGTCTTTGTTGCACAGCCTCAGTTCTCGTTCCCAAAAGCCTGGCTCAGGCTGTGCGCAGCAGCTCGGGGGGATGCACCCCCTCCATGGCGGGGGGGACCAGGGCTGCCCCCTCCCCAGAGCCTTAGTGGCTGAGCCCTTAAATAACCAAAACCACCTCCAGCAGCTCTGGGGGGCACTTGGTGTGTGAGTATTGCTGATGGAGACAAACATGAGAGCAAGTACAAAACTGTCAAACCCGTCACTTGACACAGCACACTGACAGCAAAGTGCAAGGTTCAGCTTAGAGAGGCCAGTGTAGGGCTACAAGCCTCAAACAAATCTTGTTATTAAAGCAAAGGGTATGTGTTATTTTTAAAAAGCAAACTGGATGAGAGAGCTCATCTCCATTAACTTGAAGAGGATTGGTCCAGTAAGGAGAGAGTTAGCAGTGCAGGGAGCAGCCTGCTGCCACTGAAGCTCACACTCTGATAATCCAGTGAGAGCTCTCTTGAAGATGAAACACATCTTCAGCCCTCCTGGAAGATTAGCAAGCTGAAAAGCAATTATAGTCATAGCAATAATTTAATAATTTCCTTAAAATCAAATTTATATACATTTTTTGGCTGTCTTTCCCCTTTTTTAAAACTGTATTTTAATAGTATTGCTTCTGATACTGGTGTGATGACAAATGCATTAAAAAAATTAATTGAAACAAATCTGAAAAAAATCTAAATGTTAAGACAGAAACTCCTATGTGTTCTTTTCTTAATAATTCTTTCAGGAGCTTTGTTTACCTAGTCACTTATTATTGTTTTCTAGGGGAAGAATGGACTCATTTCTGGAAGAAATAACCTTTACCTCCTGCAGCACCAAGAACCTGTGGCTCAAAATATCCTGTTTTGATTTTTTTGGTGTTTCTGGCTTTGAGGAAGCTCCAAGACTGGGCTTGAAGTTCCCAAAAGCTGTTCCAGCCACCTAAATAAAAGCACATTTATTACCTGTGTATCAGAACTCTCTGAATGGGGAAAAAAAAGTTAGTTTGTCAGGCTGTGTTTTCCTACACCAAACTCTTCCAAAGGCAGTGATGCCTCTGAAACTGCGTATTGTTTACTTCAGCTCAAAATGTGATCTGTGTTTTTCTAAAGATTCAGCATGTTTTTCAACTCAGCAGTCAATCTGCCCATTGTAGACTATGGCTGTGGGTGGTGGGGAAGACACAGAGCCACCTTCACACTTCAAAACACTTCCATTGCAGATCCAGGCATTAAACAGACAAATTGTTTGGCTCAGGCTGAAACCTGATGTACGCTCATTAAAGTCTGCTGGCAATTTTCCCCGAGTTTTAAAGAAAGGTGTTTTGTGTTTCCATAGTAACTCCAGCTCCTCTCCTGAGCTGTCTGATGCACTGCTGGTATTACACAACCTATTGTGTGAGAAGGGGGTGAAGAGCACTGTGGAAAAGTCTACTGAATTTAAGGATTATGAAATTACAGCCACTGAGTAGGGGCTGGGGAGGGAGAGGGCAAACACAGCAGCTTTTGGCCATGTACAGTTTTGCTCCTTGGGAGTTTAGATAGAGAACCATGCAATTGTAGAATGGTTTTGGATGGAAGGGACCTTAAAGATCCTCCTACTTCCAATTCCCCTGCCATGGGAAGGGACAACTTCCACCAGAGCAGGCTGCTCAGAGCTCCATCCAACCTGGCCTTGAACACTGCCAAGGATGGGGCATCCACAAATTCTCTGAACAACATGTGCCAGCCTCTCAACACCTTCACAGTAAAGAATTTCTTCCTAATATCTCATCTAAACCTACTCTCAGTCTGAAGCCATTCCTTTGTCCTGTAAAGAGTCCCTCTCCACTGGTTATGTAGGCTCCCTTCTGCTACAGAATGAATGAATGGCTACAGAAAGACAGAAGGAATGGAAGGGAGGAGTAGGAATAAACAGGCTGAGTCACACTGCCTGCTGTTCCTCTGTGGAGCTCTCAGAGGAGCTGAGATGAGCCTGAGCTGTTTCCCAGCTGGGCTCAGGCCCTTTTTCAGCTGTGCCAGGGACAGGCTGGGTCCAGCCCTGGCAGTGCCAGGGGGGTTTGGGGTCTCTACACAAGGAGAGAGGCTCGTAGATGGCTTCACCTGCCAGCTCCTGGGGAGCACAGCTGGAAATGCTGCTTCTCACCAAGGCTGGCTGCCCCCTGCAAGAGGGGGATCACAATAATTAATCACCTGACAAATGAGGAACATTGCTGGATTTTAGTGATGTCTTAGAGAAAGAGCTGTCTGTAGGGGGATACAGTATGGGTAATGAAGGTGGTATAGAATGTAATCTTTTCCCCTAAAGAGTTGCAGCTGAGCCAATTACTAACGATTAGGAACAGGCCTGATGTTAACAGGCCATACCTGTAGGCAATAAGAAGTGTTATAAAAGAGTGGATTGGTGGGAGTCAGTTGGCTGCTGCAAGGACGAGTCAGTGCCTAGAGGAGCACTAGGTATGAAACTCTAGCAATATGGAACCCTTGCAATGTAATGACAATAGAACTCTTGCTCTATAACGACAATAGCTGTCTATAAAAGGCATGAAGATTTATATAACTGTGTGTCCAGATGAGTAAAAACTGGCTTATGTGCTGCTCACACACCTCATTTTGAGTGGTACTAATAATCGCTTCTTGGATTAAACCCATTCCAATAGGGCCAAGATTGTGGGAACTAAGGGCCAGTCAGTCCTACCTCTCTTTCAAAAAGGACATGTTGATACAAAGTGCATCCAAAGAAGGGTAACAAGGCTCCTGAAAGGCTTCGAAAATGTGTAAATGTGTTTTACGAGGAGTGGCTGAGTTGGGTTTGTTTAGCCTGGAGGAGGCTCAGGGGAGACCTCTTGCCTCCCTACACCTGCCTGAGGGGAGCCTGCCGTGAGCTGGGGGCTGCTCTCTCCTGCTGTGTCTGCAGTGAGAGGACTCGAAGAAATGGCCTTAAACTGAGCCAGGGGATATTCAGATTACACACTAGAACAAATTCTTTCGCTGTCAGCGTAGCCAGGGACTGGGAACAGCTTGCCTAGGGAGGCGGTGGAGTGGCCATCCCTGGAGATGTTCAAGGGATTTCTGGATCTGGCGCTGGGTGACACGGTTTAGTGGTTACAGTGCTGTTTTGGTGCTTGGACTGGATGACCTGGGAAGTTCCATCCCTGACGATTCCACGATTCCAGGAATATTTTTGGGCAGGCCAGCCCGCGCCCGGAACCACGGTGCGGCGCCGCCGTTCCCGCGGGGACGCCGCCACGCGCGGACGGCGCCACACGTGAGGCGGCGGCAGGCGGAAGTGATGGCGGCGGGGGCCCGGCGGCGGCGCGGCGGCCACAAGCGGCGGTGAAGCGGCCACAGAGCGCCGGGGCCCGACATGGCGGCCCGCGGGGCGCGCCTCTGCTCGCTGCTGCTGCTGGCCGCACTGGCGGGGCTGGGCGCTGAGGCCAAGGTGAGCGGGGCGGGGGGGACGGGTCACGGCGGTGCTCCCGGTACCGGGCCCTCCCTCCGTCCGCCGCCCCCGCCGGGTTCTCGGTTCCCGCGGGTGGCCCCGCCTTCCCGGCCCCACTGCTGCCCCGGGCGGCTGCAGGGGAAGGAGGGAGCCTCCGGTTTCGTGCGGGCGCTGCCCTGCCCCGCTCGGCGGAGCAGCTGGGCCCGCCGGCGCGGCCTCGGCGCCGCCCCCGGTTCCTGCGCTCCCGGTAAGCTCGTAGCCATTGTTGTCGCTTTGCCGTGGCGCCCGGGGACACCGTCACACAAAACTACGAGTGGAGATGGAGTTGCCGGGGCTGGGTGGGGCTGAGCTCCGCTCGGTGCCCGGCTCAGCCGCGCTGGGTGCGGGCGCTCCGCTCCTGGCCCTCCCCGCTGCCCCCATACCCGGGACTGTCCCCGCGGGTCTCTGCGGCGGGCAGGGACACCGGGACTTCTACGGTCACAGCACCCGCGTTTGAATTTTCCCCAAACACCTGTGGATGTTCTCCTTTTTAACGGTAATCTGCGGTTTGACCCCTCCGCGGGGAGAGCAGGTTCGGTGTAGGATGTGGTACATGGGATTTGGATTTACACTGCTCTCCTGAGACCCCCCCCCCTGCCCTGCTGCACCCGGCTCTGGCTCCCCAGCACTGCAAGGACGTGGAGCCAGTCCAGAGGAGGCCATGGAAAGGATCACAGGGCTGGGGCACCTCTGCTGTGAGGAAAGGCTGAGGGAATTGGGATTGTTTAGTTTGGAGAAGAGGTGACCTAGTTGGAGTACTCGAAATCCTCCCAGTACTGGAAATCTGTAAGAGAGATGGAGAAGAACTGATTATATGGGCAGGTAGTGTCAGGACAGTTTTACACTGAAGGAGGGTGGGGCTAGGTTGGATATCAGGAAGAAAACCTTCTCTGTGAGGGTGGTGGGGCACTGGCACTGTTCCAGGCCAGCTTGGACAGGGCTTTGAGCAGCCTGGCATAGTGGAAGGTGTCCCTGCCTGTGGCAGGGGAGTTGGAACTGGATGATCCCTTCCAACCCAGAGCTTTCTATGATTCTGTGCTAGTGCAGTCAGGGTTTCCCAACTGACCTGTGCTCAGTGTTACTCTGACTTGGCTGCTCAGTACAGGAGTTCATTACCAATACTTGTTCACACATTCTTTTGTATTGCCACTAGAAATTGCCTTGAACTTTAGATAAGCCACGTTTATCCTCTGTCTCTTGTTATTTGCTAAAATAAGCTTAGCATTCTTTCATTCCTTTTAAGCTCATCACTGTATCTGACAAGCAGCTGTCCTCGTAAGCTGAGTAGTTGAGCAATCAACATCAGCAATTTCTGCATGTGTGGTTTTTTTTGGAAAGAGGAATTAGCTTAAACTCCATTTTTCTCCCTCAAGAATGTGTTTCTATCTCAAATAGCAGTGTACTTGACAAATTGCTCTACTCACTTAGTAATTCTGAAGTAATTCTTGTTCTTAAACTTGCAGGAAGTCTTGAGTAAGACTGTTCAGAGGTACTTGCAAGTAATTTGTGTTAAATATGTCAAGTCATATGTGGAGAATGCCTTCTGTACCCCTGATGATATAAATTACATAATAAGATAATTGGTTCTAAGTGTGTTGTTTGCTTTGTTTGCTTCACTTTCAGAACTCTGAGGATGTCCGGTGTAAATGCATCTGCCCTCCTTACAAGGACCACTCAGGCCACATTTACAACAAAAATGTTTCACAGAAAGACTGGTGAGTGTGTGTGGCACATACAAAATGATAATAAATCTTACTGGTTAAAGCCTTGTTCTGTAGAGATTACATATGGATCTCCTGTGGTGGTGCCAGGACAAAGCAGAGCATTTCCATAACTTACTGCAGCTTTTCTTTCAGGAGTACTCCAGAATTCAGCTCTAGCAAGGGACAAGGCTTAAACCCTCTAACTTTTGTTCTGTCTTCTCTTTTGGTTTGTTTGCTTGCATGTTTAATTGTTTATTTAGACTTGGAAGTAGTAGAAGGGAAGAAGGTGATGTGTTTTGAATGCAGTGACTTGGAATGATGTAAAGGCAAGGGAGCACAAACCTGGAACTGGGGCTTGGGAGTATTGTCTTTGCTTGCTCTACTCTTGAAAACCATCCCATCATTTAGGAACTGTTGTTTCTGGAGTTTTGTGAGGTTCCAGTAGATTTTGCACTTTCTAGCAAATTGGAGGAAAAAAAATGCTGATATTAATATTTCTTATGTTCTCAGTAAGAGACTTTCTACTGCACTTAACCAACATACAAGATTTCTGCAGTACTTGGGCAGTGTATAGACACAAGCTTTCAGTCACAGGAACAGCAATTGCACAGATTGTGCCTGGCATGAATTTTTGATTTTTGTAGCTTGAATGCTGCATTCTTCCACAGAGGAAAATGTAGTTCTGCTTTCACATAAATGAGAAAAATCAACCCTTCCACTCCCCTCCAGACGTTGTGAGGTGGCACTCAGCAGTTGCAGCTATGAAGAAGTACAAACAAGACAGAAGAGATGAGCTGGTGCCTGGCTGAGTGTTTGCAGCACTGTAATTTAGCCCAGTAAAGTGTTGAGTGCCAGGCTGCTGCTGTCACTTCAGGCCTTGTGTTTCACTCCCTGCTGCTGACTGTGCCAGCACTGAGGTAACCAGGAGAAAGGTGAAACAGGATCCTGGTTCTCTCAGTGCTCTGCAGGGACCTGGGGGTCTGAGCTCTGAATAACAGCCTGAGTCAGCAGGAAGAGCAGCATTATCTAAGTTGTTGTTGGAAGCAGTTGTCTCACGGCAGCTGGGTTTTAATGCTGTGCTGTGGAGAGCCCATAATATTGTCAACTTTTCCACAGGGAACTGACTTACATGTGGTAATCTTTTAAGTCAAATGCTTTTTGCTGAAAGCTGAATGTTCTTTATTCACTGTCTTGGTGCTTAGAGAAACAGCCCATCTGACTTCCTTTTTTATTTCCCCAATGTCTGTACCTTATGATGTCAAGAAAAAAGAAATTCAATTCATGAGTGTCAAAGTTTAGAAGCTAATCTCCCTTCAGACAGTGAAAGGCTGGAATAAGGCTCTTTTGAGTATGGTGAAGAAAGAAGGGGAATTAGTAGCTGAAATTTACTTTTATCCATGATGTCAGTGTCAAATAATGCATTGTGCTGGATTCATATCCTTGGACTTGTTCTGCTAAGAGCTTTAATACTTTCTCTGAAAAATGAAGACATTGTATTGAGTTAGAAAGATCTTAAAACTTGTTTAGCAGCTTGTCAGTAGCTGAATTTCTCATTTAAGTGACATAATTGTGCTGTAGTGATTTATTTGTACCTGCAGTTTAGAACAACTGAGCTTAAGCAAGCTGAGCTTCTCAGCTGCTGCAGCAGAGTGGAACAGCTCAGCTAAAGCCAGCTCAAAACTGACTGGGCAGTTTCTGTGTTTCCTCAGTGATTGTCTCCATGTGGTGGAGCCCATGCCTGTCCCTGGACCTGATGTAGAAGCTTATTGTTTACGTTGTGAGTGCAAATATGAGGAGAGAAGCTCAGTCACAATTAAGGTAAGCAGTGTAATTCTGTTGGCATATATCAAGGAGTTCAGTAAGCTGTTTAGTAAATACGTCTATTGTCTTTTAGAGAAATGGTATTTTTAAAGGGAACACTGTTCTAAGGTAGCCTAAAATATAACCTTTTTTTTGTAGTAGTTGTTCACAATCTTGAGCAGTAACAATAGCATCAAACTTTAGCTGAAGAAGTGAACCTGAGACCCTTTATTGAAATCTCCACTCCTGAGATCAGACTTTCCACCTTGCTAAAATTCTGAGTGTTCTAAGACATTTTGTCAAGCTTTGGGCTTTGTTTTCCTTATGATTTCAGAGGGCCTCTCATTACACAGCTGCCTAACTTTCTTACTATAAATTTTCTTTATCTGTGTTTGTACTAACATGTTTTGTGTGCTCTTGACATTCTTGTCCCCTTGGAGCCATTGAGGCCTGGATTGCTGTGAATAGACTGCAGAATGTCTTTTGGTTTTTGACAGCACAGACTTCTTTATTTTGGGATTTTAGAAGTTTGGTCTTTTGTTTTGCTTGGTGGCTGAATTCAGGTCTGTGCTAGACAAAGGGAGATCAGTGGGGGATGCCCCAAATTTGTCACCTGTTTAATGGCCAGGCTGGACAGTTGTCTTGGTGGAAGTGAGAGTTGTAACACTGAATTGTTTAAAGAGGCATAGCCTAAGATTCTTTGCAAGGTCTCACTGTTTCAAGCTGCCCTAAACCTTTCTAATACCATGTTGTAGTCTTTTCTTTCTGAGTTTTAAATAATCTGCTGACACTACCAAAGATCAAACTTCACCTGTACTCATCTTTTGGTCCTTGCTGCTTGTTGTGAGAGTAGGGGGGAAAGTCACAATCTTGGTGTAAACTGTGCTTGCATTATGTAGGTGACAATCATCATATACCTGTCCATTTTGGGCCTGCTTCTTCTGTACATGGTGTACCTTACCCTGGTGGAACCCATCCTAAAGAGGCGCCTCCTTGGGCATTCACAGCTCATACAAAGTGATGAAGACATTGGGGTGAGTTCACCAGAGTCTTTGTGCACTTGGTTAGCATGAAAATTGGTATTGGTTGGTTGATAATTAATTATTTGGGGTGGGCAGCTTTTTTTGCCAGGCAGTGTAAATGCTTTTCCTGCTGGGAGAGGAAAAGAAAGGTGTGTGATGACTTCTGTGAAGTAACTCTTTCATTTTTCACTGGGCTGGGGAGCAGTGAGAGCTGCTTCAGTTATGCCAGCTCTAGGCACAGGTTGTTTTCACAGAGAAGAAACAGTGTAAGAATGGAGATAAGAATATACAGGAGTACAGCTTTTTAGGAGTTAATGATCCAGTCTTGCCAGGCATCATTATTATGGGAAGTTTTTACTGCTTAGATTGCTCTCTACAAAAAGAAAGTATGGGGGTTGCATCTTCTGTTGTTCCAGTTCGAGTTTCTTGATTGTAAAACTTCAAGAAGAAATTGCTATAATGAAGGAGAATACTAATGGATGATGAAATAATTTCTTAGTATTACAGCCAGAAATCAGAATGTGACAGTATATTCCAACAGGTTAGAGGAGTTTTTTTTTTCAGAGAAGGGGAGCAGTCCAGTAGTGATAGGATTTTCTGTCATTACTGGCCTTTCCAGTCTCTAGCACTGGGTAATAATCACATATTTTTGTTATGAAATCAGGGTGCATAAAGCATAGCTAATAAAATCTATTATCTAGGAAAATGCTGAATTTTGAGTACTTGATTATCCCCTTAGCAAACAGAAACACCTTTCTAAGTGAAGATGGCTGATGATTGTCCTACTTCCCTGTGTATTACATGTAGACATGTTTCAACTGTCTTTGTTTTGACAAAGTAAGATTTTCCCAGTCACCTCTAGGAGGATTTTGGGTTGAGTGTTTGTTGGATTTTTTTTTTTTTTTGAAAGGAAGTATTTGAATGACTCTTCCTCTTTGTGCATTCTTATAGCAAACTGGGCAGCTCATGCTTGAATTAAGTGAGCTGGTGCTGGTATGCTAGATCTCAAACAAATTTTTAGCTTAGATAAATTATCTTAATGGCTCCATGTGTGAGTGAGTCTTTTGACTGTAGGTGGAAGAAGTGAAATAAGTCCCATGGCAGAGTTCAGGTTAACTGCAGAATGAATTTACCTCAAAGTCTGGGTCCATCGTAACCAGTGTTATGTTTTGCTGTAGCTGTTCTGTGAACATAACATAATTTAAGGTCCCTTATGAATTATCCCATTCTTGCCTTCCCTCTTGCAAGTTCTCGATATATTCTTGTCACACTTCAAAAATACCATATCCATGGATTTTGTTTCTGAATTTCAAGGCAGTGTGTTCCCTCTTTGTTGTTGTCCATTGGTGGCAGTGGCAAGTGATGAGTGTAAGCCACTCCTTGGTCCTCTTTCCTCTTAAATTCTTTTTCCCCTTATTGTCTACTTAGAAATTGACAGTATCTGGCCTTGGAGCTGAGAATCTTTTTTGCCAGGAAGGCCAGTACCATCTAGACTGTCCTGTGTTCTCCCACCATGTGTTTTACACTAGCAAACCATGTGTTGCTATTATGACTTTTTTTTTCCCCTGTGAATGAAGTGCCCTGTCTCCTGTTAAATGCCCATTCTAGGTATTTCCATTTGTATAACTTTTTTTGGTAAGATGATAGCTCTTTTGATCAAAGCTTGTCTGTTGTTCTCTATGGGAATATTTTTTTAGTGCTCATTGTGGCTTTGGGACTCAGAGCAATCATTTCAATAGTTCTCATTAATGATAATCTGTGTACAGCTTACAGTTGTGATTGAGCTGCTCTGCACAGTAATATCAGAAAGTAGCCATTAATATGAACGTCTTCAAAAGTGTTCTGGGAAAAACTGTCTTTTTGTATCCCTACATTTCACATTCTTTTTTATTTAATATAGGACGTAATTATGTTATTTTTCATTATGTGTAGGATGCTTTCTGATGTAGCTTTAGCAGCATGACTTTGCCCAAACAGTTAAATAGCCAAATAAGAAGTTCAGTTCCAGCTCTTACTGTTTATAACTTGGCTATATTTGCTAGCAGAAAATAAAGCCTTGCAAGTACTGTTAGAAAACAGAGAGAGTAAATGTTAAACAAGCACTGGGTTCTTGTTGAGCTGTGTCACTTCAACAGCTGTATTGACACTGTGCTTTCAGACAGCTCAGCACAATAGGCTTAGTTTGGTAAACACCAGAGTGTGTTGGTTTGATATAGAAGCTGTGTGTGAACATCCTGAACTGCCTGGCAGGAGATGGCCAGGAGCTGGCAGGGAACTGACCCCAATTCAGTTGTGCATTCACCGCAGTCATGGGGGTGCCTGCGTCTGCTCTGGGCTGCAAATGGTTGCAAGCCTGCTGTGATCCTGGGCAGCAGGTAATTAACAGCACAGTGAAGTTTGGGAAATCTGTGCAAGTTCCTGCCAATGAGGAATTGAAGTACGCTTCCAACAACTCAAAAACCTGCTTGGTCACCGTTACTGGCCAGCTTGTTGGGATATGTCATTTACCTTAAAGCAAGAGCAAACCCAACCAGCCCCCACCTGCTGTGGAGTGTTGCAGGCCAGCAGAGCTGGAAGCTGTGAGCAGTGACGGTGGTGTTTTGCCCTTGCAGGACCAGCAGCCCTTCGCCAACGCGCACGACGTGCTGGCGCGCTCGCGCAGCCGCGCCAACGTGCTCAACAAGGTGGAGTACGCGCAGCAGCGCTGGAAGCTGCAGGTGCAGGAGCAGCGCAAGTCCGTCTTCGACCGGCACGTGGTGCTCAGCTAAGGGGGGCTCAGAGGGGAGCTCCAGGCGTGTGGACTAGTGTGAAGAGCTGACAGAAGTCTTCCTGATCCTGCCAATTCACAAGAGTTTTCTTGAATGATTTGTTATTGATTTAAAAAAAAACCCAACAAATTAAAGAAGTATTTGAGCTATAAAGGGATGTACTGGAGTGGAAGGAGTTTAAACAGATTAGTTAACCAAAAGCTTAAATCTTATGTTTTCAAATGGCTTTTACTAACAAAACTGAAAAGAAAACAAACCCTAAGATACCTTGGGTTGCCACTGTGGTACATTATTTACAGTTGTGACTTTATGGTGGTTTTTAACTATATATTTCTCTACTATTTATGTGGTTAAAAAGTACCTGGGAACACAGTAATAACTTACAACTCACTAATCACTTTATGTAAAGATCTTTTGTAAATATACTTGGATTTTCTGCTGATTGATGCTAGGTACTGGAAATCAAAGTCTTGCGGTGTAGTTTTGGTCTCAGAGAATGAAACCCTGCTGACTGTGTTCATTTGGTTTCTTGCACTCGTACTTTCAAGATGCTTGTATGGCAAGTGATGTCTGCAGACTTGAGGCAAAACATAAGTGGACACTGACTCCTGGAGCTGCATATTTCAAGTACTGTGATGTAGATAAATTCAAATGCAGTGCACATTCAAGGCAGTGTTGACATTTTGTTCTATTTTGCTTTAACAGCTTAATATATTGTAGGTGTATGATAGCTCTTATAAAATCTTTCCCTTTCTTTTCATGGGTAAAGTCTCAGGAGTTAGTATATGATGAAATATTTATTATAAAAATCTTCCTGCATTTGTCTGGATTGATGGTGTAAGGCACATACTTTCTCTAGCACCTGTCATCTTGGGAGTTAGGTGTATTTTTTTATCTGTGACTCTGTATTCATCTCTCTTCAGAGGTTATACAGTTGCTGGATGACTAACTTTCATATATCCCCTTTGGAATGTAACAATTAAAGATAAAACTGATTTTTGAAAAATGGATCTGCATTATCAGTTTGTCATCATTTTTCTCCCTCATTATGCTGCATGTAAATTCCATCTATAAAAGTGCTCCTCTGAACACGCTTCAGAGTAGAAATGTGCACTTGTTCAGTGATTAGGTAAAGAAAGGCTCATCAAATTGTTAATTGAAAGAAATTTTTAATCCCTGACTCAGATGTAGCTTGCATATGTAGTTGCATTATTGTGTGACAGTTTTCAGTTCAGTGTGGAAGGAGGTGGTCCATGGAAGAATACTCTGTTTCTGGGGACAGTTTTGGCTTGCTTACTCCATGCCTGGGGGACAGACAGGTATACAGCTTTCTTTGCATGCCAGTCCTATAGACTTCCAAAACTGAGTTAACCTGGAGTGATTTAAAGCAGGTGGTGAATTGGTGGATTTACAGGATTCTTGCTTTAAATTGAAAAAAAAAAATGCACAAGGATTGCCAGGTCGAAAAAGAATTCAGGCTTGGGTTCAGTTTTTGTGTTCAACATGGCCTCAGTGAGTGGGAACTTGTTCAGTTGGTACTGTTTGGTTACTGGTTGTGACACTTAGGGTCTACTAAAGAAAGAGAATGCAACTTGTTTGTGGAATACATGCCTTGATTGTTGAGTATGCCAGTCCTGGGAGTTGTTCTACCTCTTGGCTGCCT
This sequence comes from Molothrus ater, assembly GCF_012460135.2. NCBI lineage: Eukaryota > Metazoa > Chordata > Aves > Passeriformes > Icteridae > Molothrus > Molothrus ater. The sequence continues at coordinate 11,416,665 of NC_050483.2, forward strand.
TTCCTGTGAGGCCTGAAGCTGGTGTGGGAAGGGGGAAGTTGGATACAGCACTGTGGCTCACACAGGGGCAGCAGAGGGTGAAGCTCTCTTTCCTTGATGGGTGACAGTCACAAGAAGCAGGACTGAATGTATATCCATCTTTTGCTAGTAGAAGTATTTCTGATCTTACAGTTTTAAGCTAAAGTGGTTTGGGTTTGGATTTTTGTTTATGCTTTGATTGATAGAAGGGCCAAACCATGAGGTAGTTCTAAGTGTCAATCTTGTTAAATGTGGAATTTTGAAGATAAGTGTCCTATTTTACTGCACCTCTATAATGTGACAGCTATATAGTTAGCATCTAAGTACATGTATACATTGCATTATAGATTCTGTACTGTTTCTCTTTTTAAGCAAAACTTGTGTGGCTACTGTTGGCTCACTGTTTTCAAATCTTCTCTTCTTATATATATTCACCCTTTTATATGATGTTACACTCGACACTAAAAGAATTCCCCAAAATTGCAGGTATAGTGATTAAATTTAAAGGTATTAAGCTGGCTAATAATGTGTCCTCACCTGTAGTGCAGAGAAATCCATCACAAATTTCGAAATAAATGCTGTTTTTCTATGTTTAAAATGAAGCTATGGAAATTAGTTTGCTTATGCCTTGACACTGAATATTTACCTAAATTCTAGCCAATTGTTCTATTTAGATATTAGAGTACAAAATGCCAATAAATGAAAATACTGCTTTGTATTTTCCTTACCTTACTGTAGTAGTCTGCAACAGAAGGCAAACAGGAAGTGAACAAACTGCATTCCTGATTACTTTTTCAGGTAATCTGGATGTGTTCAATAGCAGTTTCAAAATTCCTAGCCCTTAATGCCAAGTTTTGTTGCCATCATAGCTGTGGTGTGGGTGGAAAAGCCCAACCAGAAATGAGCAGATCTAACTGTAAGCTACTTTGCATGTTGTCAATTGACTATAAATTGCAGCAGTCATTGACTCAGTGGAACAAGCTACATAATTCAGGTAAGAGACTTGCATGTTGCTGTATCTAGCCACAGATCTTCACTGAATATCAATGTTCTTGTAAAGCACTTCTACCAGCCATTTACTAACAGTGTTTTCATAGCTTTTAAATTAATCCTGTTTAATGTGATCTCTTATTTAATAAGGAGTAAGAAAAATGGAACATTAACATCTTTTTTTTTTTTTTAAATATCATTCAGATATTTTCAGGTATTCATCACTCTTTAAACAGCACATCTTGTTTCCCTGGATTTTACTTTCATCTGAAGATTGGTGAGTCTCTAGTCTAAGGGGAAAACGTTCCTAACACTTTGTTAGGTGTTGAGGCAGCAGGTAACTGTTTTATGTAACCTTGTTACACAGCAGAAGTGTAGGTACTAAGCAACAAATACTGCAAGTGTCTCTTCTTGAGGGGTTGTGTTGGTTTTGGTTCCTTCTCTGGAGTGATGTTGTGCCATAATTTTTTTTGCCATGTAGCAGACTTCTCTTCCTCAATGTTTTAAAGTTGTTAGCAGCAGAAAGTTTTTAGGCAATAAGCCAGTCTTATAAGTAGAAAAGGGAAAGTTGATTTTTATAGTTGTCTACTATTTTCATTTTATGAGGAGTGTATATTCACATATGGAAAAATATGTGAGTTTTTTACATGCATAATAATGTGAAATGGATGTGTGTTCATGCTTTTAGCCTACCTACAGAAGTACCTGTTTAAGATGCATGGGACTCCCACTCATGCCTAACAGCTATAAATGAATTCTTCACTCATAGGATGTCTGTTGTGAAATATATGTACATTAGAAAAATAGATAACTCTGCATACAGAGGCGTTTTCATAGAATATGTTGTGAGAACAGGTCCATACCAAGTAAATATTTTCTGTGTAAATGTGGCAGGTATGAAGTCAGTAGAAAATATTTCCCCATACCCTTGTGATGGATTTGTGTTATGGAGTTGTGATTGGAACATCTGAAGCTTTGCCAGATTTCTGTGAGTATGGAATCCAGCAGGTTCTGGTAATCTAGTTTAATGTTCAGGTGTGGTTTCACTCTTAGAGGATGCAATAGAATCTAAGTGCTTTGGACAACAATGTATGGATGTACAAGTGGATGGTGAGTAAGAGCGTTTTTGGATCAATTCTGTGTAGGCAAGTATTGGTTGCAGTCTGTGAGGGTGGCTCATAGTGATTCTTTAGAAATTAGGTGGTTGTTTAAAAGGTATTTAAGGAAGCTGTTAGGTAACAGTGATTACATTCTCAGCAGTTAGGCTGATGTTTAGCTGTTCGAATAATGATATTGGGAAGGCCCCACAATGCAGCTTCTTATAAACCACTGCAAGAGTATCTTTTTGATAAATGTGTCAGGGTGATTTGTGTGGTTAGACCTGCTGTAATGCTGCTCTGAAGAGGGGAGTGAGAGTAGGCCAGTCTGACTTCCAGGTTTCCAGCAGGGCCCCAACTGCTGTGTGCCATCCCTTCTTTGTATTGCTAGGACATGCATTTTTCCTTTGATACAGTGTTCGTTTCATAAGTATGACATATTTAATATTTAATTTCTAGCTGTAGGATTGTTTTTAGAATTTCATGTCTGTGTTTAATCTGCAGGTAGGTGGAGAAGGAATGTGATGACCCAAGGAGGTGTTAGATTTAGTGTAAATTCTCTCATCTCTAAACTTCTTGTAAATCTTTGTATGAGTGGATGTAATACCTGACAGACATGGAATTAAGATTGAAATCCATTCTCTGCACAGGTTTTCCATTTTGTTAAGATGATATATTGAATGTGGCATCTAGTGAATAGAGAAGAAAATACTTTGAAGGCTCTTTGGTATGAATAGGGAGTCTTTTACTGGAATTATAGATTCAGTTTTTTTCAGGGAGAGGAAGGGAGCGGGGAGAATGCCTCAGGTGTTGGCCTGCTTTATTTGTTGTCTGTAAGTTTTGGTAGATTTGGAGCAAGCTAGACCTATGTGGAATGCATATAGGTAGAGTCTCTTCATTTCTACAGCTGAGGTGAAAGGAGGCTGCTTGCTCTTTCCTTTAGGAAACTTTAGTGGCTTTATATTAATATCTGTTGTGTATTAATTTAATCAGTGTGACTGACTTGCACTTTCTTGTACTTTTCAAATGGGATGTTGTCTTGTTCTACCTGATCTTCCAACATCATTCTCAAACGTCACAAATGCATTTAAAAAATCTCTTTTGGAAAACGTCAGCAAGGCCTAGAGTTGGTAAGTCCAGGTGAGTTTTTTATACTGTTCAGTGTGAGCTGTTTAAAGTATTCTGTAATTATGTGTTTCCAGGCTAAATGCAGAACCTGATGGATGGCAAAAGCTACTGTAACCTCATCTGTGCTGAGGCTCAGCACATCCAGCTGGCAAGGCCTTTCTGTGCAGACCCACTGGTCACGTTTCACGTGTACCCAGAAGCACCAAGCCAGGTCCCTTTGGCCGAAGATTTGGCATTCCTGCCTTTCATGTCAGAGCATCTCATCACAGAGACCTTCTACAGCGAGCCCTGCCCCTTTCCCTACCAAATGCCCCATTCCAGTCTCCACAAAAGTGAGTACTCCTATGGCTCAGCTTTCATCAGGAAGAGGAATGAGAGGGAAAGGCAGCGTGTTAAGTGTGTCAATGAAGGCTATGCCAAGCTGAGGCACCACCTGCCCAAGGAGTACTTGGAGAAACGGCTCAGCAAAGTGGAGACCCTGCGTGCTGCCATAAAATACATCAGGGACCTCCAGTCTGTGCTGTGCACTGACTCTGGGGTGGCAGGAAAAGGTGTCACGGAGCCAAACCAAGCACCTAAAGCCACTAACAAACCAGCCCAGTTGTTGGAGACGATCTGAAGTGTTCCAAAGCCAGCCCAAGGTATCCTGTCTGGGAATGTAGTAGCCACTGTGTCAATGACGTGTGTGTTCTGGCACTCCTTGGGAGCAGATCGTGGCACACGTCACTGTCAGCCCACACAAGAGCTTGAATGTTGCAGATAGTTACTACACTTAGATATGAGAGGGACAACTGGGAAAATCTCAGCTGAATGACTTTAGTTAATTCATGAAAATCAGAACGAGTTTCTAAATTTGTCACCAAGCTAAAAATGTGACACCTATATGTGTAAAGAAACTGTATGTATCATCACAACCTGCATGCTTTAAAATAAAATCTCTCTACTTATGGGACTGAGATTCTCATTTTCTGTCATGTTATTGATTTAATCTCACATGCACTTTCTTAAAATATTCACTTTAATTGCTAGTGTTTCTTTTAAAGTGCCTTTTTAAAGGTTCCAAGGAGGGTTGTTAAATGCCAAAAGAAAGGATAATTTAGTTTAAAACAGAAAAATAGAGTAGGGTAGGAGCTCTCTGAAGCACAGTTACTGAACATAGGAAGAGCATAAAGTTTTGTGAGTGCTTTTCCATCATTTTCTTATTAGTGAATATTTTAATCACATTGAAAACTTTTTGACATTGTGTAATTTCTATTGAGAATTGGACTCTTATACAGATGTCAGTGCCCTTAAAAATTACTAGGACTGCTTATAAAATACATAGTATAAAGAGGGCTGGCAAGGTTTTAGCCATCAGTGTAAAAATAAACTGCAATAGAAATTTTTTGGGACTTTGACTGATAATGTTTGAGGTCTGGAGTGGTCTTCCCCAACCTCCCAGTCTGTTCCTCTGTACTGCTGATGGTTTCAGTTAAGTGTTATAAAATAGAACTGTGTGAAGATGATGAAGAGAGTTGAGCTTATAACCAATAAAATGTCTTAACATTTACTCTGTGTAAAGGAATCATTGATACTAAATAATTCTGCTGCCAGCATGAGAGCTTGTAGGCTGGCTGTGCAGCAGAATGTACAAAAAAAATGGTTACAGACTTCCCAAGTGATGTATCCTCCATTACTGCACTTATCCCACCCTGTTACATTGGTTTTATGGCAGTGAATTGAAACATGCCTTGAAAAAGGCAATTAAGCATTCCAAGCACCTCCTTCCCCCAAAAAACCACAAACAAAACTAACCAAACAAAAAAATCAACAAATGTCAACTCTTGGCCTTTCTTTTAAGGAGGATGTGAAAATTAGGGGTTTCAGCAGAGATTAAGAGGTAGGTTTCTGCATTATAACATGACATATTTTTGATAGGCACTTGGTAAGAGAGAGGTAGAATTCATTAATCCTTCCTCCTTATTGTGAAAAGAGAAAGTTGTCAAGTGGTTTCACCTTGGTTTGTCTCAGCTTCAGCCTTTCTGTGCACATTTCAAACATGTTGATTTGTCACACCCTGTGGTGGTAAGCTTTTTTTTTTTTAATTTTCCTTAACCTGAACTGTAACTTTGATGCTGGTTTTTGCCCTGCAGTCATAGGCAGAAGCCTAGAGGACACGGAGCTCTCTTAAAATTCCCTCCCTGTGGTGCAGGAGATCCATGGGGAGATGAAAATAGAGCAAATGTGTGGCAGTCAAATGGTCCTCTCTGAAGTCACGTTCTGCTGGGTTTTAACCAGTCAGGCCAGGATGGCCAGTCCTGGGAGTAACAGCTGTGGCAACCTCCATAGCAACTGGGAAACACTGGCAACCAAAGGCTCCCTGTGTCCAACAGGCAGAAGGGTGACATTTCTGCATTCAGACTAAATCCAAATGGTGTATTGTTACCAATAGCAGGTAAGTCTAAAATACCGCTGTGCCAAAGTACTTGGAGTTGTCCAGAAAAAGCAGTGTAATTGCCTTTGTCAATGCACTGTTGTGTGTAGAAACAGGGGTGTTAAAATGTGCTTTAATGTAGAAGTGATAGTTGCCTTTCTTTGCAAAGCGTTACTGATTCCATCTTGTTTTGGTTTATAACAGCAGTTTGTGCAGTCATGGAATAAATTGATCTATTGTGCTGATTTCCTGACTTAAATATGAATTTTGCAGCAGTTAATCCCCTCTTCTTGCTGGGTTTGCTGTGCTAGTTATCTGAAATTATGTATCTATCTGGGAGTCTCCATTAAAAAGACTTCCAGATCATAATTCTTATGATATCTACAAAATATCATCTAAACACTCGTGCTTAAACTGCATTTTGTAAAATAAATTAAGCATTTAAATTTTATAGGTTGTTGAGTTTCCATGCCAATGTTATAAGTGATTCTAAGCAATATTTAAAAAGAAAAAGATTAATGGAAGCTTGTCTACTACATCTTTTGAAATTACCAGAGATAGCATCACATCATTGATCTTACTGTGACAGCCTCTGAATAGTTATCACTTGTCACATCTGAGCATCTCATTCTTTCTTGTTGCAAGCCATAATCCTACTGTTAATAAAACATGACAGGGCAGCTGTAAGATCAAAATATTTCCTCTTAATACATCATTATAAATAAATAACAGGGAAATGTAATCTTAACATCAAGTTCAAAACCTGTCACGTTTACTCAGCTTGTCAACTTCAGCTGTAATTTCTGTCTCAGCTTGTAAAACAGGGAAGGTTTGGCTGGCTCTGTACAAGACAGCTTTAAAGGAAGAATGTATGTGTAAGAAAAGAGAGCAGGAAACAAATGTTGGAGGGAGGTGAAAGTTATTATTTTCCTGGAGATTTTGACAGCATTTAGTGTTTCCTTGGGTGTTTCTGCCCTTTTTCCAGGTTAGGATTTGGGTGAGTGAAGATCACTGAAGTCAGTCATGTGGGCTCATCTGGCCAACTGCCAGTCTGAATAGTTTGAATTCGGTGTTTTTAAACAAAAATAAACGATTAATCAAAATTACTGGGGTCTTGAGGTACACTGGCCAGCACTTGCTTGTTGTCTCTTTTCTTCCAACAGGTCACAGCTGAGTCCTGCAGGCAGCAGCTTTTCCAAGTATGGCTCATTTGGAAGGGTCCCTGCCCAGGGGTCGCAGGTATTGCAGTGTGAGGCCAGCTTTGGACAAGTTTTCCTGTTCCACTGTCATATCCACAGTTAATCCCTGCTGCAGGAGCTCTTTTGTTGTGCACCCTGCCTGGATTGCTGAGCACCTCACCCCCCAGAGGTAAAATCAAGTTCTTGTTTAAGTCTGGGATTTGTTTTTTGTCTATCTAAAGGGATAAACCAGGCTGGTGTGTCAGATTAATAAATTAGCAGCTTGAACATCATTTGAGCTTTCCCACCCCTGCACTGGCAGTTTTTTAGATGTATTGACTAAAGTTATTTGCTACCTTGGAGATTATGAAGGGCAAAGCTTGAGTAAGCCTCCCATCAAAGAAACATTCCTTTAATATTATTGGGATAAATAAAAGCATTTTGCCTTAGCAGTCATCTTCCATGAAATGTTGCTAATGCTTTGTGACAGGGGATTATTTTCCCAGTTTTGAACTAGAAGCTGTCATCAGCCAGCAGCTTTGTTGTTTCCTTCTCTGCTTTGCTGTTCCCTGAATGCTGCAGTGTAAACCATCAGCTCCAGCACTCTGGAGTGCACCTACGCTGTGCTCTGTGCTGCAGGTGGATTTTTTTCTCCTGATCTGAAGGGTTGCATTGTCTTGCCAGGTAAACAGCAAAGGAGCTGGTGCAAGTAATGCTGGCCCGGGATTCCAGCATGCTCCTGGCTCACTTCCTGTAAACCCCAAAGCGAAGAAATCTGAGTAAAATTGGGCACTGGTGTGTTTTTCCCAAGATCAAGGAATTATCCCAGCACAAGCAAGTTTTCTGTTTCTTCCCACACTATTTGGTTTGTGGGAGTGCTACAAAATGAGGTGGAGCGTTCCAGTTCTTAAACCTTACAAGATGATTTTTTCCATGACCTGCAGAATCTGTTTCTTTCAGGGCTGACCCATTTTCTTTTCTTTGAGGTGCCAATGGATCAGCCACTGCCTCCCTTCCCCTGGCCCAGCATGGAAGAGCCTGGGGGAGTCAGGGGGCACAGACAGCAATGTGCCTGTGCTGGCTAGAGGGGAACAAGATGGATTTTATTACCCTGGTACAGTAAAAGAGGGGATAGAGGTGAGTGATGGCTGCTGTGTGGTAGCTGGGGGCAGTTCTCACACCACCTGAGTTCAGTGTAGCAGTTTTTGGTTCAGTTTTTGATGAGATTAGAGAACAGATCACCAGGACAGCAGGTGCTTGAGCAGCCTTGTGCTGGTGCTGGGCACTGAGGCAGCCCCAGTGCTGCTGCCAGCAGTTTAGGGGCTGCTGTTGTGTGTAGACACAGAACCATCAACAGCACAGGAAAAGGGTTTGTGTTTTATGTACACATGTCTAGCTTGAGTCAGCCACAGACCTAGGCTCAGGGTCTTTCCAGAAAGGGTAGTGAAAGCTTTAATTCATTGGTTTGTTAGCATTTCAAACTTAACACAAAAAGGAGCCTGTTCTTTCTCAAGAACAGGGAAGTACCTCATCTCATTGTTGATGGAAAGCCTCTTCACAGGCCTTAATATAAAAGAAAATAAAAATTCCCAACAACCCCCCAAGAAGCAGAGCTAGTGTTGTATGTAATGAGGAAGGACTTGGGCATGAGTGATGAATAGGTCTGAATGGCTTTAGTGTCCTCTGTTCCTTGGCACACACAGCATGGTTTGTGAAGTACAGTTGTCTGTAGCTTTTTCTCTTGGGAAAGAAAATACAGATCCTAGTGGCAGTGAATCTGAGCATATGCTTCACTCATCTTGCTTTCAGGTGAGCCTCATGGAGTTTTTTGGGGCTGTCTCAGTGCTGAACTAACACCACACACTCTAGCTGCTGTTCAGGCTTGTTTTACTCAAGTCATATAGGCACAGGATGGCCTCCCAGCAAAAGTTGCATTACCTGGCCCATTATTGACTGTTTTTCAGTGGAATTGTTATTTTGTTCCTGCTAACAGAGTGAAAGAGGCATGTTCCTGGTAGAGTTTGCCAAACCACTTGTGTCACATGGAAGGCATCCAGTGTGTGTGCAAAAAACTGCACAGGGTGACATCCTGGAATATGTGAATGGGATGAAACACTCCTTGCTCCCTGGAGACAGAGTGCTGGCACCCTGGGAGCCAGATGGGGCCAGGTATGGCCCAGGAACTGTTCTCAGAGGCATTGAGACAAGGGATCCCTTACGAGGTAAGAAAAGTGCTACTCTCTTCCTCCTCTTGTTCCTCTGGCACACCAGTGAGGATAAACTCCTGTCAGGGTGCTGCTGCCAGAGAAACAACAGAGCACAGACAGCAGCCCAGTGTTGCTCCAAGCTTGCAGGGGCTGATGGATATCTGTGTGTAACCTCACCGGTGTGACCCTGAGAAACTGTGACCCATGAAAATGTCATCATCTGTGCCCATGAGTGTAGCTGGGACAAGGCTGTGGCTGCCATGTGCAGGACTGTGGCCTTTTCATGACACATACAAGTGAGACAACTTCCAGGAAGCATTCATCTGAGCTTAAATGCTCACATTTGTACCAAATGGTACATCTGGGGGTGATTTTATCAGCCAGACGTAGGAGATTTCAGCAGCTCATTCATTTTTCCTGTGTCTGACAGTCAAGCTCCACTGACTTACCAAAATACTATTCTCAGAGCAGTACTGCTAAATTTGGCAGCAACAACAGAAATTACTGTCATCTTGTTCTGTTTTCTTGTTCATGTAAAACTGTACCGTTTTCTCGTTCCTCTGATTACAAATTGGGAGGAAAGATGCTGCCAGGCCTGTTGGTTTACTGATGGTGTCCAGGCTGCCCACTCACCTCTGTGACACTGTGGTGAGGTGTTAGAGAGGGGCAAGAGTTGATCCTGCCTCTTGACAGGAGTAGAAAGTGCATGAAGCTGCAAAGCCTGATCTGTCTGTGTGCACTGCCCAGCTGCTTAAGGCTGCTTGCTGTTTCTCTTAACAGCCTCAGAAGATGAAGAAATTACAGTCCAGTTCTGGAACGACAAGCAAGTGAAACTCCCCCGTGGTGTGGCTCTGTGGATCCCTCCTAGCCTGTGGGAGAGGATTGTGGAGATGATCCACATGCCCTTCACCAGCAGGGTGAAGCCCAGACCAAGCCAGGACTCTAACTCTTGTATTTTTCCCTGCTGTCCCAAGGCATCCCTGATTCCTGTTTGTGCTCTGTGTAGCCTTGCCAAGCACTGCTTGCTCTGCTCTCCCTGCTGGCCACATTTCCAGCACCACTGTGCTGGTGGCATCTGCTGTTCATCAGCCTGGGTAAGGTGCATCTGCTGCTGCCGTCCCTGTGCTGCTGCCTGGTGGCCTCTTCCCTCCAGGTCTCTGGTCTTTCAGGACAGAGCTGAAGAGGCAGAGTCCAGCAGTGAGCTCTCTCCAGGCCTTCTAGAACTGAAAGGCACAAAACAGGAGAAGCTGCAGCTGTGGCAACATCTGCTTCCTCTTCTGATTCAGAGAGGGACCTGAAGCCACCCCTCACTAAGGGTACTGGGGGGGACAGTGCTGTTAACACAGGCTCCAGCTGTCTTGAAAAGCCCAGGCTGAGGAATTCTGCAAGACCTGAAGGGGAATATTGGAAAAGAAGCCACCTCAAGTCCCATTCCAGTAATTCAGGTACCTTCAAACAACCCCACAGGGAACCAGCTGCCAGAGGGAACAAAACCAAAAGTCTTCTGGGCAGGGCAGTCACTTTGCCTGCAGGTTATTGGTATTAATACTGTAAATTTGCATATCAGACTCTGATACAATTCTTCCCCCTCCCCAATATTTCTGCCTCCTCATCTGGCTCTTCTTTTGGCCACTTTTCCCATGGAAAACTACCAGAAAAATTAATTTTATTTGGAAGCCAGATATTCCTCTCTGTTTCCTGTCATTTTCCTATGCCTTTTATGATGCTAACATCTTCATTAACCTGCATAGCTCACCCATTCAGAGCAAACTGAAATAATTCCTTTCAGGCTTAAAGTGCATTTTTCTCTTTTCTGAAATGAATGTTTCTCCATTTCAGTTCTGGTTTCACTCTTAGACACAATTTTACTCCTTCCCAGGACCTGGAAGTTGTACAAAGGGCCAGCTGGAATCCCAAGCCATCTTCACTGGGGACATGTCCAGTGTGGCCCCAGCTCAGCAGAGTGGAACGTTTGAAACCACTGACCAGACTCCCAGAGGGCAACTCACACTGAAAACAATCCTAAGAGACCAAGATTTCAAGCCATCATTGAGGGTAAGATAATCTGTATTAGTTCTGTGGTTATGTAAGCAGGAGGTTTGTTTGAATGGAAAAAAGTATTCTTATAAATAGTTTGGAACCTGGCAAGAAAAAGACATTGTTTGTAGCTGCTTCCTGAGGCCATCCACCAGTTTTGTGATAGGTAGGAAAGTTCTCCACTAATGAAACCAAAACAAAAGGTTTAAGGTACGGCTGGAGCTATGTGGTAAAATGGAAACAAATGTCAGTAGCCACGAGAGCATTCAGTGTTGCAGATTTCAATTCAGAAACCTGCCAAATGCCCATTGACATCTACCCAAAGAAGTCCTGTGTTAAATCCATGGAAAGGTGCTGAGCTCTGCCTATCAAATTGTGACAGTCCCAGTTTCTGCCTCTGAGAGATAAAAGCAGATTCTGTTTCAAGGCAGTCTTTGCTGAGTTTCTTCTCTTCCTCAGTAGAGGCAAGCAGTTTAAACAGCAGATTCCTGCTGTGAAGCTGGGGGATACAGAGTAAGCAAACTGTGTCACAGCTAGGAACAGCACCACTACCCTGGTTTTTAGGCCTGGTTTCCCTCATGCTTTAGAAAAACTTGAAAAAAAATCAGAACATGAATGCTAAAAAAAGCAAACAGAAATGAGGAAGAAAAAACTTACAGGAAGAAGGATAAGATGAAAGAGAATGTCAGGATGAACAGAAACAGTGCTCTGCACAAGAGCATCAGGGTAGAATTAATAAATGATATTCATGAATCAAATATTAGCTTCTCTGTACCTTCATGCTCTTGCTACTGTGAGCTGACTGCAAAGTAAAACTTCAAATGTTCTAAACTTGCATGTTTAGAGATGAATCCATTAATAACATGTCTTGATGAACAGAGAATATACAGGAATACATCTTGTATTCTCACAACTGTACTCATTCATTTTAAGCAGATGCCAACTTATCAACTGTATGGTTCCTACTTTCTATTTCTATTCTACTTTATTGATTAAATAATCATGGTTACATAACCACACACCTTTGTAATTGATTTCCTAGGAATTTTCAGGCCAGTGTGGAACTCTAGGCAGGCATGCTCTATGTAAGCAGTGTCAGAGCTGTGCACTGAAGTGACATGAGTTGCCTTTTGGTAAAAATAATAAGAAAGCAGAATTGTTTCATTCCAGCCCCAAAGCAGCAGCATGAATCACAGTAGTGGATGCAACGTGGCAATACAGGGTATAATGATAGAATTTCATTCCTGTAAAAGAGCCCCTTGGTGATTTAAACCCACAAGATCCATTGCTACTCTGAGATAGCTGAAGCAGTTTTATCACATGCTGCAGGCTGCATCAGAAGTGGCGTGCAGCAAACAAGTGGAGTGAGAGGACAGGCTTCCTAGAGGTACTCTCTGGGGGGCTGATGTCCCCTCACTGCAGTCAACAAAATCCTCCTGACTTCTGAAGTAAAAAAGTTTTTAATCAAAGCCTAGCAGCTTCTGAAAATCCTTTGGCCTTGCTGTCCAATTGTGTGTTTCAGCAGTAAAGTTTGTGCCAGCCCAGAAAATAGACCTGTATTAAAGCTATGTGAGGCACAGGTACAGCCAGCAAAGCAGCAGTTAACAAGACACTGATGCTTTTTTTAGATCAGACTTCTGAGGGATTTGTTTTCTGTCTTCCAGGAAGGCTTTGCAGCATCAGAACAAAGATACAAAGCAGCATCTGATGATAAATGTGAAGCCACTTGTGTTGGAGATGACCCTGTCAGAGCTCACTTGCAGCAAAGCAGAGAGAGACATGATCAACCAGAATTCAGTACATGTAAAACTGATCAAGTTCAGGGGCTGAAATTTCAGGTAAACTGCTTCTTCTCTATCAGTGTTATATTTTTTTAAACAAATTAGGTTCTGCTTCAGGTACTGTCTCAGTAGAATATCTTTATGGATGACTATATAATTTTAATAAGTGAGAAACTCTGCTTTCACCCACATTAAACTTGAGCATCCTCATTCTTTATTCCAAAGTGCTACAGTAAATTCTTAACTATTTGGACTTGACTTTACAGTTCTGAAGAGATCAGATGAGCTAGTAGGAGCACTAAAAGCCTGAGCAGATGCACACCAAGAGTCCAATAAACCTCCCATTTGTCTATAGCTCTCTGGGGTGAGCCACAGAAATTCATCAAAACAGTTTCTGTTTGTAGAAAGCCAGGAGGAATGGAGAAACAATACAACCTGACAGCTGAAAGATTTTTTTGGGGATTAAAGCACAAGCAAAAGTAGCCAGAGGCTAAAGGACCTGCTACTGTAGATACAAACAACAAAATGATTAGCATTCAAGCCACTGATTTTTATATTCTGATGAAAATGAATGGAAACCTTAATACTATCAGCTACAGAAAGATGACAGATCACATCACTCATTCTAAACATGGAACCTGGTCCTTTGGCAAAATTAAGCATCCAGGGAGTTTTGTTAGTGGGACTGCTCGTGTTTAAAGCACATGAACTTGGCCATAAGCTGCAGTGTGCAGTTGCTCAGCAGTAAATTGGATAATTTAGGGTACCCCACAGCCCTCAGAAAAGAGGTTTAGTGTGGTCTGCAAAGAGACAGAACCTGAATCAATAGCTCATGTGCCTAGACTGAACACCTGACACACATTTCAGCACGTTTCTGAGTTGGGGTTCTAGGTAGGGAATTTCATTTGTATTTCATTTCTTTACCAGACTAGCAAAAGTAGAGATAGGAGAGTGGCTTGTGAGCCAGCTGCTCCAAAATCAGTGCCAGCCTACAGAAGCTGATGTACACCCATATTCACACCACATGGATCATGCTCTCTGGTCAACACTGTGACATGGGGGCTCTCTCTGAGGATAATACAAAAGAAGCTGTCATCACAAAGGCTTGATCATATATTTTATTTCACTGATTGTATCTTTAATTGTTTAGAGCAGAAGAATCTGGAATTACACAGTCACATAATTGGATTTAAAAGGCACACAATGTACAAATATTTATAAAAATCAATGTACAAAGTGGGCTGCATATAATTGCATTAAGTAGAAAACAAATATACAGGCCATAAAAATGGAGTCCTAGAGAGGAAGCTACTGTTAAAGTGCTAACAAGAAAAAGATATCTATAGCTCATTACACACATTAAAAAGGACCTCATGTTTTATTCCTGCTATTGCCAGGAAAGAACAAATATCACAGGACAAAAGTTAAATCAACGCTTTGTCCTGCATTGACATCTACTACATGGGTTTGTTTCACCATGTCTTCTGAGATGGCTGTGACAGAATAGATGCCAGGAGAAACTTCAATGTAGAAATCTTTGGAGTTTCTTCTGGGCTTTAAGAAAAAAAAAAAAAGGTTATTGGGTAGTTATCTTACATTTCCTCCCCCCCCAAAAAAAAATTGTGTTTGGGTAAAAAAAATTACATTTCAGCTGCTATATAAATATAGTAAGATTTTTCTAAGTATATGGAAGGCAGTGCAAACAAAAATATTTCTGTCAGTACAAAAATTAGCAAGTGCCATACTCAAAGTATTCCAGCTAATGTTTCAATTGATGGAAATAATCACTGTGCTGTAAATTTACATCTTACAAAACTGAAATTTACCAACCTAGACAGTTCTGAACATAAACCTGGGAATTCCTGTTCCCTATACCAAAGGTACTCTCAGTAATTAATAGTGTGGCACAGATTCAGTGTTTCTCATCTTTTCTGGCTTGCAAGTTCCTGAAATTGATTTGCTGAGGTGTTAAGCTTTGAGAAATAAAACCAGTTTTCTTCTCCTTGAGGAACAGGAGTCTTCAGAGAGCCTGTGGGAGGACCAAGTGCAAGAATGCCACAATCTTGTTTCCAACTAATTGTGCAAGTCTCTGTATGGCCATTTGTCTGCCTACACATATATTATGCTTGTGAATCTGCTGTGCTATCAAGGTCTCCAGATCTGTCACAATTTGTAACCAGTTGGATTCAAAATGATAAAAGAAATGCTAGCAAATACCTCCACTTAAAACCAAAGTATTCTATACACTTACTCTTTGCTGGCAAGTTTGAGCTTGGCTGGGTTCTACAGAACCTTCAGTCTCCTGGAAAGAAAAATAAAATTATTTTCTAATGATCCAGCATACAGTGCAAACCCAGGCCAAGAGAGGGGAAGCTTTAGGTGCACAAAAGGATGGATAGTACACTGATTGGTGCCACAAGAAGTGACTGTGCCATCCCCCAACCCAACACAGGCTTGGATCAGTCCAGGTGTTTTTATGTCACCTTTCATCAAAACCAGAAGTACCTACTTACCTCTTCTTCTGTGGGATCCATCTTTCTTTCTACTGACTTGCCATGATACTTGCAGAAGTGTCTGATTTCATTCTCTTTGCACTTGTTGGTTGCCATAGACCTATAGCACTTCTGGACAGCAACAGAAACAGAAAATATCATGTGAGAGGTGTCAAACCATACTTGCAGCCACTGCAGATTTACAATTGAAAGTAGAACTACACAAATACTGATGCTGTGTACTAATTGGCTGGTTTGTTCTCTGTGGGGGTGAAAACAATGCCTGTACCTCCAAAGGCCACCTGCCTTCTGCTACAGGATTCTCTCAGGCAGGCCTGATTTTGTATTCCTAATACGTTATTGGAATTAAATACCAACAATATGTAGGGCGGGGACTCTGACACCTCAGAACTGAATTAATGAAAATGTTGGAAGGAATAAATACTCTGGAAATGCCTGCCTGATCAAGAAAAGCCCTGGTGGAAGAAGACATAGTTTATGGGTCCTTAAGAGGACATGTATGCAAGCCAGGTGCTCTGCAAGCCAGTCAGTGAAGGTGGGTTCTGCAGGCCATGTGCAGCAGCAGTGCTCTAAAAGCAGAATATGCTAATACTGAAAAATGAGTCAGTAAAGAATCTGAAGTGTCTTCAAGGCTGGTATCCTTTCCACAGCAGCTTTGAGAAGTGCATTTAAGCACACAGCAGCCGCCTTCTGGTTGCACTGCAGATGTGCTGGCATCTTCCCCACTGCAAATTAAACTCTTGAGTACAGTTCTGCTGCCATCTGTTGTCACCACAGAACTCCTACCAATGTTACCTTTTTGATCACAGGGACCAAAAAGATCCAAAATATCTCTTATTTCACTGGTGTTTCTCTTGTCCCTGACTGTCAAGACTAAATGTAACAAAATTAAGGCAAATAGAAATTCTTATTTCTAAATCTACTGCTGTCCTTTATTCCTTAGCTTGTGCACAAATCAACAGATCTGGTTGCTTGTATTGCAGTTTTTGTGAAGCTGCAAAATATATCAGATGCTCTGACCTGGTGCATAATGCTTCACAGAGCATCTCTTTTACATGATGGCACAGAGCAAAGAAATTAAATCCAACTTTTGGTGAGAAATGGATAAATTTCAATCCCTTAGCAACCCCAAACATCTCATCTTAAACTACAAGTTTAATTGTTTGCATTCGAGTGCCTAAATGGTTGTATTCAGCTGTGCATTTTTATTTGCACTTTGTAAAATTTACCCATGAACTTATGGGTTTGACATTTCCCCCCTTTTATGACTCTTCTTCTCTAGAGAAATGACTGAAGCAGTACTGTCTTGGCTGATGCATGAATGTGGAAGTCATCCATTGCTTGTTCCAATTTTAATACTCTTAACAGGGCACAAGATAGACCACAAGAATAATTTAGGTTGGAAGACACCCTTAGGATCATAGAGTCCAACTGTAAACCTAGCACTGCCAAGTCACTGGTAAGGATGGGCCTCACTACACTTTGTTTTGTCTTGTGTAAAACTCTATTCTGCCCCAGTTGTTCTAGGATTAACTGCTTATTGCATGTGTACTGCTTTGAAATTATAAAGGAGTTGCTTATGAGCTAATCACTTGGTGTGCTGGAGTACTGTTTTCTCTAATTTAATTGCAGACTTGGGCTCTGTATCAGCCCTGCAGGCAGTGAGCTCCCTGCTGAGTTAGGATAACAGATCCCTAAGGGCACCAACTGAATGGAATTCTCAGTTCAGTGCAGTAGCTGGGCTGCAGGGCTGTGCTCACAGGGAGGGGCTGGCAGAGGCTGGCTCCAGTCTGCCCATGTCACCCAGCAGAGCAGTGACACCTGCCAGCCAGAGAACAGTGGAGCTGTGCACCTGCACACCAAACCTCTCCATTTCTTCTCAGCACACACAGAGAGCTGAGCCCACACTCCTTACCCAGTAGCTACATCCCAAATGCAGTTTGGCCTGGTTTTGTCTGGGATGGAGCAAGTTTTCCTCCTAGCAGTTGGCAGAGTGCTGTGTTTTGGAGTTAGCAGAGTACAGTGTCGATAACAAAGTGGTGTTTTGGTTATTGCTGAGTAGTGCTCACCCTAAGCCAAGGACTGTTCTCACACTCTGCCAGTGGGGAGCTGCACAAAAAGCTGGGAGGGAGCAGGGCTGTGACAGCTGACCCAAGCTAGCCAAAAGGAAATTCCGTACCGTAGAATGTCATGTATATAAACAGGGAGAGTTGTCTGAGGGGCTGACTGCTGCCTGGCACTGGTCAGTGAGTGGTGATCAACTGTATTGTGCATTACTTGTTCATATTGTGTTTTATTTCTCTCTCCCCTTTTCATCACAATTATTACTGTTATTACCATTGGTGTTATCATATTTTACTTTGTTTCAATTAATAAACTGTTCTTATCTCAACCCACGAGTTTTGTTTTCTCCAGATTCTCCTCCCCATCCTGCCAGGGGAGGAGGGCAGAGAGGGAGTGAGCTGTATGGTACTTAGTTGCTGGTGGGGTTAAATCACAACAGCAACAACACTAAATTCAAAACAAACACAGGACACAAAGCATCTCTGCACTGGAGACTGAAACTCTCCCTTATTTCCAGCAGCCAGAACAGGATATCAGCCAGCAGGAGTGGCTCGCGTTCCCCTGATAACAACACAAGGTTACTATGTCACGAGGCTAAAACCCAGCAGAGATACTTTGGAGCACTGGAAACATTCCATACCTTGTGACACAATGTATTTTGTGATGCCACCTGACATTTCTGTCTCTCTAACCACACTGCGTTTCCACCAAGAAATGGAGAAATCTGTACCGGGCTACTGGGTACTGTCGATAGAAAATGCAGTGATGTTTATCAGCCAGGGTGGAACCAGCTCAGCCGGCCCGGACAACACCGCTGAAATGTACCCTGCAGATGATGCTGAATGCCCCAAACTTCTTCATCTCGGCCGGCACCCCCGGCTCACTGCTGAACCCTTGCCAAACAACGAGCAAACCTGAATCCCAATTTTTGCAGTGAAAGTAGCGAGGCAGGCACATCCTGAGCATTCCTCTTTGGGCGGCTCCGGGGCTGACCCTCACCTCGCATTCCTTTGAGACTCCTCTCATCAAATTCATAATCGAAGCGAACGCTGCATTGAGGCGTTCCCGGTCCTGGTCCTGCAACGAGAGACATTCCCGGTCACCCAGCGTGCCGCCCGTCGCTTAGAGCCAGAGCGTGGCGGGGCACGGAGCCGCAGAGCCCTCGGGGGCACCGGGCGGGGCGGGTAGCTCTGCGCGGCGGTCTGTCCGCGGCCTGTACGGAGATGTATCTCCGTGCATCTCCCGGTCCCTATCTGTATGTGTGTGTGCGTGTCCGCGGGTGCGCGCTCGGCACTGACCAGGACCGGGGCCGGGCCCGGGGCCGCGCCCGCCGAGCGCCGCCGCGCCCGCTCCAGCACAGCGCGCGCCACCGCCATCCCGCCCTGCGCCGCCGCACTGCGCACGCGCCGCCACGCCCTCAGCCCGCCCGCCCTCAGCCCGGCCCGGGGGCACCGGGGCGGCTCCCGCCGGGATGCGGCCCCGCGGAGGGCTCGGGGCGCTTTGTTTGTCCCTCACGCTCGCTCCCTGCCCTGCGGTAACGCAGGAGAGGCGCGTCCGGGCAGGCTTTCCCGGAAAGGGTCAGTGAGGTGCCCCCGGATGCTACCCCCCGGATGTCGCCGCCGTGCGACAGCGGGGAAGAGCCCACAAAAGCCGGAGCCCCGCAGTGCCCCATGGTCTCTAGGGGGAAGCGGCGCTCCTCGCTGCTTTTTATTTAAAGTTCCGCGGTCCGAGCTCACGGTGCCGGTAGGGGGCGATGGCCGGCCGAGGGACGCGGTGCGGGTCACGGCCGGGCCGCACAGCCCCGCACCCGCTGCCGAGGCCAAGCCCGCTGGCCGGGCGGTGAGGGACCCGCGCAGCCATCCTCTCCATCAGATGAGGGAGCCGTCTGCCCCGCGCCTGGCGCAGCACTGCTCGGGCCCGAGAGCAGCACTTGCCTACTTACCAAGCTGGTTCTGTCCCCGGAGCTGGGTCTGTCCCAGGAGGGCAGCGCCAGGCTCCGGTCACCGCTCGGAGTTACCGGAGCGGCTCGGGAAGTGGCTGTGGCCCGTGGGAGCAGAGCCACTTGGAGCCTTCGCTAACCTCGTGTGCACCGAGGTGACAGTAGTGGGGAAAAATAAGCATAAAAACTTTCTTTAAGTCCCATATGGCCCAGGTTAACATGGAGGCCCCGATCCTTCAAGTCCTTCATTCTTGTTGAGAGCTTTGCTAGCTGTAATCTTTCTGACAAGCAAGAAAAATAATCCTCTCCTAGTTTACATTTTATTGTCATCTCCCAGTCACTTAAGCAGAACAGCAGCCAGCCCCCGCAGTAAACAAGCCCTTCACAGGCTGCTTGCTCATTAAGACATTGAAAGCCCCCATTCAGTGCTCAAATCCAGCTTAATTTTAAGTTTGGTCTCCTGTACTCCAATGAAAATTTTGGCAAGCTGCTGGAGTGCTTGAGGTCTGGAGAACTGAATGCAACATAAAGGGGGGGGAGAAAAATAATGTTTGATAAAAGCAATGTTAGTGTGTTTGATGTGGTGGAGAAGCAGCCAGAACACACTGCTTCCTGCTTAATTGGAAGTTGAACGTCTTTGCATCATGCCTTGTTAGCAATGGTCTCCCGGAGAGGTGAGTGGGTTTGCTATGTTGCTGCTCTTGTGAAATAGACTTGGAAAGGCCCTCCTATGTCGTTTTCACAACATGCAGAAAAAACTGATCATTTTTCCTTCCTGCCAGGTACTTGCAGCAGTAGCTTGTTGTTCAGGAGGTAAATTATTCCTGTTGTGTTGAAATTTAAACTCCCACTATTTTTTGATGTTTGGTGACACAGTACTCCTTTGCAGCTGAGTAAATACATCTGTCCCAAGAAGTCTGACAGCTGAAATAGCTTTTGCTTTGAAACACACATTCACATCAGAATCCAGATGAGAGTTACCCTTATTTCCTGTACATTCATTCTTTTGAAATATAATGGAGGTTTGTGAAATGCTGGGCATTTCCACCAAATTCCTTGTTGTGTGGGTTGATGGATGAGAATATCTGAAGACAATGTATTTCATTTTGCTGGTGAGGTGGCAAAAGCCAGGAATAGTTTATCCTGAGCACAATGAATTTAATTTTACTGGTAAGGTGGCAAAAGCCAGGAACAGTTTATCCTGAGCACTTGGTTCTCGGCTCAGGGAAGCATCCTTGAGTAGGAAAGATCATAAGCATTTGCCTGATGCTATTTTGCTTCCATTTAAGTCAAAGGAAAGAAAGTCAGAAAGTGCTTAAAAGTTCCAGAAATGTGTAGTGCTGGAATTTGTATTTCAAATTGCAGAATACATGCTGCTCTTTATTTTTCTTCTGTACCTAAAATAATTTGGTTAATCTATTGTGAAGTCACTTGTCTTACCAATGCCTACCTAACTCTTCAAGATATAGGAGCAGTCTCTGTATTTTGCCATACTCATGGTCCTGCTAAGAACTAGCATCTTGCATCTTCTGTATTATTTTATATCAACAGTTTTGGGTTGGTTTCTCATCTGCCAAACCATCAGAAGCCGTGGACACGTGTGCCAGGGAGGTGGCCCGCACAGACAATGCCGTGCAGGGACTTTCTTCCCCCCAGGTACGCGATATTCTGGGGAGCCCTGGCCAGCGAGCGGGACACCTGGGCTGCGCTGCCCGAGCTGAGCATTGCACATTGCTGCCAGGAGCTGCTCCGGGGGGCTGCATCGGAACCGAGGCACCCGGCACGAATGGTTCAGAGTCACGCCGCTCCTCCCCCGGCCTCCACAGGTGCTGTGAGTGCTCGGAAAGGCCCGGGAGCTCCCCGGCTCGCAGCTCCCCGCCGGGAGCCGTCTGCCCCGCGCCTGGCGCAGGAAGCGCGCCTCCCGCACTCCTCCTTCCTTCCGCTCTGCCCCGCAAGCGGCGCTGCCCGAGAGGAGCCCAGAGCTCGGGGTGTTCGAAATAAAAACCGGGCGGTATCGCCCCTCCGGGCTAGAGTGAGGAGGAAGGCTGTCAGTCCGGGAGGCTCGATCCTCTCTTCCTCCTGTGCCCATCGCATCTCCCCGCGGACCAGCCGGCCCTGCCTGGCTGCTCCCCTCCCTCCCCCTGCCCGGGACCCGAGTTTGGGGCTGGGGGAGGCGGTGCCCACCCCTCCGCGGGGCCGGCGGGAGCGGAGGCTCGGCAGCCCGGGGCTGCAGCCCGGGCCGGGCTGCGCTGCGCTGCGCTGGGGAGCAGGTTTCTTTGTTGGCTGCCGGGTGACTGGTTCCCATTAATCTCCCGCACTGGTCGTGGCCGTCTCCACTTCCTGCCTTTGCATACTTTTCTCTCCCTCGATCTCAGTCCCTTCCCACCCCCCTCCCTCCCCCCTTTCTTTCCCTCTTCCCAGCTTCTCCAAAAAAGCTACAACCGCCCGGGCTGCGGGACGGGGGCTGCAGGCGGCCGGCGGAGGGAGCGCATCCCTGCGCACCTCGGTAAGGGCCGGGGTGGCGCGCTGCCGGGCGGTGGTCGCCTGCGGGGACCCGGGCAGGGGAGCAGGACTGGGGGGAGAAGCGATTGCTCGTGCTCCGGGTGGCCGTCCCTGCGCACCGAGAGCTTCCCTCGAGCGGGGCGGGCGGGGATGCGCGGCGGCGGCGGCGGCGGGGACTCGCCGGGAGCTGCGGCACCCGGAGCGCGGAGCCCCCGCGGCAGCGGAGCCGCCGGAGGCCGTGCCGGTGCGGGCCGGCCCCGCCATCCCTGCGGGACCCTGCCCTGCCCTGCCCTGCCCCGGGGGAGCGCAGACGGGCGGGGGTCCTTGCGCACGGGCGGAGCGGGGACCCGGGGCTCCCGCGCTGGTGCCACCGCCGTGCCTCGCGGGACGCTGCTTTTGGCGGGGGTGGCGAGGGCAGAGGCACCGCGGAGGGACAGAGCCCGCGGAGGGACAGAGCCCGCGGGGCCACTTCGGCCCGAGCGGGGTAACTCGGCTCCGGTTGGGGAGCCAGCGCGCCCAGCGTGGGGCTCTGAGCTGGGGAGACGGGAGCTGCGGCTCTTCCCTTCCAAAGCCCGCTCGCATCGTCTGTCCGGCCGGCTGCGGTGTTTGCGTGCGTGCTGAAAAGTGTAGAGGAGCCACCTGGACTCCGGCGGAAGACTTTAGGATCCCAGGACAGATTTGGCTGAAGAGCTAAGGGAGTTGTGCCGCAGTTCACTTGGTGGGAAAATCAGATGTCCTGCTCTTGGCTTGGTACCCAAAGTTTGCGTTACTAAGGTCACTGCAATCAAAGAGTAGCAGTTGCATATGAGAGAGCCTTCTTGTGTTTACTCCAGTTTTATCACTCAAATGTACTTCAGATTTAGTAGTCAAGCTGAATGAAGTATGGAGTATGTCAGTGGTAGCATTTTCTACACCCTGTGCTGATTTGGGGAATAGGTTTTCTTTCATTTTTATGCTGGCCAGTCAGACTTAACTTCAGGCATGTATTAAATAATCCAATAAAATTGGAGTGATCAAACCCCATGGAAGATGAAGGATGGAACTTCTAGTTGTAGTCTGGTTTTTGATGATAGGATGAATTGAAGTGAGGCTGATTTGCCTGTCAGACTTAAGAATGTTTTGTTTATACATGATTAATTTATAGCTCGTGGATGAAAATTTCCATATAGAGGAAGGGTAAGTTAACAGGGCAAAGGTAGGAGTATGATGCATTTAGGGTGAGGTTTGAGGAAATAATTTGTGTTTTAGGAGCACCAAAATTTAACTTTCATTGTAGTGATCAGGTTATGCAGGTGACATAGTGGAAATCTGTTACCAAGTTGACATGTAAGAGTAAGATTTATGAGTTTGACCATTCATTTCTCTCTTTCTTTAAGATTAGTTATTTAAAATAAAACTGCAACATATTTATAGCAGTAGTGATGTCTTTATCAAGTTACCCAGGAGTACAGTCAAGCACCTTTTAAAATTAGCTACAGTCTGTGCACTGTTAAGGGTGACAAGACTGACATGGAACTGATATCTTGCTTCTGGGGTGGAACTAGTTTCCTCAAGAGTGTGGAGTGAGGAAAGGGGCTTTTGGGAAAGGTTGACAGGGATGGTGGTGCTGGGCTTCCCTGGGGCATGGAGACTGTCCTGCTCCTAGAAGGATGTAGCATGTGTTCTCCTCTTGTGTGCAGAAATAAGAGAGCCCTGCCTGGCCTGGCTTTGTGCTGCTCCCTTCAGGGTGCTAAACTCCCCCAGCCAGCTTGTGTGGCATAGTCACTGCCCTTCCTGGCTCTGGGGGAGAGGTGCCTTCTGTCCTCTCCTACCCCTGCAGCACGTTTGTGCTGTGAATGCCAGCATGTGCTCCAAGAAGCTCAGGATCAGGCATTGCTCTTTTCCTTTAAGCAAGTGCCTTCATGTACCGTGTATCTCTTTAAGGAGTGTGTGACCCCTTATTATTGATGACCCTGTAAACCATTGTGTAATCTGTTGACTATAACATACCATGCCAATTTATTCTTGGTTGGGAAGTCTTGCCAAGGACTTGATGGAATAGCGTGATTTTGTCCACTTTATTGTTTTCATTGTGTTTCATAAACATCTAAGACCCTCTGGGAAGAATCACTGGGGCGGCTGGGCCTCCTTTTTTTTAATTGCTGGTTAAATAAATGTTGCCAGTTTAAAAAAAATTAAAGTGGTATGCAGGATCTCAGAATGCCTGGAACTGCTAAACACTCATGTTTAGGAAGCAGAACTATTTTTAGTGTAGGGGCATTT
Organism: Molothrus ater; assembly: GCF_012460135.2. Classification (NCBI taxonomy): domain Eukaryota; kingdom Metazoa; phylum Chordata; class Aves; order Passeriformes; family Icteridae; genus Molothrus; species Molothrus ater. The sequence goes on from NC_050483.2 coordinate 11,440,794, forward strand.
AAAGAAATGATACAAGCCCCTTGTGAAGAGGTCACTGTGAAGTACATTGAAAAGCCTGCTTCTAACTGGAAAGTAAACCCAAGTTTCCCACAGCTGAGTGAAGCAAAAGAACCAGATTCATGCTTTTCCTGCTTAACTGAAGAGGGAAAGGATGGGTTTTTTTGTGAGTCTACTGTAGTGGAAGTAAGGATGCCCAAATTCTTATCATACAACAACAACAAAAATGCTGGTCTTAATGACACCCTCAGCTCTCTGATTTCCTCCAATGAGTATCTGCAATGGAGATGTAGGACTGAAAGGCATTTGACACTTTTGAAGAGGGGCTGGGAACTGGCAGCTGAGAATATGGTGTATCCCTTGGGATCTGTGTTTGTGGGAGGTCAAAAGTCCCTTGCATGAATCCATGGTTGCCATTCTTATCTACACCTAAAAGAACAGGGGTAAAACTAGGGAAGAAAAGGTAATGTGTGTTGAGAACTCCAGTGAGTGATCTGGGCTCCTAAATCCCTTCTGAATATGGGACTGAGGTTGCCAAATAAATTACTGTGATTCCAGAGAAGTCTTTCCTCCATTCATCTGCCTGAGAAATGGAAGTCCTTGCTTTGGATGGCTTAAGAGAATGTGGTTTAGGTCAAAGTTACCACTGTGTGCTACAAACATCATGTTGTCTATGAGGTCTTGAGTAATGTTTAATGTTACCCAGGCTCCTGCAGGGCAGAGGACCAACATCTGGACTGATCAGACTTTCAAAATGTATGAAATGATAGCAGAGTTGATTTTTGGTCCAAACTTCATTGACGTCTTGTTTAGAATAAGTTTAGTTTAGATTACGAATTGGGGGTTTTTCCTTCTTTTTCTTTTTTTTTCCTGTTGCTGAGTGCCATGTGTGTTGGTTTTGTCTGTGTGCTGTAAAGTGTGTGCAACTGTTGCTTTTCAGATTTTTTGGTCTGCAGTTGGGATTTAGTTGGCAGTGCAAACAGAGACAAGTTTGGGGAACTGAATCCAAATATTTACATTCTCAATTTGGCCTAGTTTTTGTGCTTGTAAACATTCTTAGTCAAATTGAACTTTGGTGAGGTTATAAGTGGCTTTGCCAAGCCTTGGAGAGTCACACCCTACAAGACCTGAAATTCCCCCTTTTGGGAAGAGTTTTGGAAGTTTTTTGGGTGTACATACATCATCTGAGAGTTAGTACTCATAATTTTTATCCCTTATTCAACTGCAAAATCTTTTCCTGTTTGTTGGGTTTTTTTTAATGTAGAAATGCCTCATGCTGGTGAGCTTTGTCAAGTTAAATGTCATGGAGGAGAAGTCCTGCCCACTTATGAGGTCCTGTGCAGATTCCATAAATCCTGTCCAGATTCCATAAATCCTGGTCTCCTATGCTGCCCTAGAGCTCTGCCCTGGTAGAGAGGGGCCATGATGGAGATTCCCCTCTCTCTGTAGCTACCTTTTCCCTGGACCTTGTTGTTTCATTGTGCAGAAGATTTTAAGACTTATTGGAGCAATGGGGATGCTTGCTTATGGAGTTTCAGATTTAAATCCTCTTTTAATTCTTGTAGGCTTTGAGCAGCTGTCAGATTTTACTAGAAACTTTTATTCACCGAGGACTGAGCCTAAAAGATATGTTCTCCATTAGCAGTTGAACTTTCTGAAGTCAACACTACTACAAACTGTAGGGCTAGGGATCAGCTACTACATTAACACTTCATGGCCAACGCACCCTCTTGTGTGGGGATTGTGTGTTCATATTTGGGGCTGTTGCTGACAATCAGAGTTTGCAGTTGGGATAGTTTAGTTGCAGAGAACTGGAGCCTATTCTGGGCTAGAGGTGACTGCAGTGAGTTACAGTAAGAGTTCTTACTCATCAGTTGAGGTCTGGAGCTTTGTGTTCTCAGCCAGCTGAGTCTGGCCTGCCTTAGCTTGATCCACAGTGACCATGTTTAGAGCAATGTAACTTGGAGTGTATTCTCAGATGGTTAAAGCTGTTTGGGGAAATGAATGGTCTAATTCCTACAGCCAGTGCTTTTGCTACATTCTGCTGTGAGCTTCTGACCTTGGAGATGGGCTTGGTAGGTTGAGGAACACAGGACAGGAGTAGGTGTTCACTTTTAATGCCACCTTCACCCCTTCTTTGAAGACATGTTTGGTGGAACTGTGTCTGTAGGCTGCAGAGCTGTCAGCTGCTGCAGTGTAGTTGAGAATTCAGTGATCTTTGCAAGTGGAGAAGTCCTGAAGGACTCAGGGAAAGCACAGTGGGTTTCTGTCGGAAGTGCACCCTGTGTGTGTTCACACACACAGGAACGGGATGTTATTCCAGTGTGAGTGTATCTGTCTCCTAATTGCTCTTTAAAATGAAGATGTAAGAATGCTTAATGTGTTAACATTTAGTGTTAAGACTGGTGCCAGCACAGGAAACCAGGTCTTTGAGTTGAAACTTTTAACATTATTCTCTAACTCCCATGTTATTAAAAACAGTCACTGCATAAAGTTTTAAAGCCATAATTAATTTTATCATTTTGATGAGGTTGTCACACTGAATTACTGGTTTGCGTTTTTCCCCATAGGAAAAAGATTAGTAGTCTTCATAGGACACCCAGTCACAATCACAGGGGACAGATGCTAACTGACTAGCACTGTGCAGAGCACTCTGCTCAGCCTGCTGTTCCAAGTACTAGGGCAGAGACCAAAAATTTTGGGAGGGCTGGCTTGGAAGATCTTGCAACCCTTCTTCAGCGAGGAGCAGATGTTTCAGACATTGACTCTGCTCATTGTTCTGGGAAGTCCTTCAAGTTAGGAGATGAAGCTGTCTCTTGACATTTTTCCTTTCAACTTGAGGGAGTACAAATAGTTTTTGCAATAGGGGGTGAAATTAATGAGGAGTTCTAATGATTTTGATCCTTTGTCCTGATGAAAACTCCTATCGCTTGAAATCACAGGAAAGGGCCTAAAGTCATGTTTCATTTCTATGTAGGCACAAAGAAATGGGACATATTGATTGACTCACTGTGTGTGAAAGTGCTTCTCATTTGGGCTACTAGGATTGTAATGGTTCAAGTTTCCAGTTTGCCTCATATCTTAATCCTGGCTCCAGGCCTACAAAATCCTGTTATCCAGTGTTGTTCAAATGAGCTTTATGAGCCAGAAATATTGTTTTGAAGATATGGCAAATGAGGAAAGTGCAAAACCTTACCAAATAATCAGCAAGCTCTGATTATTTCCACTGTGAAGTTGCAAATCAGGCTGCAGTTCCATACCACGGCTTGTGTTTTTACTGTCTGCTATATTCCTGCTATATTGTTAACTTAATCTTTAAGCAGAACATCACCTGTGCCACTCAAACTGTATAAGAAATTACTGACTCGAAAGAAAGTTGAGATCAGGATAGGAAAGGAAAAAAAGGGATCATAAGGAAGAGGCATAAAATCATCTGCACCTCCCTGAAGGCTGTTTGTAAAGATTTCCAACTTAACAATCTCCAAAACCATAACATAGCATTCAGTTCTCATCAATACAACTCACAGAGCTTTAGGTTAGTGTGCATATTTCTGTTGTTATTTTATGGATGTATCCATCACCATTTCTCCTGTGGAAATGAGTAAATATCTGGGATCATTTAAGTGTACTAAAGGGAAAAACAAGGACAAGCACAGGGAACTCATGCTGTCTCCTTCTTGTCACCTGTTAGAAAGCCCTTGGGACACCCAGGGGTACTTGCAAGTTTTAATGGCACAATCCTGATTGCGTGGCTTTGTCATTACTCAACCTCAGGGTATCTTGTAAGCCTCCCTCCCTGCTTTCACAGGTGCTGTGCTTCAGCTCTTCCCTTCCCAGTGCTAAGGAGTGGTGCAGAGGTGTTTGCTGCTGATTGGCCCAGTGTTTATTAGCCTCTGAAGCAGCACTGTTCTTGCTGCTGTAGTTGCAGAGCAGCTGGCAGAGGAGCTGCTCTTTCTCTCCAGAGGTGTCCTCGGGCCTGGGAAGCAAAGGGGGATGTTGCCAGGTGGCAAAGCTACCTTCTCATCTAGTGCCAAGGTGAGCTTGGGATAATCTTCTTTTCCCTGCTCTGCTTTTCCTGTGGCTGCATGACTTGGATAACACAGGTAACTCTCTAGAAAAGATAAATTCAGGAGAGGTAAGGGCTCACAGACTCTTGCCATTTTACCTGTAAGTAAGGCTTCATCTAAATCCTTGTGCTTTGGGGAAGGTTGTCTGTTGGTTCCCAGAGAAATGTTTTTTTTTTTTCTCTTCCTTAGTGTTCTGCTTTTCTTCTTTCTCATTTTAGCCCTTAGCTTCCCTCTGAAAGCACTCCAAGCCCAGCAGCTGGGCTGTAATGAACTCTGTGTGTACCATAATCTCTATTTGTGCTGCTGCTTCCAAGCTGTAGATGGATGGGAGACCTATTTTGTGGATGCCACTTCCACTGTGGCTTGGGATTTGTTAAGCCCTAGAAAGGGGATAAATGGTGACAAATTCTTCATCCACTTGTGAGCATTGAGGCTTCTTGTCTGTCATAGACAATCTGTGATAGCAGCTTCTTGAGCTGCTGGTGACATATCCCTTTGTTTTTCTGTTCTGATATTGACATTTGTAATTAATGGAATGCCAAGAGAGGTATCACACTGCTTTGTGCTGTTAAAGAGCATCACATAAGATTTAATTGTGATTTCAGCTTTAATTCTGGCATTGTTTGCCATTGGGTTGTCTCCCTGTGAGACAGTTATCTGTGAGCTGGAGAAACCAGCAGAGAAGCTGGTGAAAGTTCAGCTAAGGCTCTGTCTCCCAAACCAAGCAGTGAGAGAACCGTGGAGTTTGCAGTGACAGGCACATGCTCCAGAGAGAATAACAGTGGAAGGTAAAGTTGAGACAAATACACTGCCGGCCTATTCACCTCCAAGAGATTGCATCTGGAGGGGGAAACACTCTGGGATATCTGGCTGAGGGGACCTGTGTGTGTCTTATCTTTTCAGTTGTGTAGATCATTGTATATTGTGGTGTTTCTGGCAACTGAAAAATGACAGGAGATAATACCTAGCTTAAAAGCACAGTCTGTGAGAAAGATGGAGAAATTTCTTGCTGTTCTGAGTGAAGTCAGCTTCTCTTTTGAAGGTTAATGGTCACATTCAATCCATTATCATTTTTTGTAGTAGAGAGCATTATTATGTACAGACAGCGTGAGACAAATCTGACTGATTTTTGCATACTGGTGTTGACCCAGAACTACTATGGGTAGACTGATGTGATAGAGGAAAGAATCTGGCCTACTCTTAAATCTGGAGACACAGTAGAATGCTTTGCTCTGTAGAAGTGTAGCTGAGCCACTGGGCTTGGAGGTGTGCTCCGGAAGCAGGATAATTAAGGTAAGACGCATACTCATGTGATAAATTCAAATATGTAATGTATATTCATGAGCCTATGGATAATGGCTAAAACAGCAGGAATCCAGCCCTGCATAGCCAAGTGCTTTGTCTTGGACTAAAAACTTCCTTTTCCCTTTCCCATGTGCTTTGCAGCAGGGCAGGCTGGCAAGCACATCTGCCTGTCCAGCCCAGACAAACATGTAGTGGGAAGGTCAGCTGGGGTGGAGGCCACACAGAGCAGCTGCTTTGGGCCACATGAATTATCCCAGCAGTGTCTGCTCACCTCTTCCTCACCTGGCACTGTAGTTTTGGCTGCAACTTTTCAAATTGTTTCTGATTCTACTTTTTTTTTTTTTTATTAACTTTCATCTCCTAGTTAGGCAAAGAGTTAGGGGCAAGCATATGTTAACTTTTTTTTTTTTTTTTTGTGGAGACTTAGGATAACCCTAAATATTGGATAGTCAGTGAGAGATGTTTTGATCCAGGATTCATTGACATGAATGAGATTTTATATTTATCTATCTATCTATATATATATATAAGTTTTTGTTTTCAATACACAATGAAGACTTACCTCCATAACTTCTACAGACTGAATGGAGTATTTCTATACTGGGTCTAATGGAAAAAGGTTAATTTCATCTCTAGGCTTTATCATGTGGATTTAAAAAACCTGAATGATGAGGGTCTCTGAATCAAACTAAGATTGGTGGTTTTTTTAGGAGTAGGGCAAATGACAATAAAAAGCAGGAGCTGAATTCAGATAGTAGCAGAAAGATGATGAGCTATAGCAACAGAGTAGCATCTTTCATTTGGAATTTTAAAAGCTCTGAACAAAATGGGAACAAATGAATAAAAGACTGCATCTGACTTTGGTAGATGAGGGAAGCATCAGTGCACATGAGAAGATCGAGAAGATAATTCTGGGAAGAGATAAACCCTTTTTTTTTTCATTTTCAATCTAAGTCTTAGGAAAAATCGGAAATATATTGTGAGGCCAAACATTTTCTTTTGTATTGAAGTACAAGCACGCAGAGTAGTGCTTTTGAGATGACAATATTGATGCTGCCCTTCAGTGCTTCAAATGGTTTCCACCTGCCCCCACAACATAAAATGTGACTCTAAGTGGAGTTACTTTTCTTCAAGAAGTGTATGATCAGGTGGTAAGACTATCAGGAAAATGTAGGCTTTTAATACCATTTCTTGTCTGTGTAATCTCAAATATTTTTAATGGACCATATCTAGAGATATGATGTTAATACTATTTTTTTTTTCTTGGAAAGGATGAGTTCTTCTTTCTCTACTTATGTCTGATTTTTAAGTCTTAGTCATAACCATTATTTCTGGTTACAGGGAAGCAGTTTTGTGTCTACTATCCCCATCCTCCCCCTCTTTATAAACCTGTGCCGTGAGGCAAAGATACTTTCTGGTACATCAGTGTGCAGCTCAGGTTTACCTCTTATGTAGAGTATATTTATCATGGCTATTCAAAATATATTAATTTACCCATTTCTTTTCACAAATATTTCAAACAGTGCTTTCTGTATGTGGATTAAATTAGCTCTTTTTAAGGGATGGAAATAGAGATTTGCTTTGACACACAAGTGATCACAGCAGAAGTTTCATTTATTGCTAAACTTCATTTTGACCAGGGAATGGAGGCCAAAAGACCCGTTCTACCTTCACAATTTCTGATCTTGATTAGTAAGTCCTCAGCTCTCTATAAAGCCTTGACTAGGTTAGATTCAAATAGAACAAAAAATGCTCTGGCTTTTTATACAACCCTGCTGAGGTTTTCTAAGTCACTTATGATGATTAGAGGCTCATTTTCCATTAAAGTCAGTTGGAACCAAGTACAAAAATCCTCAGTGTGGCTTTGGCCTAATTGTTTAACAATAAAACATCCACATGCTCCTCTTAGAGGGAACTTGGGACCTTCACGTTAGGAATGTGCAAGCAAAAGACAGCAACATATTGTTTCAGTGTTTTCCTTGTATTAAAGATACTTCTATGTGTCTGTATGTATCTCTGTTGAAACAGAGGAATACCTCTTTCTTAAAACAATTTGGCCCAAAAATACCTGCTTTTCTTCTGTTCCCACACTTGGAAGAACACAGGTTTGCTCTGTAATGTTGGTATTTCTGTACTTTTCTTCCTTTGATTTTTAACCACTCTGGGAATAATCACCCATGAGGAGGAACATGTTGATCTTTTTCCAAAAGAGAATAATTTATTTTTCATAACAACTAAGTACAATCTCTGTGGAAAGAAAGAAAGAAATAAATCTGGGTAAAGAGTTACTACCTAGCAAATCTCTTGTCCAGTTGCTGCTTTTTTGCTCACTCATTCAGAAATCCTCTAAGTCATTCCATTACCTGGAATCTCAGTTTCCCTGTGTGTTCTGTAGTAAGGCACAATTTAATAATAATAATAATAATAACTGATATCTCCCCATGTGTTCCTGAGATCCGCGCATTAAAGAAGCAAAAGCAACCAGATGTTTATATTTAGCTGTTTTTTATGACACGTACCTTTGCAGTTTGCTGCATTTCTTTTGGAACCTGGAAAGGTTGTGATGGGCTGAAATTGCCCTCTGAAGGGTGGTGGCAATTTTCCTGCAGAGTTTCAGTGAGCCTGAGCAGTGCATGTGGCTCGGGGAGCTCTGAACCTGTGAAGGCTGAAACTCGTGTTTGTTCTGCGCCGACACCTCTGGTGAGCAAAGAGAAGGTGTTGGTGTTGGAAGGAGCTGCAGCCCTGCTCCCTTGCCAAGTATGGGGTGAAGCCCTGAAGGAAGGAATAGCAATGATGTGTGACCCAGCAGAGGGTATTCAAGACTGCTCCCTCCGAGTAGCTGGACCCTCTGAGGCATGTGAGGACTCACCATCTGCCAGCCAGGCACTCTTGTGAGAGGCTCAAACATCCAGGTTTTATAGGCTTGTTAAAGAAGCACTGTGCAAGTTGCTATTTTTCTGTGATGCAGCAGGATTTCTGACTTTTCTTTTTCTCCTCATATTTCCCATTGTCCAGGAACTGTAGCATCTATCAGGTTACACTTTCATTTAAACAGAATGCTACCAATATGCTTACAGTTAAACATGCTACATAAATACCTTATTTTACTGCTTTATTAAATGGGTAACAAATCTGTTTGGCAGCCACCTAATAGGAAATGGTGTATAGGTCTCTCTTGCACATTAACTGAGCTCTAAAGTTTTCAGGTTCAGGTTAAATTGGGTTTTGGATATCTCTTTCTTGGAAAAAACTTTTCAAATAACCTTATTTCTTTCTCAGTCCTCTGGATTCTGTAGGAACTCTGCTAGTTTTTTATATGTGCTGCCTGTTTGAATTGACTTGAGTCCCCTGAAGCAAACCTTGCTGCAACTTTTTCAAATTTCACTTTTGTGTAAATAGATTGCATTTGGTCAAATATTTTTAAGTTACATACATAAAATACAAAAGGGGGAAGAATAAGCAGGTAACAGGAGATTTGTTTACATCCTTAGCTGTGCTTTGGTTTTGCTGTATCTTTTTACAGATGTTTGGTACCACAGCCATAGTTTTTTTCCTGTACCCTCTCTTGTGGAGGGGATGCAGCTTGGAGAAGTGAACCGTTCTCTTTTCCTCCCCCAGTATTTTTTCTGGTCTTTTTCTACGTTCATGTAGACATTTCCAGAGCTTGGATCACAAGCTGGGTTAGCTGATCTTTCTTGACAGTGCTTTATTTTATTTACCAGAAGTTTCTTTCAGTATTATACTACATTTGTTGCTACTCTGCAAACTCTTCTTTCCTTGTAAACTGATGGTGGGAGATAGTTTCATCAGGAGACCAGGCTGGCTGGCAATTTCTGGCTCAGATGGAGGAAGAAGGAACATTAAAGGGACATGAAGTGCTTTCAACTTGTATGAGAGTGAATGGAGGTGATTTAGTATACTGGCTGCTTGTTTTCCTCAGAGCTCTCCTCTGTCCTAAGGGAGTCCCTCCTGCAGAGTCTCCTTGGTTTAGGCAGTTTGTGACCTACCCCTGGTCCCCACAGCTGCTCCATCCTCAGGCAGTTTGGGCATGTCTTTACAGTGGGCCAAATGCCAATTGCATATTTGGGATTGAAACCCCATGTGGGTTTCTTTTTTTTTTTTTCTTTTTTTTTTTTTTAAGCCAGAAAAAGGCATCATGAAAATGTGTCTGTTTTTTGTATTTTGCAAAGGATGTTGCTCACAGTAAGGGCAATGGAAGTCTAAGCCTTGAACTGCATTAACACACTGCGTTTTGCTGAGGTAACGCAAGTATTTGAGTGCATGCAAACAGCATGATACTGTGTTTCTTAGAAGAGGATTGTGAGTAATCATAAAAACTCCCAACAAGGTGAAAGTGGACTTAGGCCTTTCCAGTGGTTTTGTTTCCCATTTGGAAACCTGATCCCTTGACTGTTTTCTCTACTGTGCTTAGTGCAACAGCAAGTGAACTGTAAGCAGGGGCAAGTATCTGTTTTTCCCTAGCTGATCCTGAACAAGATCAGATTCTATATCCTCTGTAAGGCTGAGTGATGCCCAGTTTGTGCCACCTGGGACTGTAGTTGTAAAGAAATCAATGCCTTTAATACACTGGATTTCTGCTCCATTTGTTTAGAAAGCTGCTCCTGGGGGCTGGCTGCACAGTGAGGATTGTGCTCCTGGCTGGAATTTGCCATGCCCACATACAGTGCCCTTCCTTACTCTTAGATTGAATGTCAGTCTTTTCTGCAATGTTGTTTGAAAGACTAGTGAAGGAAAATAGCCTGCACCCTGCTTCTCAGGGTATTTCCTACTCCACCTAATGTAAAAGGATGAAAATATCCCAGTATGGTAGTGTGTTATCCTTGATTGGAGAAGCAGGATGACATTTTCCAGCAGCCCTGGAAGCAGAGTGGAATCTGCCTTTGAATAGGACTGTGGCTTTGGCAAAGCAAAGTGTGTGATATGAGACTGGGTTTTGTCTCTAAAGTCCTCTAAAGCATTCTGACTAAACAGTTTCTCCTAGGCTAGACAGACTGGGAAAGGCTCAGTCTGTGGGCAGGAGACCTCCCCAGAGCCTGCTTGGTTCTGTGATTCAGTTCATGGTATCTGTCCCCTGACCAGAGAAGATGTGTGCCAGTGGTCCAGCAAGGAGCTGAGGGCATAATGCTCTTGGACATTGTGGTTTTCAAATGAGATCTGGATCAGGTGCTGGGCTTAACACTTGTGCCTGTCTGCCTGAGGAGTTATTGCATCTCTTGCATCTAAGCAGTTGTTCAAGGCACCCTGAGCTCACCAAAGTGTAATAATGATTGCCCTGCAACATTAAAGTGTCCTCTAAAGATAACACAAGACCAGCCTACCAACACTGTTAAACAATCACAAACAGAACAGATTAAGTTGGGCACTAAATCAAATCAGGAAAACCCTCCCTTCTACCCTTACCAACCCCTACAAAGATTTGTTGCTTTTGACTCCTCCTTGGAAGATTACCAAATTTGGAAATGTGAGCTATTTCTGACCAGTTTGGCATCAAGAATAGGGTGCTATTTAAGTACTTTTATTTTATTTTGCTTTACTGTACTTCTGCCTCCACAAACTTCCCCTCTTGCTCTAAATGGATACAGCAATATTTTGTCCTTTGTGCCCTCTATGCTTCTGTGGCTTTGCACTGTTAAATGAGTATCACGTTTTGCTCCAGAAACAGCTGTATTCTAGATGAAGCAATTTGTGTGAGTGCCCAATTTTCACTATTTATTTTTCAAAGGTGTTGCAAGGTTACTAATTGTTTAATGACTTGAAATTCTTCCTTGAGAAATAGCCTATGACTTGAAGCAATGTTTAAGTCAATGAAGGCGTAAAGATGTTGCCTATATGTATTTTGAAGTCTTAAGCACATATTTGTGTTGGTAATAATACCTAGCTCTGATACAGCACTTTCAGTGCAATTCTCCAAAGTGCTTTGCAAAGCTGGAGGGAGCCATTACTAGGGCTAATTAAAAGGTTTTGATTCAATGAAACATTATTAAAATATGCTGTTTTGCTTGTGCTGAACGCTTTCTGGAATTCATTTGATGCTAGGAGATCTTCCTGAGGAGCCAGAGTGGGCTAAATACCTAACTGAAACAGAGACAAACTCTGCAACTGCTTTCTATGGGAGAATGTACATATCAGCACAATTGGCTGACTGTGCAATATCAAGTTTTTTGGTTTCATTCAAACATGAGATAAAAGCAAGGAATGACACTGTGGATATTGTAATGTCCTTGAATAATTTTAGGCAGTATCTCCATTTTGTAGGTTAAGAAATCAAAGTGGAGGAAAACAAAATTACTTGCATGACTTGAATTCCCCAATATGCCAAAGATGGAACTGGGGCTTTGAGTCTTCTGGCCACAAAGCTGCTTCTGATGCTTCACCATAGTTTAACAAGGCACTTGCTTTACCACTTTTGCATAAAACCCATTATTTCCAGAAATTAAAATTCCAAGCAAAGTGGAATGTGTAGATAAGTAGTAACAGTGAATTTCTCCTGGTCAAAGAAAAGGGAAGCTAGGTCTACCTTTAGTGTTAAGTGCTTATGCTGCAAATGAGAACAAAGCATTCAGTGTTTCACTGCTGATATATTGCAGTGTGCATGGAGCTTCTTGGAGTTTGGGAGCGGAAATGGAACTGGAATTGATTTCCTCAGAGTTATAGAAAAATAAAATGAATTCCTGCTGCTTATCAGCGTCTCCAACAACATACCTGTTATGACATCATAGAATAGATGACAAAAGAATAGTGAGATATATACCTGTGGCAAGGTGGATTTCAGCTAGAAATTTTTGGAGGTAATAGATCCAGACAAGTACTGTTGTGCTGCCTCACTCTTTGAGGTCATCCTGAAGACAATGCTTACTCTGCATCACTTTGCTGTTGGGAAGTGAAAGGAAGGTACTGCCCTCAAGTCAGAAAAGGCCGTCCTCCAGCAGAAGGGAGAGATTCAATGCCCCATTTATTGTCTTGACATTTTGTTTTATTGTTCCAGTTTGCAGAGCAGTCTCCAGAGGTTTCTAAAGTATGCATGAATAAGAGCGAGAAATGAACTCTTAGTTTCTCTTGGGAATTTTAGCTTGGAGACAGGCTTGTCTATTTAAACGCATCTCTTGCTCCTATTGGCTTTGACAAGAATCTGGGTGGCACAGTACCCTCCTACTTCATCTTTTAATTTTTCTCTATACCTACCTTTATTGTTCATGCTATGTTGTTTGTTAACAGGTTTTAGTTCTTCTCAGATTTTTTTTTCATTGAATGTCCTTTATTACCTTTATTCATATTCCAGTGTAGTCTACAACCACCAGCTCGTGATTGAAGCCAGATTTTTCAGTCTTTCTACATGCATGAACTGTGTCTGTAAGCAGTATCAAAGATCCCTTTTTGATGTAAAAAAAACAGATATAAGAAGTGGACAAGAAGCAGAGAAATATGTTAGCTTTGATTCATTTATTGGTAGTATACTAAAAAGAGGTCAAAGATGTCACCCACAAAAAATTCTCAGAGGTTGTAGGGTGACTGGGGTATAAGTAGATTTATGCAGCATTGGTCTTGAAAAATTATGTATGGGAATCTTCATCACATATGGGAGAGAAGTTATGTTTATATCCCAGAATATAAATGAGATGCTAACTGGAACAGCTTTATAGTGTGGAATGCCTCTCTTTCCTTCACAGCTTTACATAGTTCAGTGCTTCCCCTTCTTCATGTCCTCATGCCTAAGGAATGCAGACAAATAGCTGGAAAAGGTTTGTCTTAGTGCTGTTGGGTCTTTAAGGTTCTTGGCCAAAACGTATCCCTGACCTCCCTGGTCAGAGGAAATGTCATCAATGGCAATGGTTTCACTGAGACTTTAGCTGGAGTGTCTCAGCTGTTGCGGATGAGGCCTGAGGGTGCTGAAGGGGATAGATCAAAACCTGCTATAACTCTTGGTAAGTGTGTGTCTGGTGAAAACCTTTATGCCTCATTTCATGCAAGGAGAATGCCTGCAGACAGTACAGAGAGGCATTCCTCAGGTGTCCATGTTTTTGTAAAACTTCAGGACACTTCTCATCAAAATCCCAGTAACAGAGGGTCTGTTGGCGTCTCCAGCTGCAGAAATTCAGCTTTTAGAAGGATCTGGGCATCAATTCATAATTGGTGTGTAATTAGCACTGAACTGATTGCATCACAAATTTGAAAGCAAACTGCTTCCAACAAATCTATGTGCATGGACAGGAGGCATTTTCATTTTTTTCCATAGAGGAGCAATCAGCACAGCTTTCTGCTGCACAGCTCATGCCTCCAGCAAGCTTTCTCTGAACTGGAGCTGCCTGCAGCCTTGCAGCACAAATGGATCTGAGCAGTGTGGTCTGAGAAAATGCTTATGCAAAACACTGGAAATGTTGTCAGGCTGGCATCAAGAGGAATGGTAATACCTGAGCAAGGAGAAGCAAGAGCCAAATTCTAGGATCTTGAAATCCAGCCAGCAAATTGGAATTCTGTAGGAAGCAATACCAAAATATTGTGGAATATTCTATGTTTTTCTTGCAGTACAGACAGCTGTTTCTATATATCTGAATACAATCAAATACTCTGAATAGACCCTAGAATAGTTTAGGTTGGAAAAGGCCTCTAAGATCAGTGACTCCAACTGTTAACCCAGCACTGCCAAGCCCACCATTAAACTGTGTCTCTAGTGCCACATCCTCATGGCTTTTAAAATACCTCCAGGAATGGTGATTCAACCACTTCCCTGGCAAGCCTGGTCTAGTGCTTGACACCGTTTTGGTAGAGAAGTTTTTCCTTATATCCAAACTTAACCTCTCCTGGTGCAAGTTGAGTCTGTTTTCTCTCATCCTGTCTGTTCTTACCTGGGAGAAGAAACCCACCCCCACCTTGCTACAACCTCCTTTCAGGTAGCTGTAGAGGAGTGGACCCTTTACATATTCATTAAGAAAGGTCACATCAAAGCACTTGATCATGTGGAAAGTGGAATATCCTGACTGTATATAACCTGAGCCCTCAGTAGATATTCCTGTGATGCTGGGAATCCTTTCCCACTGTCCCTCTGAGGAGCATGAGTAATTGAAGAACATGCACCTTAAATGCAGATCAATGTGCAAATCACATCTGTTATTTGACAGTGCAGTGCTTTGCCCTTTCTGATAAAGAGCCATACATGGGGAGTTGACATAATCTTCCTCAAATCATTAATAACTGATTAGTTTCAGATAAAGTTTATTTTCTTGCCATTATTGTTGTTCTTAGTCCCAGCCTTTCCTGTTTTGTGACCCTTGTGGGAAGGTTAGGTCTCATGATGGGGCCAGGCAAATTTTGCCACATCCAGAAACCTAATGATTTAAACTTCTGGACTCAGTTCCAAATGACCTGTGTTCCCATAAGGTTTGTGCTCATTGCTGAGCATTGTTTTATGTATTTTCTTTATTATATTAAAATTTTTTATGTAGTCACTGTTATGTACAAGTACCTGCAGAACTGAATGTCTTTTGGGGAAGCTGAATTTTGGTTTTTTGAGCAAGCATGCAGTATTGAAACAGAGCAATGCAGACAATGTTAGAGCCCTAAAGTTGTCCATAGGGAGAGAACATACAGGATCTCTCTTCTTCCTCCAGGTTTCCCTCCTGGAAACCTGGACTACCTGTGGGACTCCCAGGACACACATTGCAGCCCACTTTTGCTCTTTATTATCTCATACTGTCCTTGCACATGTTCTCAGATATGAGTGTGACTTTTGTAGGCATCTGTACCTGAATAACCACCAAAGGCTGAAGGGCAAAGCCCCCTTTTTAACTTCAGAGGAGTAAAAACCCCAAACACAATCTCTCCCTGCCAAACCCCTAGTCCTCCCTGCAAAAAAAAAAAATTCCAGAATATATAGGCAGTGATACTGCAAGAGCTTTTGGTTGGTTATTTAAAGACAACACTGTTTGGGGTGGGGTACGGGTGGAATCATACAATGCAGGTAGATGATTTAGAAATTAGACAGCTGTATGTAGAATGGCATCTCTCCCAAAACAAAATAATCTGTCTCCAAAAATTCTATTTTGGTTTGCTGGTAGCATATAGCATAGGATGTCACCTATGAAGATGCCTATAGATTTGTTACTATTTTGAAAAAAAGCCCAGATTTGAAACTTGCCTGTGTAATTTCTCTGTTGATCATACACTTCATTTTTGGTTGTATTAGTTTTACACATCACTGTGCCACTTTGCAGAACCTGCAATAACTTCTAAAGCTCATACAGTGCAGCTGTTCTTGGTGTCTGTCCTTAGTGGAGATCAGCTCTCTTGATTTCTGTCTCTACCTATGAACAGGAAAGAGAGAAAAAGGTTTGTTTATTTGTTTTGTTTGAAAGGATGATATGCAAAGAGGAGGAGTGACTCTCCAAGACCAAAAATAAAACAGTACCAAAACTGGACTCCAGTTTTCTTCCAGTGCCTCCAGCCTGTGCTCCCAACAGGCAGAGAGTAAGGTGAGGCCAGAGTACTCACAAGGATTGCTGCATATCCTGAGGAAAACTCTCTGGTGCAGTTCTAGTTTTGCTGTGGGGCTGTAAGGATGCTCCCTGCCACATTGCATTTAATGCAAATGGCAGAAGCTTTTGAAATTTTGTTTCTGTGGGAATAAAAAACTTTTATTTTAAGGTTTTGTTTTTACCTCGGGCTAGCTAGGAAAGTCTGGATAGCTGAGAACCTTGCTGTGTGTGAATAATTGAATTTATCCATCAGCCCTTTTTGTGAGCAGGAAATAGTGTGTTTCTGTGATGCATTATTTCTGTTTGAAGAGAGATGATTGCTTGCAAAGGTGCCTTTCCTGTTCATGCATCTGATTGTATAAGCAGGGATGTTTTGAACTCTGTCTGAACCAGATCAGTATCTTACCCTGGAATTAATCACCAGGAAAACCAGTGACCCAGTTTCCCAAACCTGCTTTGATACAGGTTAGCTGCTACTTCTTCAGATTTTCCATGGGTCAAAACCAAGGTGTTGAATCCCTCTGAAAAGGTGTTCTGATATTTCTCCTTCCTCCAAAATTCCCCTTTAATGCCAGCCCCTGGCTATCATGTGTTGCTTGTCCTAATCATGCTCCAGGGTCTGTCAAGCCAGAGAGGGTGACCAGCAAAGGGGAATGGTAAATAACATGTGCCATGGGGTGCATGTCACTGTCAGGGAGCAGAGAGCAAAGGCTGAACCATGAGAAAGGATGAGCCAGGAGCTGAGGGTGACCCCTGCACAGGTAGGACAATGCTCTCACTGACCTCAGCTAAGTCCCATAGTCCCAATTGGGACAGCTTGGTGACAGTGACAGATGTTACTGATGGCCCAGTGCTCACTGTGTAGATGAAGAGGGCAGAGCAGGGACCAAGCTAAATCCATGCAGCAAGTCAGGCCCAGCAAGGACGAGGCTGGGGGTGGTCAAACCTGCAGCATGGCTGAGCCTGAGCTTATCCCAGGCTTCTGGTCCCTTGGGCAGTGGCTTTGGGGGTGCAAGTCCCAGGTCTGGCTGGACAGGGCATTTTAGGGTTGTTGGTGCACTTGGGGCCCTGACAACTGCTCTGATGTGGGCCAAGCACTGACATAATGAATGGCACATGTTATTTACTATGTAGGAATTTCTTCTGGGCTCTGTGAGACAGCTCAGTGACTAAAGTGCTACTGAGCATGAGTAAGGATCAGTAGGGCTTCCTTTCTGGAGGCCAAATGGTGAGTTATGAGTATACCCCAGGGCAAAGCAAGGAAGGGTCTAACATTTCACTTCCTGAAGAACAGACTGAGAAAGTGGTTGAATCTTGATGGGCTGGGGCTCCTGCTTGTTGATGTCCCAGGGTAAAGCTGAGGTGGGCAGTTGTGTGCTGAAGAGAGGGACATTTTTGTGTTCATTAAGAATTTGGGTGAATGTAATTTTCTCCATATTTCTAGCCTAAGACTCTCATGGCCAGTTTGTGTCTAATTTTTCTCTATGTTGGTGAGAAGAAAACGAACACGGTGAGTGCAGCAAATAAGGTCTGCCTTGAGGGCTTGTGGAAAAAGCTGGCTGGGCAGGTCACTCTCCTGGCCTTGCAGCAGTAGGGTGGTGACTCAACACTTGCCCGAAAATACTCAGTGCGGTTCTGATGTCCTTTAAAATGAAGGAATGTGAGTCTGGCCTCAAGCTTGAGAAGCCTGTGGAAAGGCCCATGTTGACTTGAGTGGTCTCGAGAATGAAGCTGTGCAAGGTTTGCAGAGAGCTGGCGCCAGATGCGCCTCCCACCCACAGCTCCAGCAATGAACATGTGTGCGCAAGGTCGCTGCAATTATGAGAGAGTTCAAAGGGAGATCTGCATCCAAGGAGAAACATTCACAGGCTGATCTGTGCCTCAACAATGCACTTCCACACAGCAGCCATCCATAGCAAGGGGCCTCCCCACAGAAGGGAACATCAGACTCACCCTGTCCCCCGGACTGAGCTGTACATGTGCTCTCTGGGAGATGAAGCTACTGCATGTGAGGTTCACAAAATAAACATGCAGAAAAGTCCTGCAGCTTGCTTGCTTGCAGTTTGATCTGTAAGAAAGGTCTGTGGCAGCATGTGTTTTTGCTGTCAACACAGGTATTTTTGAGGAGTGAGGCTGAAGTGTAGGCAGCACGTAATGATTCATGTGGAAACAGTAATTGCAGGAGTTGCTGTGGAGGGGGTTACAAGAAGAGCTAGTGAATGAGAAGAAGATGTTCTTAACTATCATGGCCTCTTGAGATAAGCCTGATGTGCAGATGAATGTGCTGATAATGTGCACATGAATATGCTGATATTCGCTCCAGGAAAATACTGGAAAGTTTGATGGTGTGAAACCTCCTACCCTGGGTTAATGGATCTCATCTAAGTTCTTGTTTTCCACCTCCAGAAGTGCCATTTTTTTGGGTATGAATCCCTCTGGTGAAGCAGGGAAGAGTTGACCTTCGTTAGTTAGGATGTGGTGGGTTTGTCACATCCTTGAATCCCTGTAGGGACACTAGAGCTCTGTCAAACATGGTGGCTGCATCCTGCAAGAAGTAACAATCAGCTTTCACATAGAGAGACAGAGCTATAATTGAAACACCAGATGGTTATCAAATATCTCTTGTTTGTGTCATCAGAGGTAGCATTGCTCATGTTGGGCCGGGGTGTGCTGATCTGACCCTCCAGTATTCAATTTCCAGACTGGTTTATTTCTCTCTTCATCTTTACACATCCTGTAAGGCTGCCATGTTGTGGTCCAGGTGCTGCTGTGTTTTGCTGGCAGGTGAAGCAGATCTTGTTTGCTCTGTCTACAGTTACAGTGACTAAGGAATTTTAAAGTAAGACCTAGAAGTATTGTCACCAAAGTGCTCTTACCCAATGTTATTGTGTGGAAGACAGTGGGTGGCAAATGCAAAAGAAAAAAATCAATTGTTTTTCTTCCTTACTCTTGTCAATTCTGCCAATTTTAATGTAGGATTTTTTTTCCTACCTTCTTTTAAGGCCAGAGTTCCTGGAGCTAAGTGACTATCAGAAATCTTTACCCTCTCTGGCTTTTGTAGCTACACAGGAAAGCTTTAAAACATGAGTCCCAGAGGCTTGAGATCTGTAATCCTAATGGGAGGAGTACCACTTTTATTTATTCCTAAAATTCTGAGATTTGTTTAGGTTATCTCACAGCATCTAAGTGATTTATTTCAAGGCATAAAGTACTTAAACACAGTAAAGTGAATTTTTGTCTTATTTTCACTCTCCACTTGTTGTGTGGTGTTGGAGGGAGAGCAGGAGATGGGTTTGTGACTCAGTCCCTCTCCCAGCCAGCTGAGAGGTGTGACAGGAGAAAATTGTGTCTACCTGGAGTGGTCAGAGATTTTGTTCCCTGAAGGGAAAGGAACTGGCACTTTGCTCAGGGCTGGGGTGAAGAGAGAACTTCCATTATTATCTTTTACACTGCGGAGTATTGGTAAGGGATGGACAAAACCACACTTTTTTCTTATTATTTACAGCACTGTTAATTCCCTCCTGATGTCACTGGAAATATTTTTAATTGCTGTAACCTCCAAGCATGACCAGAGGTCAATGAGAAGAGAATCTGGGACTCCAGAATTCCAGCTTTGTGTAAATAAACAAATATTTTGGTAAATCCCTGAGAATGGAAGCTGGGGGCCATGACACGACAAGCAAACCCATCAAAAATATGCTTCTTGTTGCTTGTTTTGTATTTGGTTTTATTAGCAGACTGAATTTTCCAAGCAGGAGGATTGCACATACTCTATGCAATTTGTCTGAAAAAGACTTTCTCTAGAAAGCTGGGAGAAAGGGAAGAGGATGAAAGGAATAACTTTTTAGAGGCGTTCTCCTACTGCTTTTTTCTTTCATTTAAAAAGAGATGCTGACTCACAAGCTAGAAGCTTTCTCCTGCATCAGGATACTACAGTCTTACGGCCATGCTCTCTGTTTTGCTCCCATTTCAGGAACTGCACTGAAGGTGAGCAGGGCTTTTTTCAACCCAGGCACTCTTCTCCTGTAACATCTGCATTTCAGAGCAGAGCTTTGCAGGAAATCAGATGTGATTGTGCATTGAAATTTTTTATCTTCCTGCCAGCCACACAGATGAGGCTAATTTGCTTCCAAAGGTTTTAATTGGGAAGAAAGCATTTTGAGGTTTGATTGGTCCTTGGCACCTTTCACTGCCTGTCCAGTTCTATCAGGCATAATGCAAACAGGTTGAAAACACCGAACCATTAAAAAAATTAATTGATCCAATCCTCCACCAACCCTTCTAGGATTTGAAGTTCCACAGAAACTCACCTGTTGATTCTGACAGCATGGCATGTGGGAGGAAGGTCTCCTTAGCATCAATGATAACCAAATTGAGTGGGGAGCAGCTAGTCACTCTGCTGTATGATTTTTGGGTGTCCTATGATTTGACTGCACTGTTGCAGCTTTAAAACTGGGCAGAGTCCCAGGCTCCTGTATATATTTAAATAGCTGTATGCTCCTGATCAGCTTGGGAGCCCAGTGCTGGTGTGGTGTCTGTGTTTTTGTGGACACATTAAGGACAGGAGCAATCATTCACCTTCAGGTGTCTGTGGATGGAGTTTCTTATCAGTTATTTCAGCTCCTGACTAGCAGGTGCAAGCAGGTACTTGTTCATCTAAAACTCTGGCTAAATGAACTGTGCCTTGAAATCTACATACCCTGCTTAGTGAAGCAGCCTCTGTTGGGTAGATGCTGTGCTTTTGTAGGACTAGCCCAATTTACCTTGTACTACCTTAAATTTACAATCTTAAACCTATAATTGCCTAATATGTGTTTGCTTTGTTTTAAAAAGGTTTTACAGGGCATAATTTGTTTCCTTGATGATCTCAGTGTGAAGGTAGTGGTTACAACTCTATAAGGCATCAGAGGAGCATTAATCATCTGCAAATGGTAACAATCTGGTTATTCTAACCTGTATCTTTATGATAACCTACATATTAGGTAAACACGTGTTATAACCCTGCACTGAGGCATTGAGATGCTCATGTGACTTTGGGTAAGTCAGTGGTACTAGGATAAAATGAAACTTAGGGTTTGGAAGGTCTTAATCTGTCCATGCTGTCACTGGCTGACCCCTGGCTCTGAGCTTGCCTCCAGGTGACCTTTCTAACTGAGGATTGCAGAATCTTTTTCTTCTGACATCTACCAGTTTTTATTTTGAGGAAAAGAGGCAGAAAATCAGGACAGTTAAAAATAAGTTAAATAAAGCATTGTCAGGAACCAGAATGGCTTTACTTTGCCAGAGGAGAGTCATACTTCACATGTGAATGATCTTCTTTTGACCTAAACTTAAACCATGAGTTCGGGGAACTGCCATTTATAGAACTGGTTAGGCCTGTAATTCACTGTGTGAATAACAGGATGGTCTGAAAGAGAAAACAAAGATCCTTACTTCTCAACAATGAACAGAATAAAGACTATCAAATTCTCTTGGGTTTTCTTGTTGTTACTTGTGCTTTTTTGGCTTGTTTTTTTTTTCATGAAGAAGAATTGGTGGGGTTTCAGAAATACATTCAATCAGTGCAAACCATTTCCTATTGTGGCTGACAGCTGTTCTGTGTTTCAGATGACAGGCACAGCAACACTTCTTAAGAAACAATTGCTTGCAAAGAACAGATGAGTCTGAGATTATGGTTAAGGGAGAATGCACCCCCATAAATTACTGCATTATTATATATCAAGAATACTTTTGTAATCTGTCATTGAAGCAACCGTTGAGTGGGATTGTGCATCCCACACTTGAAAATGGTCCCAGCTCAGCCAAATACTTGAGCATGTGCTTGAAAACTGAGCATTAACTTCAGCAGCTTGCCTAAGGGCTGACTCAGGTTCTGTGCTGGTCTGGAAGGCTGATGGAATTCTCACAACAGCTCTCATGTGGTGCTTCTTCTGGTGAGACGGGACAGCAATATTTGTGCTTCCTGTGCTTGTGAAGTACAATGATCACGCCTTCTTTTGCAAAGTTTATTAGCTGGCTGGATCACTGGGGAGGTGGGTGGGTGACATCCACTGGGGTGGTGTTGATCTGGGGTGGGTTGGGCTGTGAGCTGCTCAAAGCTCACCTGTTGTGAGATACGGAGTTTCATGACACAGGGAGCAAAGTTGACATGGAGCAAGCAACTGATGTTAATTGGTGTAGCTGCCTCCCATTAAGGAAGGAAAGCCAAATTAAAAGATTTGGTTGGTCAGATTTGAAGATGATTGCTCAGGGTTGACTAATGCTCTTGGTTTTCTGTGCCACCATCCTGACTTCTGTAGCATGTGGCTATGCCTTAGTCATGATGTCTCACCCTGAATAGGACAAGATGTGGTATTACTGTGCTGGGTATGGATATTCCCATAATGATGTTATTTTTTCCCTTCACAATAATTTTTATAGTTTCCTTTTTTTTTTTTTAAAGACAGCACTAATTCAGTCTCAGGACACTGATGATGAATTGATGTATCAGAAAGTTACTGTGTCAGGTAAGCAGCTGGTCAAGTGCAGTTGTAGGGTAGGGGATGGGCTGTAAACTCTTGAGCATATCCTAGCTCAGTTTTTGTACAGATTGCTGGAAGATCAAATTCACCATATTCGTTTATTCCTTCTGTATTGATTCAGATTTCTAAAGTGAAGATAGCTCAATGCAGAGGTAATAACGAGAAAAAAAGTCTGACAGACATTTTGTCATTTTTGGCAAAAGTAAATACCGAGTTTGCAGAGCTGTGCAGCCCTGCCTTTGTGTTTGGAGAGTGCACATGATTTACTGCAGGAATCAGTTTGGCGCAGCATAGCTGTGCCGATTCAGCAGGACCTACCATTATCTTGTCATGTTTTTTAGCAAATTGACTTTTACAAGGCAGCAATTCAAAAACATGAAAGAGAAATGTGCTGAGCAACCCTTCCTTTCTTGTCCCCCCATCCAGTGTGTGCTGGCAAATCTGCCACAGTTGTGCCCAGGGGCACGATGATGCTCGGCTCCTCACTCGCTCGCAGGCTTTGGGTGTTCCATGTACGTGAGCTGGTGTGGGTCTTGATTTTATTATTGTGTTCTCAAGCTCCCAAGTTGCTGACTTTTCAGCTAAGTGCAACAGTTCACACATGGCTCTATGTTGTGCTTCGCTTTACACTTAATAGGATTTTAGTGGTACAGCAGGAGTAACAAAAGCACCGTTAGCAACATTTTGTAAATCTCACTGCTTTTCAGCTCTGCTCACCCACAGCTTGCAGTCTCCCATGGACAGGGAGAAATGGGCAGAAAGCAGCAAGGTTCCTGGGCTTGTCCTGACTAGCACTGCCTTTCACTGCCCCTGAAGATCGTGTTGAACTAGAGGCATTGCTGGTCTCACCCTGAAGGATATTTTTGGTGTTTTTAAAGCACCTCTCTATTCTAGTCTTAACACCGAAGTAGCTGTAGACACAGTATTTCTGCATTCTTACATGACTGGCAAAGGTGTATGGATTGTGTTTATTTTTAAGGTGTTAATTTAAAATCTGTAAAACTTTCCTACCTTCTGGGAATTTGGGATGTTCAGCTTCATCTATGCCTCAGCAAATTTAATAACATCTTTGTATATTACGATTGGGAGATGGCTATCTTGGAGACCTAATCTGTGGATGTGCCCAAGGGTGAAAAAAGAGCAAAAAAGCAAGATTGAGAGGAGGGGAGATGGGAGAAGGAGCATTCTTTGTTTGTGCAGGTTTTTTGAATGGATAATGTGTGGGATGAGTAGGGGCAGAGATGCTCCAAGAGCACTCTGAGATAACAAAACAGCTTGTTTAGCTAACCAGGATGGAAATGACAACCCATCCTTTTGTCTTGCTCTCCTGTGAACTAACTAGTGCTCAAGCAGCACTCTTCATGCTTGGGGCAGGACTGTGCACAGTTCCTTTTCTGTTCCTTTGAGTTTTGAGATGACACTGCAGAGCTAGTGGGGTTTTCCCTCCACCTCCTGAGCGTAGCAGCTTCTGTCTGGAGGCTGATGACACTGCCAGCTCCTCGTGTTTGGACAGGTCCTCTGGCACCAGTGTGTGCCTGTGTGTCACCACACTCCATGAACCTGCTCCACAAACCCTGTCTCAAGCCACAGTGCTCTTTTTCTTGAAGGCATGACTATTTCCTCAATAGAGCTTTCCTCTATAGTAAGTTCTTGTTTCCTTTCCTTTCCTCTGCAGAAAATATTTGTTACTCAAAAGGTTCTGAGGATTAGCCAGGCACACCAGAGATGCCAGTGAGGGAGACCCATTTTGAAGCAGCAGGTTTTGGATCACGTTTTGGAGCCCGTCACTTTTGTAGGTTTCCCTTCCTCTCTCAAGAAAGGTCTTAAAATCTTTTGAATGACTCACTCAATAGGAAAAAACTCTACTCTGTACTAATGGTTAATGGGTCTTTCTTGCAGATGTAAAATCCAGTGAAACATATACAGTTTCTTTAGTTTTAAGAGGAACAGATGATTTAATAAGCAGCTATAAATCTCTTGGGAATGTACAGACATAGTCCAACAGCAAACTTCTGCCAGATTTTTCACTGATTAGACTTATAGCCTATGAGTCATTGCAGTCTGCTCCACTCTCCACCTCAATTGCCTGTTGTTGTTTTGGCTTTTAGGGGTGCTCTGTGCTGCATATGGATTTTTTATCACCTTCTCCTGTTAATGGGCTTGCTCTTTCATCCAGGAGACAGCCTCCAAGCAGTTGACTCTTATTCTCTGTTTCTGCATGACAGTGCATGATGTTTCTTTTCCATTCCCTAGCTCACCGTGTGACTTTAAAATTGTATAAGGAAAATGTTTCTGAGGAATGTATTAATACAGCCTCCTAAATGGGCTTAACAGTGGGAATCCAGTTAAATTAAAAGAGATATAACCAGTTTCTTCTAAATATAGTAATGCTTTTCTTCCAGCAGTCTGTGGCCAACTTAGGGAGGTTGATAAGTCTATTGTAAGAGTATTTCCAATAGATTCAGTTATTATCAGCTCTTTAGTGATAAGGGAACAGGCAGAAAGCAGAAAGTTGTTTCAGTTGCCTGTGTCTCATGCTGAATTGCAGGGGATGGTTGTATTTTCTAAAGTATTCAGCTGCTGTTCCAAAAGGATGTAAAATGACACACAGTGTTTTACAAACATCTACATTTGCTGGCCTGCTGGCTCTCTGTGAGTGTCTGGGATATCTGGGAAGGGGGGCTGCAAGCTCTTGGTTTATTTTACAGCTGGTTCACCAGCCCTGTGAATTATACTTGGGAGCCACTCTAGAGGAGGTGAGGAATTACCAGCCCTTGTTCTTTATTGGACAAAGGAGGGAACTTAGTATCTGAAGATGAGGAAAAGGCAGAAGTGCTTAATGCCTATTTTGCCTCAGTTTTTAGTGGGAAGATGACTTGCCCTCAAGACACCTGCCCACCTGGGCTGGTTGATGGTGACAGGAAGCAGAATGGTCCCCCCTTTATCCAAGAGGGGGCAGTCATAGAACTATTGAAATGCTTGGATACTCATAAATCTATGGGACCAGACGGAATCCACCCCAGGGTGATGAGAGAGCTGGCAAATGAGCTTGCAAAGCCACTCTCCATCATTTACCATCAGTCCTGGCTCACTGGCGAGGTTCCGGATGACTGGAAGCTGGCCAATGTGATACCCATTCACAAAAAGGGTGCAAAGGAAGATCCTGGTAATTATAGACCAGTCAGTCTGACCTCAGTACCTGGTAAAATAATGGAACAGTTTATATTAAGTGCCATCACGCAAAATTTACAGGATGGCCAGGGTATCAGACCCAGCCAGCATGGGTTTAGGAGGGGTAGGTCATGTTTAACCAACCTGGTCACCTTTTATGACCTGGTAACCCGCCTAGTCGATGCAGGTAAGGCTGTAGATGTTATTTACTTGGATTTCAGCAAGGCCTTTGACACTGTCTCCCACAGCATACTCCTAGACAAGCTGGCAGCCCGTGGCTTGGACAGGAGTGCTCTGTGCTGGGTCAGGAACTGGCTGCATGGCCGGGCCCAGAGAGTGTTGGTGAATGGTGCTGCATCCAGCTGGCAGCCAGTCACCAGTGGTGTTCCTCAGGGTTCTGTGCTGGGGCCAGTTCTGTTTAATGTTTTTATTGATGACATGGATGAGGGTTTAGAGTCCTTTATTAACAAATTTGCAGATGACACTAAGCTGGGAGCGTGTGTGGATCTGTTAGAAGGACGTAGGGCTTTGCAGAGGGACTTGGAACGGTTGGAGGGATGGGCAGAATCCAATGGGATGAAGTTCAATAAGTCCAAGTGCCGAGTCCTGCACTTTGGCCACAATAACCCCCTGCAACGATATAAGCTGGGGACAGTGTGGCTGGACAGTGCTCAGGAGGAAAGGGACCTGGGGGTGCTGGTTGACAGTCGGCTGAACATGAGCCAGCAGTGTGCCCAGGTGGCCAAGAAGGCCAATGGCATCCTGGCCAGTATCATGAACGGTGTGGCCAGCAGGAGCAGGGAGGTCATTCTTCCCCTGTACTCAGCACTGGTGAGGCCACACCTTGAATATTGCGTCCAATTCTGGGCCCCTCACTTTAGGAGGGACGTTGAGATGCTTGAGCGTGTCCAAAGGAGAGCAACGAGGCTGGTGAGGGGCTTAGAACACAAGCCATATGAAGAGCGACTGAGGGAACTGGGGTTGTTCAGCCTGGAGAAAAGGAGACTCAGGGGTGACCTTATCACCCTCTTCAACTTCCTGAAGGGTAGCTGTGGTGAGCTGGGGGTCGGTCTCTTTCTCCGGGCAACAACAGACAGAACAAGAGGACACAGTCTCAAGCTGCGCCAAGGGAGATGCAAGCTAGAAATAAGGAGGAAGTATTTTACAGAAAGAGTAGTCAAATACTGGAATCATCTACCCAGGGAGGTCGTGGAGTCACCATCCCTCGAAGAGTTTAAAAAAAGACTGGATGTGGCACTTGGTGCCATGATCTAGTTGAGGTATTAGAACATGGGTTGGACTCGATGATCTTAAAGGTCTCTTCCAACCTAGAATTTCTGTGATTCTGTGATTCTGTGAATTAAAACTACTGAGACTTGCTGCAGGTCACACCCAGGTAAACTAGAGATAAAACTAGTGATAAGACAAGACTTTGTGAGGAATATTTAACCATTGTAGAGGCTTTTACAAGACAGGTGCATTGCAGTTTGTTTTAAATGCAGCTGGATGGAGGGGATTTTAAAAATGACCCACAGCATAGGTTTTTTTTGTTTGTTTGTTTTAAATCTCACAATGTAACTACAAAAATCTAAGAAAAATTGTGCAAAATTCTCACTTTGCCAGAATAAACAGTTGGCAGTAAAAATCAGGTTCTAATTTTTCAGTGGCTCAGGACAACATTTGCATTAGTTGCTCTCTGGGACCATGTAAATGGTGAGGGAAAATTCTTTTTTCAGGGGTAAGGATGATGAGGAAACCCTGTTCATGCTTGACCTTTTTCAGGCTGGAGTGAGTATCAAAAATGCATAGATGTGAAGCAGGTTAAGAAATTGGAAACAGCTTGGAGGCTGTTTAATGTACAGAATTGCATAATGTGACCAAAAATAGATAATGTTTGAAGTTCATAGTGGAATTACAATTTACTGCATTGTTCCAACACCTTCAGAAAGCCAAACAGGCCTCGTGTTACTAGGCAAAGAAAGCAATCCAAGGTCATATACCTGCATGGTGTCAAAAGCAAGAACAACATTTGACTCTTGTGACTCCTTGTTAGGCTTCTCCACACAGTGCAGGAGGAAGCACAGAGGTTTTCAGCACCATGCTTATGGGCAAAAACAGCCCTCTCAGCTCTTTCTGGCAAACTGAGAGTGTTGTTTTATGCTTTCAGTAAGCACAGAGCTCTCATGTTTACTGATGGGACTTTCACACATCAGGAAATCAGAAAACTGGAGACGTAACCAGCGTGTCTGTTCTTGAA
Source organism: Molothrus ater (assembly GCF_012460135.2). Classification (NCBI taxonomy): domain Eukaryota; kingdom Metazoa; phylum Chordata; class Aves; order Passeriformes; family Icteridae; genus Molothrus; species Molothrus ater. The sequence continues at coordinate 11,468,602 of NC_050483.2, forward strand.
TGAGGAATTTTCCCCAGAGCGAGTTGTGATGTGTGCTCCTAATGATTTGCATCTTACAGTTCAGATTTTCCATGAGCTGCTTCCAGCACTGTAGGCACTAACTTGTGTTTGAGTGCACACACACACCCCCAGCTGCAAGGGTAACAGGCATAGCTCCCATGTTTAGATCTTGGCATAACTCTGACTGGGGATGTCCAGTTCCTTTGGCAGTCTGGCCCAGCTGTGGGGTTTAGGTGGAGATGTCAGTGCAGCATTCAGTGTTACCCCAGGTTAGAGGTTAGCTAGAAACTGAGGCTTTTAAGAAAGGTTTTGCTTGCCCTTCTTCACTGGCAGCAAGATCTTTTGCAAACTTTCTGGTGTGTGGTCTGTGCACACTGAATGGCTGACACTGAGCCTGTGTTGTGGGATTTCACCACTTCCATAGTATGAACAGCAAGCAGCCGCAGTTCCAGGGAGGGAGTTTTGTCCCTTTCCTTAAAACAATGTGCATAGCAATGGGGAACATCATGTGACTGCATGGACCTTATCCAGTGTTTTAAAGGGAAAATATCTCTAACAGTGTCCTGGCCTATGTAAACTGTATAGTTTTCCCAGACTTGGAAGAAAAGCACTGGTACTTTCCCAAGTTCCGCCCTTTTCAGCTTGATGTGAAAAAAAAGGGTTGATTCTTGCTTTCCTTCTGTATCTGAAATGGGAAGTACTTTAATGAAAATAAGAAATTATGCTTTTTCATGTCAAGAGGCAAAATCTTATATCTGAACCATCTGTTTTGATGAGAATGAAGCAGAATATGTACTTTTTTTTTTCCTTAAGTAATAACCTCTACTCTTAGTGGTGAAGAAAAGATACATAGGCGTGTGATTCTCCAGCAGCCTAAATGTAGATGTTGGGATAGTCCACCCCTGGATATGGGACTATTTTCAGAGATATCTCCTAGCTTTGTTTGGAAGAATGCACAGAATTGAAGGAGGAAGGATGACCTTGCTTTTAAAGCATTCATCTGGACCTTGGGTGCTGGGAGCTGAATTTCCAGCACTGGGACTGGCTTCCTCTGTGGTCTGCAATGTGTTGCTCTGGGAATGTGTGTGCCACACAATGGATGTCAGCACAAAGGGCCCTGGGGCTGACTCCAGGAGGTCTGCACTGCCCTGCACTGCAGTGGGGCACTGTGTGGTGCCAGGGCCCCCTTCCCAGAAAAGGCAGCTGCACCAGTTCAAGCCCTGCTTCGTGCTGTTGGAGCTGTGCTGCTTCCAGTTCTGGCATTAAAGTGGTTGTGGGTCATTTGGATGTCCCTGTACCACACTCCCATTGTAAACCCAGGAAGCACTGAGGTACTGAGAAACAAACACAGAGTTCATAAAATGTTTTTGAACTGTCTGCATGGTCTGGTTTTGGATTTCTTTTGTTTTGCACAAGCTCATCCTAGTCCATCCAATGTCACTGACTTTCATTCCCTCTGTGGCACTGGAAACCAGCTAGGAAAAAAGCCTCATTTTGGCTCTTTCCCATGCCCAAACTGTTTTCCAGAAAACTCCAATTTTGACTGACCCCAGCTGCCTTCCAGGTTCTAGCTCTGGCCTCGGGGCAAGCAGCAGAGCCTGGTGTTTAAACACTGTTGGTCACTCAGAGTTTCCAGAGGGCCAGTGTGCAGACTTGCACACAAAGCCATTGAGCTCGCTTTTCCGAGCAGCCACACTGGAGCAACATTTATGTGGCTTTGCAAAGCACCCTGAGGGCCTTGAATGAAAGGATCTCTGCATATTCAAAGCAATATTATGTTTATCTGCTCTATCCAAAGTAGAGAAGAAAATGCTTTATTGTCTGTGGCTTGAGATCTGCCTGCTATGATGTTTATGACAGTACAAAAGAGAAACTCTTTGTCTCCCTGAGAAAACATGCACTGCCAGTGGCTTTGATTTCCATGGGGTGAAGGTGGTGGGGAGTAGTGCTGGGCCAGTGCTTGTGCTCTCCATCCTCCCCAGAGATGAGAAGTGGGGCTCACAGGCATCCCCCTATCACGTTAGCAGCAGTTCACAGGGTCTCCAGGCCAGCTTGGAAGTTCAAGTCATGACTAAAATAAAGGAAACTAACTGTGATAGCACCCAGAGAAGTCATTGCCTTTTGTCCAAAGGAACATCAGGCTGACACTTTCTTCTTGGAGTCTCTTGGCTCCTAGCATTTGGAAGATAAGATCTGTCCAGTCAGAGGGGGCTGTATAAACTTCCTGTGAACTTTCATAGTTGATGATCAAAAGGAATCACAAAACATGTTGTCATTATTTATCTATTTATTTATCTATTTAGAAGTTCAAAGACTGTACAGTGCTATTGGTTGTGATTTTTTTTTTCCCCTCATGTAAACAAGGTGATATCATACTGGCTGCACATCCTTAGGCCCACATTTTCCATTTTGAGTTTAACTTAAGAGCTGTTTTGCTCTGGAAAGCATCTTTGCAGGGGGAAAATGTGAAAAATGCAACCACCACCCATATTCTGCTTCAGAAGTCATCCCTGCAATGTTTTCTGTCCTTGGGTCCCTTGCTTTGCTAATAGATTCTCTTCCCTTTGTTAGCTTCATATAGCCAGTATAACAATAGAGATGGCTGCCAACAGCATCTTTTTCTTTGTCCCACTACCTGGGACAAAGTACAGGTAGTGGGATACCTTGACAAGAATTTGAAGAGTTCCCCTCCAGCCAGAGATTTGGCTTATATGACCTGAAAAACTGTGATTCACGTGCTCTAAGAAGGATTCTGCCCCTCTGTTCCCATTAAGTCAAAGCTTTGCAGTACTTGCTCAGATTCACACAAGATTTAGTCCTCCCAAAGTGATATTCTTGTGTGTTCTGCTTCAGTACAATTCCAGGTGTGAGGGGATCTGTTTTTTGAATTGTCTTCTTGTCCCATATGGAGCATCTTGTGTCACAGGATGTGTTCTGTGAACAGGGGCAACAGAAACTTGTCCTTTCACTTCTACTTGAAAGAAACAGTGGTGAAATGAGACAAACGGAGACCTTGCATTCATGTGGGGTCAAATCAGAAATCCTGTGGACTTTCAAGCGACTCATTGACATCTCTCCTGATATGGCTGGCTCCCAGAGGAGGCCTGCTTGTCTCATTTGCCCTTCTGCTTGGGGCATAAATCCACTCTTGATGGGGATATACAGACAGGACAAATAACCTCTCCTGGGGGGCTTCACCCCCTCCATCTGTTTTGAACCTACAGCTTCCTCTCTCTCTCTCCCTTTTGGGCATGCCTGGGATGCAGCAGAGCCATGCAAGGAAGGTGTTGACTGGAAGGAAGATGGGTTGCAGACAGGGCTGGCTCTGGAGAGTTAAGGAGCAGAAGGACTTATTTACATGAGATTCCCACCTTTTGGTTATCCCTCTGGCTTGGCTTGTGCCTTGGCCTGGTGCCATCTGACACAGTTTGCAGCGCTGGGATGTTGAGGGCTGGCTGAATTGGCTGGCTGGGCCCAGAGCCAGTTTGTATGGCTTGTTTGGCTTTGCACTGCTTTTCTAGCAGGGTGAGCTGTAATATGTGTCTCCTGTCATGAATCAGAGCATAGGTATGGATAATTCTCAAACCAGGCGTTCACATGAATTAATTCCATGCTGTTCACGTTTAAAGTTGTTTTATTAAGGAATTATTCAGCTTATTGCTCAGCAAATTTTCAGCATCATTAGTAGGTTTAGAATGAGGGTTGTGTCTCAGTATGACCAAAAAGTGTCTTAAAGCTTTAATTGCCAAATAAAAACACTTTCCACCTCTCTTTTCTAAAATATATGACATTACTAAACCTCCACTTTGGTAAAATATTGTAGCACGTATATTTAAGTGTATTTTAAAGTTCTTTTGAAGTCAATGTTTAAGTGCTTTGCTGAATCAGGGCTTAAAATAATAATAGTCACGAAGTTAAGCCACTTTATTTTTGAATGAGTGTTTGCATAGCAACTGAGCGCATGTCAGCTTCTTGTCATGACCCCCAGGTGCAGATCTCCCGTTAGTTTCAGTGAATTAGAAACTTTTTCAAATTGCTGTCTTGTACACAGTTGCAGTGTTAGGGTCAGACCCAAGTATGGCAGGCTCCCATTTGCAGAATGAGATCAAACTGAAATGGGATATAGGGCCATAAAGGGATTGGCAGCATCTCAAAGAGAGCACAGCTATCATTAGTCATTTCCTATATACATACTATATAAATACTGGGGATATACATACACAATGTTTTTTTCTTTTCTGGGTTAGTGAAACCAGTACTGTGCTGCAAACCTGATCCTTGCTAGATCATTGAGGAGGTCATGGAAAATGAATTCTCCTGTTAGAAGGGAATGGATCTGATATAAGTAATGGATATGAAATGGGGGAAGAAAACAAGTCTGTAGCTAAATGATCTTAGTTTTTCACCTCTGCATCCCCCTTGCAGCTGGGGAGCTCCTATGTTGAGTCAGCTCCTTTGCTATTGTTTGCAAGGCTACAATCTACTTTTGTGCTGCCTACTTGGATACCACAATCCTACCAAAACATGTACTGGGGCAAAATGGAAGTTAACATGCCACTCACTGAAAGCAGTGGAAGGTTTAATCACTTTGGTAGAACGATACCTTTGGGGTCAGAGGTGTTATCTTGTGCCACTTGCTTTGTTGTTGTTTCATGTTCTTACACCATCATGTTGGAGTGTTTCCAATAAGGGCCGGTGCTGTGCGCTGTTAATTTAGAGAACTCAGTGGTGCTATGGGACTGCTTCAGAGTGTGTGGTGGCTGCTGCCCTGCCTGTCATCACTTTGCCCCACCTGGTAGTCCACAGAATTCCTTATGCAAAAGTATTGAGTGCTGGCTCTCTATAAAAAGAGCAAAGAACACAGTTTTTGTAGTGCATGTGTGCTTTACATTAAGAGCTGGCTCGGGCTTTTTCCCTTATTTCCATACCTCTGCAAGTCACTGCCTGGTGATGAGGAAGTGCTGCTCCTGAGCTCCCTGCCTCTCCCAGGGTGAGGTCAGCAGGAGCTGCAGGCACTTTAAGCAGTATTGGGTTAAAACCATACTGGAACAGACTAATTAAATTTCACTTTTGCTGTTGAGTCTTAAACAAATACATGTTTGTTGAAGTCACTGGAAAGATGGTCAGTAAATGTGTGGGGATGACACAAGGAAGAGCAATAAGGTGGCTGTCTTCAATGGGAAAGGGGCAAAAGCCCTTGTGAAGGGCAGAAAGTTATTTGAGGAGGAGAAAAATCTTAAGTAACTTTGCAGGAGTGTTTTTATCAAAAAAATGCAAAGGAAAATGTTACTGAGGTTGAAGCAATGAATAATTTGAATTTATGTCTACCAGAGATTTGTGCTGCTGTTGTGGCTGGCTTAGTCTGGAGCTCACCTCTGATGTTGTGTTTTCACCTACTGAAAGTGATAAAATTTCATGAGGAGCAAGTCTGATTTTTGTTTCCTCTCCTGTTGCTGCTGATGGCTGCTTGGAAAGCATTCAGTAAAGGATCTCAGACTGGGCATCTCATGTTTCCCTTTCAGGCAGAGCCTCCAGGTGTGCCTGGTGAGGGCTCCTGCTGTGCACTCACCGTGCTCAGTGCATGTCTGCTCCTGTGCCTCACGTGGCTGCTCCATCCCGGGGCCAGGCGTGTAGGAAGGAGTGTGCTCAGCCAGTCAGAAAGGGGAAATGTATCTGAAATAAGGAACTCAGCATCAGCTGCCTGTGAGTAATGGGCTGTCTGTCTCCTGCAGGGAGCTGAGGGTACACACTCTGATGCCTTTTGATGGCAGGGTAGCTGTGATGTTGTAATTAATGCAAAACCAGCTGTTCACCATGTCCTCTGTTTATGATTTCAGAACCTAAATTGTGTTCTGATGTATTGATGTGCTCAAATGAAAGCTCAGCGAGAAAAAAGTAAGATGTGGGAATGGCTCTTGTTTCACTGGGATCAATCTGAGCTACAGATGTCCCTTTTTGGCAAGGAACTCATCGGGGTGTATTCATGGGGCTTAGAATAGAAATGTGCTTGTCTGAAGGCTTCTGTGGTAGTCACCTGCCCAAGGCTAAAGCTTGGGTCATAGTTTTACTACTGTGCCTTGTTCCTACATATTTGTGTATGCATGATATATTTTAACAACTTTACTTGCTTTGCCTGGAATTTTAAACTGTAACAGAGTGTGTATGTAATGCACACAGCATTTTCCATGATTTATGAATGCCAGCTTGCCTGCTGCCCCAGATCCTTGCCATATATGCAGATGTGGTCACAGAATGAAGTGCCACAGAGCCTTGCCATGAACACTGGAGTGGGATGTGATGCAGATGGTTGGTACATACTCCCATGCTACCAGTAATGGGCTCTACAGAAGAGCTGAGCATGATCAGCCATTTCACTTGTGTTTTGTCACTCCCATTCCTAGGGTGTTTTTTTATTATTTTTGTGTCTTTGAACACTCCCCCTGCAATGATGCAGTGTAAAACATTACTTTCCTGTGAGGAGTTAGCAGTTTCCCTCTTTTCCCAGTCACACTGCTGAAATTGTGCCCACTGGCAGCATGTGATGAATTTACCTTAGTTGCACACCAAAGGAACTTTTCAGGACAAAACCAAGTAATAATTCCTTTATATTTGGCTCTCATGGCTCTGGCTGGGCATCACTGGTGCATTCTTAGAGGAGCTTAGTGTGAAATTGCAAACTCAGCATATGGTGCTTTCATATCTCAGAACTATTTGTTGTGATGTCATTTCAGCATCTTCTGGACCCCTGACAGCTTAAGTAGCTGTTTTGTTATGTACATCTACCTGTGAGTAGTCTGCATGCAGTTTTTGTAGCAGTGTAAAATATGCCTCATGCATATGCTTTTGTGTGATGTTCTTGTTAGAGAGAGAGTGGAGGTTTCAGTGTGCATTCTGCTGGGATTCCCTGTCACTCACAAAATTCAGAGTTTTCCAAAGTACAGGCAATATTATGCTCTGGTGTAGTCTATATGTAAGAATGGCTATATGGAGACGGGCGTTTCCCTGAAACATCTTGGCTATCTCACACAACCAGAAGAGCAATATATTGGAACTCTTTAATCTCCTCATATAGAAACATAGTTATGCTGATCATATGTACATTTTCTTGTGTTCAACACCCAAAATAACATATAAAGGATTTCATATGCTAGTGTTGAGTTTTAAATGCAGGGGTGAAGCATCATAACAGCACAATGAAGTGGTTAATAGATACAGAAGAAATTGATTTCCTATTTAGCTTGGCATAGGCAGCTTTGCAATCTTCTGTCCACTAGAGGGACTGCTGCTTATACTGCTCATTGCAGAACACACACTCATGAAGTCCCTTCAGTATCTTTTACAAAGTTTTAAAACTTTGAATGACTGACTCCGATTAAACCCTCTCAAGAGTAAGTCTCCAAGGTACCTCTCAAAGTGTAAAAACTTTGGGCACAGTACTCTTATTCGGAGTCCAAATATTTTTAAACTGAATTTTCTTAATAAATGTTTTTTCTTTTTTATAAAGTATTTTCTGTTCTCTTGATTTATCAGTCCAGACTTTCCTATATGACGTTGGTGGGGATTAATTTGGATTCTTTTTGTCAAGGAAAAAATGTTGTATGTCTTTATTTATGTTTGGTGTAAGTTTTGTTTTGCAACCATGGTGCCAGTGAATATGGTAAACTAATCAGTTCTTGTATTCTCAAATGTCAGTGAAATGGGTTTCTCCTTTAACTGGGAGATAGCAAGCTTTGGGTAAGCAGCAATTAAACTTATAGTCAGTATGAGAAAACTTCCAGATGTATCTCTGTGTTCTTGTTTAGCTGGGGGATTTTTTTCTGTTGGTTTGTTTGTTTGAGCTGCATGCTTCTGACCTCCCCAATTTTCTTCTTAATTACAGAAACATGAAAGAATACAGGAAGTCCTGCATGACCTTATGAATACCTGTGCTAATTAAGTCACTATCTTGGTACTGGGAGAACAGCAAGGTAAGCAGTCAGGCCATGCCAGCAGAATTTCTTGTAATCTGCATGATTGTATTTCAACAAAGTTTCAGTGCTTTCACATATCAAATTCATAAGTAGTCAGGCAAAGACAAATAGCCTGCAGATCTGAATGTGATAGATTCACTTTTAGTTCAAAGCTTTGGTGAGTAAACATCTCTTTTTTTCCTTCTGGGAAAAAAAGTACAAGTTTTGTGGTCGTTTTCTCTTTTTTAGAAGGCAATATCTCTAATTTCCACAATCAATTCCTGCCCAAATCTCAGCTTCCTGGGCTGACTCTGGGGAGGGGCTGGAGGAGGGGTGGAATGTTTCAAAACTTAGCTGATGAAAAGGCATGCTGTTTTGTGGATGCGTCCCAGAATTGTTTAAATCTGTGTGTGTGTGTGCGCGCGCTTATGAAAGGGGGGGGGGAGAGAGATCTCCATGACAACTGGCCTGGCCAGTCTGTGTTCTCTGCAATCATTGTAGCTGGAATCAGTGCTGAGAGAGGTCATATGAAGGAGTTATGGGAAGCACAGCAGGTATTAGACACTAAACGACTGGTTTTCTGATTGCCTCAGATAATAACACAGAGTTTTGTCTGGGAAATACAAATCTGAGAATGGAGTGGAAAGGGAAATGCTCCAAATTTCAGGTAACAAAAATTGCCTTTTTAATGTTATGTCCTCCCATTGTAAAGTTTGATGATTTTTAATTTTTTTTTTAAATTGGTGGTGGTGTTTACTCCCAGCCGAGAGTGCTGGAGTGAGCTTGGATTCCCGAACTCTGGGGAATGATGTCATGCAGCAACAGTTGGATTCTATTAGCCAGGGAAAGAGGAAACATCCTGCATTTTTTGTTTTTGGGGTGGGAGGGGGGGAAGGGAGTTACTTTGGCTCTTTGTTGAATCTTGTGCAAAGGCTACAAGAAGTGTTTTAAAAAGTTTGTAACAAATTAATTCCCAGAAAATACCATTTAGGACTCAGACAGCACCAAAGCTTAAACTCACTGCAATGATTACTCCTATATGCAAGAAAATTATTATGGAAATGTTACAGAAATCAGAGGACTTTTATTTCATCTTGAATGCTCCTATGTTAATCTTTAATGAGAAAATTAATTAAACCATAATTAAGCAGAGGATTTGGAGCCTCCCTGCACTTGGGATCCTTTAGTAATTGTTTGGAGAATGTGCTGCTATAGAGTTTCTTCTGGGTTGGGCCCTCTCTCAAGCGGCTGCTCATGAATAGATGATGCTGGCAGCATTGTTCTTAATAAGGTTTTCAGTCCTAGACTGTGTATTTCATAGCTTTAGATCAGCCTTTTAGGGAGAAGATAGTGAGGAAAGAGAGCAGAAAACTCATAATTTCAGCAATTTGAGAGGGACTTTCCTTCCCAGCTTTCCTTTTGCTATTAAATGCTGTATTAAATACTCAGTGCTAGGACATAATTTTAAGCATTTTAAATGAAAATTTTAAATTTTAAGCAGAAAAATACCTAATGGGTGTACAACTGTTGTATCCTAATGAAAAGACTTAAAATCTTAATATAATCCTACTTTGCCAAACATCACAAAACCACATTGTATCAGCAGCCATGATGAATATATTAGGTCACCATTGTGCTGTTTAAATTCCCCTTTGGAGATGCTCATTTCTACTTTTATGCTGCTTTGTTCCCTTCAGTGCATTTCAGGCATGATCCAATGCTTGAAGGAGTCCATGGGAGTTTTCCCGTCAACTTCAAAGGGCTTGGGATCAGCCTCTGCCTGAGAACTTCCCAGCCTCTGTGTCAGTCTTTTGACTGCAGGACCAGGCCACAGGCTCTGCCTTTTCTTTCTTGAACTTTCCAAACAGAAGGTCTTTTGTGTTTCTCCAAACAATGCCAGACGCTGCTGACTGGCTTCAGCGTGGCTGCTAATAACACATGCTGGAGATGATGGTGATGCTGATCTCCACTTTCTCCTCAAACCTTCCTAGAGGGGAAAGAATGGAAATTGGATCCTTCTATCCCACCTCCCTCCCCACAAATGGCTATTGTTTACAAGTATGTGTGTGTGTGTGTGTGTGTGTGTGCAAATAGTTCCTCGATGATAGGGCTGTGCTTCAGAGAGGAGTGCCAGGAAGACTTTAGGGAAAAAATGCTGTCATTGTTGTGACCTACCCCAGAGCGCTCATTCAGGAGGAGCAGGCTGTGTTGGAGCAGAACTGACAGCTGTCATCTGCAAACTGAGGGCTTATCAGCACTGCCTAACACTTTGTGTCCATCTCTTGCCTACCAGCTTGATTCCATAAATAAATACTGCTGTTAGCAAATTTCAATAGCCTGGTTTGGGAAAAAAAAAAAAATCTCTTTGATGGTTGGGACCAGTTTAATGAGAAATCCTTGTGCTATTTTTGAATAGAAATTAAATATCTGTGGAGCTGGTGTGCTGATTTGAACTATCTCCCTCCTTAAGAAGGAACACTTGTGATTATTTCCCAGTTTTAAGGTTAATTTGAGGGAAAAATGCTATTAGTCCCTGAAATTTCTAAGACAGGCAAATCTAATGATTTTCAGTGTTGGAACTGGTGCTTTTAAGTGCTTACATTTTACAGATGATCATGCTGGGAATCCTGAGAGATCTCTGCCAGGTGTTCCAAGCTGGGTATTCCAAAGGCAGCAGTGGGTTTTTGGTGTGTATCTGTTTGCTGTGATGCAGCAGGAAGCCTGGTGAATTCTCTCCTAGAGCTTCTGGCTGAGTGGCATTTCCCTTAATGGTCTGTGCTGTAGCATTTGCAAGTTACTTTGTAAAGTGATACAAGGCATCATTCTCTTGGTCCTTTAAGATAATTTCCATATGTTCTAGCATTCTGAATAGTTTCAAATGAAGTTTTCATATGTTATGCCTTGTATACCTTACAAGTAGGAGATAATAAAAATTATAATATATTTGTAACTACAATTGCAACAAGATTGACCCATTGTTTTTTCATCTATTGAGGGAGTGAGCAATTCAGGAATGCTGCTGCTATAGCTGGTAAGGCAGGTGGAGTCCTTGCAGGAGTCTGTGCAGGTGTAACAGCTCTGTGTTCAACACAGCACCTCTGGACTGTGCTGTGGTCCTTAGCTCAGCATTTACAGCTTTCTGTAGTTGTCACTTTATAAGTGCATTCATGTCTGTATTTCAAAGACAGTTGCTTTGTGTTGTCCTGACATAAATCTCCTCACTGGTCCCAGGTGTCCACCATTTTTCTGCCAGTGACTGAATGTCCATATTCTGTCTGGATAGTCAGTGGCTCTGAGTTTTCCAGAGACATTGGTGAGGTTCTTTGGTGGGATTAATTGCTTTCTGTCTCACTGTACTTAGAAAGAAAGTGAAGGGATACAGTAGATTTTTTTTTTTGTTCTCTGTTCTTGACTGTCTACAGAGTAATTTTTATATTCTGAGGGAAGTGTTTTAATTGCTTGTTTCATCTTGCATAGATCCTGTCCTCTAACTCCTTGTACACCCTCTATCCATAGGCTGACAGCAGATGTTTGTGTTGTCTATTGAGGTCAATCCCAAATTAACTGCTACCCTGATGCATTTGTCTTTATTACTTAGAAGTACACTGCTTTGCAAATCAGCTGAGGATAGCTAGAAGCCTAGGACTGACTTTGTACAATTCAGTATCAGTTTCTGCTCTTAGTCCTTTCTATTTTTCTTCTTAGGGAAAGTCTGTGAGACATTGGAAAAACTCTGTAGTTTTCTTAGTTTCTGCTGTTTCTGTTGAAGGTTGATCTTCAGAGCAGCTGGTTGTGGACAGATGTACCATTAAATTCTTGAACACGAGATCAGTATTCTTCATCTGTAACCTTTTGCCCATTATAGGTAGAATTAATTGATTGAAAACAATGATGCTGCATATTTGGTAGAGTTGCTCATGCTGATGCTCAAATCTTTCCTGATTTTTCTATAAGCTAATTTCAATTCCAGTAGTATGAACAATGAGTTCTCAGTTGTTTCCTCTCACATTCTGGTTTCTGGTCATGAGTGTTTCTGGTCATGAGTGACTTCCCAAGGTGACACACAAAAAGATCTGTTCTGTGCAGCTCACACTGGAGATGGGTATGGCTGCCTTTAATTACAGCAAGAGCCTCGACAGGATGGCACTGTCATTCTGCTCTGCAGTGCAGGCTCTCATTAGTGCTAATCAGTGATCTCTCTTCTGGCTGTGCATCTTTGACCCAGTTACTTTGCTGAACTTAGCACAGTTGCTAGTGTGACACAAAGCAGACTCTTGGCACAGCCCTGATCACAGAGCAGGGCAAGATCTGGCAACTTTCACACAAATCCATTATAATTAAGGCTTCCGGTCTGGGATTTAAACTGTTTCTTTCTCTTAAAAGCCTGAGAGGCTTTTAAAAGTATTTTTTCAGGCTGACTCACTGCTGGTAGAAGCAAGTCCCCAGGTGGTACTAGCTTTAGGCAGACCTGGAAGAAGCAGGTGCTGCTCTTGTTCCTTCATCAGGCTTTGCAAACCTGAGTGCTTTTTCAACAGAGCATCCCAGTTGTTCCTCAGTTTCTTGTGACAACAGAGTCCCCTAAGCAGTTACAGGAGTTTTGCACAGTTGGCTTTCCTCCAGTGCCAGCTCTTATTCTGAGTTCAAGCCTCATGTAACATTAATCTTCTCTGCCCACTTGGAGCCAAACTGCTGTAGTCAAGGGGCTGTTCAAAGGAGTCCTGTTTCCCGACCCTCTCAGAGGCAGTGGTTCCTCCTGGAACCCTTTTTGTTCATCCTGTTGCAGTTTGATGACAAGAAGATGAATTGGAGGCTAAAACTTCTGCCAATGGCAAGAGCATAGTCTGGCATCCCCTGTGCAGCTGGCATCCAAAGGATACAAGCCATCAAATTATCTGTGCTCCTGGGCCAGCTGAGCCTGTTGGTTTATGACCATCTCTCCTGTCTTTAAAGCTTCCTTGAAAGCTTAAAAGGTGTCACTAAACATTTACCACATTTATGGGACATGCTGAGGACAGCTGGGCAATTTTGACAGTCCAGAACCTGTTCCCTACAATGCTGTTTCATGACTTCTGGGTAGAGAGCAAAAAGCAATTTGAGCTGCAGCAGTATAGGAACATTTGCAGCTGCACAGCTCACATTCCTGTGTTTCAGTCTCTCACAGGCTCATGTAGACCTTCTATTATTAGTTTTAAAAGAATAGCTGACAGCTGATTAATTTGAATGGCGTATTCCAGAGAGAGCTGTTTTATGACTGTCAAGAGTAGCAAGCCAAGAAAATATTGACTGAAGTTAAAAAGAGATTTCTGATGTAGAGCACAATCTTGTTTATCCAAAAGATTTGTAGGGGACAAAACCATCTTCATAGCACCCTGCTGTCAACATGTTCAAGACCATACTGGGGGAGGTGAGAAGCTGAACAGCTCAGCCTGTTTTGCATTCATTCCCTCACAGTTTCCTGGGAGAGTTCCCAGGGGTTTCCTGGCATGCTGTCCCAGGGCAGGGGCTGTATTGCAACTCAGCCTTTAAAAACCCACCTAAAAAATAATTTCAAGTGACTCATTCTGGTGTTGGGTTTTGGAGAAGAGTCAAGTTGGTTTCAGAGGGGAAGAGTGAAAATAAAACTACTTTGGACAATGGCTATGCTCTGTGTAATCAGCTGATGCTCTGGATTAGAGCTGCTCTCCTGTGCATCAGACTGGGTTTCACTGTTGTACTGACCCTGCTGCACTCAGGCTCAGGGCAGCAGATGGGCTTTTGGAAGGGAATGACGATCTAAGAGCAGACATTGGTTTTTCAGTGGTGTCTGGTCACCCCTTTCATTTCCTGTGGAAAGCACTGCCCTTGTGTGCCACTTGTAAGCAAGACACTGCTCACAGGCTGGACAGCTGAGGCACAGTTACAATACTCTTGCCCTGAACTTAGGCTTCAGTGGAGAAGGAGAGCCAGTCCTGTCCCTGGAAATGATCCATTTAGGCCTTCTGCCTCCTTCAGCATCAAGCCTCTGCTATAATGTTGAAATGTCACTTCCTTTCATGGGCCTGTTCCCCCTGACCTTCCTGTGGGAGACTCCAGTAGGGCAGGAGTCACAAAAGGTCAGAGTGAAGAGAGGCACTGCACAAAAAGGCAAAATCGTGCCCTAGTAATAAGATTTGTTTCATGTAAAGGCTGGATGAAGGCAGAGATTGAACTAACTGCATTTAGAAACATTGATTTTGTGCCCACACTTTTGGAGCTCTTTTCATGGTGAGGGGGCTGCCTATCCAAGCTGGTTGAGCAGAGAACCCATCAGCCAGTTGTACCCTTTTCTGCTCCAATCTCAGTGCACAGCAGAATGTGCTGTCAGATTTTACATGTTCTCCTCTCCTATGAACACATTATCCAGGTTTCTGCTGAAACACATCATGAGCTGAGGTCCCTGCTGTGATTTATTTACTATTGGCTGATGTGTATGACAGCAGAAAACAAATGCAGGCATGACTCAGTACACAACTGTCAGCCTGACTTGGTGCTGTGTACTGCAGTAGCACAGGATGCCTCCTGGGGTCAATAACCATCTGCAAGAGCTGGGCATTCAAAAAGCAGCCCAAGGTCATCAGCCTGCAGCACCTTATCAGCAGTTCCCAGTGCTTGTGACTCTGATAACGGGTGTGCTACCTGTTCTAAATGTGTGGTGAGATCCTCAGGTAGAGGAAGGCAGTGGAGTTATGCTAAAGGTGTTCATGATTTTTCTGGAAAATCTGTGTTGCTCTTGTTCTAGGTAGGGCAGCCTGATTGAAAAGTGGCCATCTACCCAGAGATTTCAGGAATTAGGGAATGGCTGCTCCAGTTAGGCTGCGAGATGTCCTGAAATCCTGAAAAAATTCCTCTTTCTCCACCTCAGTATTTCCATGTGCAAAACCAGGCTGCATTAGGTGAATTCTCTCAGCCTCTTGCTGAGCTCTATCAGGTGTGTAATGTCATTTTGGCAGCTGCATTTCTGGTGAGATCTTGGCTACAGCAGCAGTGCCCCTGGGCTAACTTGTCTTCCAACATCTGGGATCGAGAGTCCCTCAAGGTCACAGTGACAGGACAGACTCCAAAGTGAACTGCCACTGGTTCCTGAGAAGGGTGAGATTTTACCACCTGTATTGGTGCCAAATGATGTGCTGGCCTCTGGAAGCACCAAAGTGTTTACTATTAAAAAATGATTTGTCATGAGAAAAGGAGAAACCTGTTGCTTGCAGTGAGGGAACAGTCAACTTCTCCTGAGTCTGAGTGGAAAAGGGAAATGCTAGGAAATAGCTGGAGGAACAGGGCAGGAAAAAGCCAGCTGATATTGTGAAGGAGTTGAGAGAACATTGTTAAAATATAATTATTCTTCTGGCTTTTCTGTGAGGTGGGCAAAGTCAAAACCCAGGCTTCTGGCTCAGCTTATCATTTCAACACTTATCATTGCAATATTTGCTTATAATCTGATTTAATAGCAAACTTTGTAGACAGGGAATCCTGTAAAAGATTTTTTCACTATCATGGACATTTTGGTGTCCCCAAAACAAAACAGTCCAGGACACTTGTGGCAGTGGGGTGATACTGGGACCTGCTGGGCTATTTCACTGCTGAACTGGAGCAGCAGCTCTTGCCTTGGACAGATTGCCCTTGTGACAGTGGCTCATTAAAGATTGTCCCATCAGTTATGTTTCCATGACAGCCTCAGGTCTGACAAATGTGACAAAGTTGTGCTTTATCAGCAAATCCCCTGTGGGCCCTAGTCAGGAAAGCATATGGATAAGGAGAGAAAGTTATTCTTCCTGCTCTTTGTTACTGACTGACTGCTCTTTGTGTGTGAAGCAGCCAGCCATGACTGGCTACATTTCTCTGTAATTTGCAGTACCTCCTGTGTGGGGCTGAACCAGTGCTGGCTCAATACATTTTCCATTTGTTAAGAAGTTTTATTTGTTGTTTTGGGGACCAAGTAAGCTCTAAAGGTCAGATTAAAGTTCTGGAGATCAAAGCACCAGTGGAGGTGCTACAGGGAGTCTTGGGCACCATTGAATCAAACTGACTCCTTTGCAGAACAGTTACAGAAATTCAGATAGCTATGTTGGCAGGGTTGAACCTGGGAGGGTGAGCAGTTAGACTTGTTCTCTTGCAGTTACTTTAAAAAAATAGCAAGACCATGTCATTTATATTCAGCTAATATCTCCCTTTGAAATTACTCAGTGAACACTACAAGATGCAGCAGTCTGCAACCACTTGTTATCTGTAGGTTAACTATTAATATGTTGTATGACAAATTACACTCATACATAAAAAACATGGAGAAAACAAAAAGATAAAATTATAGACATGGAGAGCTCTCTTTCTGTCATGTACCTATCAATCTTGATTCCTAGAAGTATCTGTAATACCAGTATTTATCCCTCTCTATGCAGGGAAGACAAAAGAAGGGAAATAATAGTTGTATAAATAAGATAATATGACATAACTTATAAAAAGGAGGAGGGCTTTTTGAAGTAGAACATAATTGTAGGCACACAGTTTGTGGGAATTTGAGTGGGGCTGTGGCCGAGCCCCATCCCCAATGGGCTGCAGCTGTGAGAAGCAGGTGAGCAGTGTTGGAGGTGATGAGCCATGGAGTGCTGAGGTGTTACTGACCAATCCCCAAAGGGAACAGAGGGCACACAGGTGCAGTGCATCAACATGAGGGGTATGAAAGGTTGGGCTAAAGAACAAGAAGGGCAGAGGCTTGCAGCTTTCTGAGGTGAGATGATGTTACTCTGTGTGGGCAGACACCTGAAGCCTTCTGGTACGGTCAGGTGTTACTCTGTGTGAGTTGAAGCTTTCTGGTATTGTATAATTACACTCTGTGTATGGTGGCCCTCTCAACTGCAGCCTGTGCTGTGACACATAATTGCCCTTTCCTGAATAGAATCAGATCTGCTTAGTAGCATTCAGTTCATCTCTGAGGGGAATTGCAGACAGGATGCAGCTTTGCTAATATTGGCAGGTATTGGAGCTTTTTTTAACTGAAGTGGTAGAACCTACGTCTCTCTATCAGATCATGAGTTGAATCCTGGTGCTACACTCAGGATGCCAAAGAAAAAGGAAGCAGGATGTCTCTCAGACAAAATTTTGTCATGTACAAATAGCAAATTCTAGTTTCTGAGAGAGTGGTGAGACACTGGAGCAGGTTGCCCAGTGAAGATGTGGGTGCCCCATCCCTGGAAGTGTTGCAGGCCAGGTTGGATGGGACTTTGAGGAACCTGGGATAGTGGAAGCAATCCCTATCCATGGCAAGGGAGTAGGAACTAAATGATCTTTAAAGATCCCTTCTAATCCATACAATTTGATAATTCCATAAACTTTTTGACACACCAAGCACAGTCAGTAGGAAGATGAAACACCAGGGATGCAAATGGGTTTGTTCTCAAAGGATGCTATGCACCTCAGCACAGCTGGGTATTTGGTGAGGGAACACCTTTGTTTTATATTTTAAACAAATTCAAATCTCTTTTTTGAGGACGAGGAAAAAGACTTCTTAAGGACAGGGTGTTGCTTAATGAATGAAGTATTTCTATGCAAGATTGAAATTCTGTTGTGTTTTTTGGCATTGAAAGTAGAAAAGGCAACATTTGAGGACAGTCAATCAAAAGCAGCTGACAACCATTTTATAAGGCATGACCTGTGCATGTAGGCTCTGCTGGCAGCAGTGGTGTGCAGCATTACCAATCATGTTGTATATTCTTTTGCAAAACTACAGCAAAATGAAGCATTAGGTGACTCATGAAGTTTACTGCAAAGTTTTCTTTGTCTCCTGGTAACAGCCAGTCCCAGCAATGTACCTCTTCCATTGCACCTTTGCAGGAATGGTGTAAGAAACTGTGTGGGTGACATCACAGCAAACTCCAATTGCCACAGTGTTTGAAGAGAAACTACTCAAGTGAGACCAACATTTTGAGTTTTGTTTGTAGAGTGTTCACTATGCTAAGCCTTTCTGTGTTTCTGAGGTAGTGGGTGTAATAAAAACTGGGCTAGTAAAGTTCAGGCCTGATAATCACCACTGTTAAACTGAGTTAAACTGAGTAGAATATTGCCTTTTTCTAGCTGTAGCTCTTCTAGGGATACACACATTTTGATTCTCAAGAGCCATTAACTACCTTTTGGTTAAAAGGAAAGGTGAATGAGTCAATGCACATCAATTTGCTCACTGCTTTCTCCCAGTCCTGTTACAAATCTGTGGCTAAAAATGCAATACTTACAAAATCTCTCCATCCTGTATCTCAATGGGAAGTTTGCATTTCTGTTGTTTTTCTACAACCAGCACGTTCTTTTTGGCAGTTCAGGTGGGGAAAGGGAAAACCAGAAATCTATTTGTGAAAAAGTGCTTTGTTTCTCAGCTGGCTGCACCCTAGCTTGCAGTTTTCATTCTACCTTGAAAATCTTCTTCCAGAAAAATGAGTCTGAGCCCTAGACAGTATTCCTGTAAAAGCAACTGAGTCATTGCAACTGTCAAGCAACTGCCTTAGTGACTGAGAGGAACAGATAGCTAGGAATTTGCTGTAAATCTTTGTTACACCATTCATTATTGTTTCTTTTGTGTGTAGTTATACAGGGAGAAAGCAGACAGCATTGCTCTGAAACAGGGTTTTTTGTGTGTTTTTTTTGTATTAATGTAGTAGCAGGCAAAACAAAAAATAGTGTGACTCATAAGGAGTAAGGTGGAGAACTAAGACATTTTTCTCTCTTTTTTTCTCTTTCTTCATCATCAAAGCCTTCCAACAATACACTTTTTGAAGCAGTTCATGTTTCACAGCTAAGTGTTGTTTCCCCCACTTAGACTAGCTAGGTGGATCATCTATTTGCATTTTCATAGCTGAGGCTTTATTAATAATCTTAAGCTTTCAGGTGAATAAACATGACAAATATCTCTGTGAGGGAGTTAACTTGCAATAAATCTGTGGTGTACACAAAGTAGCAGATCAGGTCTCAGCAAAGTGTGGCTGTGAATAGGTGATTATACAGATTTTTAGATTTTTATTCTTCCTCTCTCCCTAGGTAAAAAGGACTATATTCAAAGGGGATGTGCAGGATGCTGTATTCAGTTCTCTTCTTAAGCTGAAAGCTGTTATGGGTGGGAAGGAAATGGCCTGCATCTCCAATTGTGGGAAAGACATGTGGACAAATGCCCTGAAGGGCAAGAGGTGTGTAAGGCTGTCAAGAAACAAGGAAAAGAAAGGCATTAAAACTAATTGAATAATTAGGTCTCATTCAAGCAGTGATTCATAGAACTTGGTTTTGGCTGTCTTTGGACAGAAACTTTGGAAGAAGCAGTAGCCAAGAGATGATTGAAAATGCACCACAGCTCTCTTGGCATATTGCCTTCCAAAATAGATGGTGAAGCATCTCATTGGGACTGTTAGCTGCTGTGTTAAAAATGTTTCTTAGTCACAAAGAGAGCTACCCAGAGATGAGTTTGAAAAAGATATTCTACAGCAGCTCTAGTCAAAGCAGGATTCATTCTAAATTGTCATCCATGCTGTCAAATGACTGCTCAGTGTCAGTCAAAGAGAGGTGGAAGGTTTGAAGGGATCTAGACTGTTTTATTAGGTGACCAGGTAGATAAAATATGTGAATGCAATGCAAAGGACATGTGGTAGTGGCTCTGACTTATCAAATGGAAAGCTTTTTACTGGAATGAAAAAATTTGGTTAATAGTTAACAGATTAATAAATTTTACTGTATAAGAATTCTGTACCTGATGGCTGTGATAATTTCCTTTGTCTTCATTTAAAGGTTTATGTTAACTGAAGTCTAGTTTCTACTTCTCTATGTACTGTGAAAATCTGATTTGTGGTGTGGTATGAGTATATAATGATCAACCTAGAGATTTCTGGTGCAAAAAGATCTGTAAGAAAAACTAGTATTTAAAAATGACATGTTAAATCACAGATTTGATTGCTGGATTGCACTCTTGGGCTGAAGGACCTTGTCACCAATTTCCCTTCCCTTTTTCCAGAAGAGAAAATTGTTCTAGCCCAGAAGCTGATGGGATGTTTTTTGTAATTTTTTAAATTACTTTTACCTGGTTGTATACTGGCAGCAGATACTGCTTTCATCTTGCTGTATTTGGAGAAGTATCAATGAAAATGTATTCAGCTCTGCTGCAATTTTTGGAGTGGTCTTTTTGCCAGAGAAATATTTTAAGATGCTGGAAAACTGTAGATAATTGCTGCAAAAAGCAATGACCCTATAGATTGAAATTGGTCATACCAGTGTTGCTGAATCCTAAATTCCTTTTAATTTCAATATCAGAGAGTAATGATTACCTAGAGAACCCTAAGGAGGCTCCTGAAACAGCTCAAAGTTTAACTGATGTAAATAAGCCTGTACCTCTGTGGTACATCTTAGCTGCAGAATATGCAAGGACTGGGAAGCACTGGCTATTTTTTGGGGGCTTTGAAGTTGTCAGGGAGCATTACTGTGATTTTACACAGGAGTAATAGAGCTGGGCTGCTGCACAGACAGTCTAGTGGTAATTTAAAGACAGAGCCAAAGTCTGAGACCCCACTTATGCTGTTACTGAGCTAAAATTTGAGATACCACTTATGCTGTTACTAAGGAAAGGGCCTTTCTGATGCCTTTCCAGCTCAGACTGTTGAAGCTCTGTGTGCACAGTAGGTTTTCTTTTCTTTTAGCCATGTGGTACATAACTGGACTTGCTTCTTCATGTCTCTGGGTAGTTGGATTCTGCTGTATTTTCTCTTTATGGATGATCCTGGTTGAAAAGTCTGCTAATCTCCATTGGACTTGACAGAAAAAATGTTAGGGATATGATTTTGAAACTGAAAAGTGCAGCACTGTAATAAATTGTGGCTCTCTGGTTGAACATGAGGATAAAATTCATTCCAGACCCTGTATTCAAATGGAACAGTTTATGAATGGAAGCACAGCCCCTGGATTGTATTTCAGCATTAGTCTCTGGTTTGGAATTGTGCTGTTTCCAACACAGACAAGGATATATATTTTATAAGCTTTCATTTTTTCACTCTTCAGATTGTTCTAGGACAAAATCTCTTGTACTGGAGTTGGCAGTGGATTATATGCCATAGGAAAAATACTTTAGTTTTTTGAAAATAGCTTTGTATTTGGCTGAAGGAGAACTGGCTAATACTTAAGAGATATCACATTTATATTTCTTCTGCTTTACCTTAATTTCTTACTAGCTATGTCTTCTGTTCATCATCTCTGTCCCAGCTCTGATGCCTGTCAGATGGGGACAACTCTGTCAAGTGACATCACAGCTGTGTGTGCTGTCATGTGAACAATCAGTGTTCAATGACGCTGCAGTAAGTGTCAATTAGTACTGGTTGTATTCAGATGGGCAACATGGAATACAAGAATGGTGTAGTTATTAAAGAAACAACCAAATCAAGAAAAAAAACATGCTTAAGCAGCACCTAATAGGAAACCAGGAATCTTGGACTGAAGTCTGTGAATGTTCCAGCCCCTGCTGCAGAGAAACAGCAGCTGAGTAATAGATGCTTAAAGATGAAGACCAAGCCAAGACCTCCTGTCAGTTAACATGCTGTGGTTTCACCCACTGCCTAGAATTGTTTAGTTTTAAACCTTTCAGATGGTTTATGTTACAATGTTGACAGAAACAAAAATGAGATGCAAAAAGAAAAGCTTAGGGAAAAAAGCTTGAGGTGTGATTTTACATATGTTAACTGCAAACTTAATTTTTAAAAATGTGTTCCTTCTCACTGGGATATTTAAAGATGTTGAGCTCCTGTAACTTTGGCTGAGAAATGTTTATTGATGTCTAGCAATTTCTTCATCTCAACTGACAAGAGAGAGTGTTAGTCTTGGTTTTACTGATTAATAAGGAGGTGAAAGACCTTTGTTCAAATAGGGTTTATTCAGTCTATCAAAACATTTTTTTTTAATAATTGGAAAGAATTAAAAGGGGGATTATAACCAGGCTTCTTATTTAAAGTAGAAAATTGTGACAGAGCTACAGCAGCTAGTTTGTAACATCAGATGAACCGAACTGTTCAGGTACCCAAGGACACATGAAAACAACTGTGTCAGCAAAAAAAGCCTCTGGAAATATTCATACCCCACCCTGGATGTGAGATCCTCTGGAACCTGCTCTAGGTGAACCTGCAGCAGAGGTTTTGAACTGGATGGTTTTCAGGGGTCCTTTCCAACTCCAGTTATTCTGTGACTTTTATAGCATGCTTGGAAATTGCAAATATATAGTATGTTTTCCAGAAAAGGAAAATTCAGGTCACTGATTCTGATCATGATAAACCAGCTCGGAGGGAAAGGACATGTGGAGCCTTGGAGTTTAAAAGTAAAAGATTGTGCTGAGCAGTCTGATAACTTTGAATGGTCTATTGTAGACTCAGACAAGTGGCATGTTTATTCTTTTTGGACTTTTGCTCAGTAGGAGAACCACAGAGAGAAATTTAGAATCAGTAGAGCCACGGGAGAGTGACTTGATAAGGGTGTTAAGATAAGACTAGTGCTGAGAGAAAAATATCATCTTGTACAGAGCTTATTAGCGAACTACAATCTTGAGACCACTTTCATCCACTATGTCTATAAAAATGTTCATTAAAAGGAATATGCAGTTGGATTTTCTCCCTCTACACAGCTGAGTTGGTGATTTTTCAGACTGAAATAAAGGAAATGGCATGACAGTGTCATTACCTGAAGATGAAGACAGCCCAGGTGGGCTGAAGGCAAGCAAACACAAATTTTAACTGAAAACAATCTTGTCACAAGAACTGGGGACTATATGAAGTGGAGAGCAAGCCAAGATTGCTATTGGGGCAGATCCTTCAAGTCTCTTGTTTAGTATATAGAAGAAGCACCCTTCCCTTCAACTACTGATTATGATTTAAAATTTCTCTTGTTTTCAGTTTTAGCTCAGCTTCTTTTAATAGGCCTTACTGGTAAGAATATGTGTAGGCAACAAAGTGGGAACGGATGTTGCAAGTCTTTTACTGACTCTTTGAAAGCTGTCACACAATTGAGATAAATTAGTAGTACCAGCAGCCTGTGAACTCTTCTCAAGAATGTTCTCTTAAAACAGAGGGTAGCAATCTGGGTCAAATCCATTTGTTAAGTGATGTACTAAATATTTTTTTGTTGTTGTTGCCAAAGCGTTAGTTTAAGCAGTTATTTGTCTGCATGTTTCTATTTTTTCTTTCTTAATGGAAGCATTAATGTGTATTTTTAAAATGCTTTTCTGCCCATAAACCATACCTTGACTATTTTCCAAAAGAATTCTTAATAATAGTTTTGGCTGAAATTAGTTATTGGGGGATCCATGTGCTGTTTGATAGAGGAAGCGTGGGTTTTCTTTGTTGTTTATAGTGCCCAAAAAGATCTGTAATTTTCACCCCCACAACACCCTCTAACAAAAACACCAAAATCCCGTGTTTTGCCCAGGTTCTCAGAGAGTACTCAGTGAGACTCAAATTGCTTGCATCTGAACAGGGCTGTTGGACCCCTTCAATCAAAGTCAACACTTCTTTTCCTCTTTCCAGTTCCTTACAGAGAAGAGTATTTCTAATTTACTCTTTGTTTCTCCTTAGATGGTTGAGTTTCCATGCGACTGGGTAAGTCAGGCAATAGTAACAATAGAGGTTTTGCACTATGTAGTGCTAGATAAAATAAAATAACAATCAAAAGTGGATAAACTTCATGAGAAACAAGTAAAACTTTTGACTAAATTAGAACTGAGCAAACACTTTTTACCTTGATTTGCCTTGAACTTATCACTGAATTTTTCAGACAGCTTGCTGTCTTAAATCTTCTATATGATCTGTGGACATCAAAGCAATCTTGTCTAACAGCACAATGATTAATGGGGCTTGGCTGAAGCAGGGTAGCTTTGAGGGAAAATATTTAGCTGCCAAGTAGCTTTTACTTCTTTCAATAGAAAAAGAAAATTATTTTTTAAAGTGTATTTGCTTCTCCTTAACATGGGCAAAGTACCTTGCTGAAGGTGTTTTGAAAGGCTTCTGTAATACTTTTAATGATATTGTTACGGTGCTTCCTCATGTGGACTTTTGGCCCTGTTTTTTTGTCTATTTTCATTGGGCATTCTCTTGTGGAATTATTCTGAAAATGTGCTGTATTGAATGACATACACTTAAAGTCTCCCTCTTTTCTTGTAAGAAACAAGATTCCTTTTGCAACCTGAAAGCCTCTTTGTGTGTGGCAGGAGTGAAATACCTTCTGAGAAACATGAAGCTCAGTAGATGCTCTCTTGAAGGTGCCTGTGCAGCCATCCCCTGGACTGACTGCTGAGTTTAATTCTTTTGTGTTGAATGAATTGTCTGCTTAAAGCAGCACTGAAAATTAATGCTCGTTCTAGCACTTGTACAGCATCGTGAAATACACAAGGTGCAGACGAAACAACTCTTCCTTCCCCACAAATTATGCGTAGAGGAAGGCTGGATTGATTAAACTCAGTGCAGTGAAACAAAATGCTGGGTACATCACTGGGCATTGACTCACCTTTAGTTATAGATTTAAATGTTGTACTGTCATATAAGAGCATAGTCATAGTGGGCATCTGAAAGGACTCACTGTTGGCAGCCTGTTGAGTTTCAAATATGTTATTCATATGATTCTTTCCTCCCTCCAGCTGTTTCCACAAATTGGAAAGGCTTTATTTCAGTTTATAAATGCCATTTCCCCATTGTTCATGCCCACAGATATTTTCCATGCCCAACTATCCATCCTCCCAAGAAAAGAAATCCTGACCCTATAAAAGAAGGCATGTGGAACGATCCTTTGAGGAGAAAGTCCAAAATGGCACAATATTGGATTTGCCATCTGCAAAGTTTCAACAGCTGGTATTCCTCTGTTGTCTATCTGTGGGTGGGGACATGGGGCACAGAGCAGAAAATGAGTGGGGCGTGGTTGCATTTCCAAAGAGCTCTCATTTTTTGTGTTGTGGCTCCAGCTTTCTCATTAAAACTGGAAGGGCCAAAACTCCCTTCTGTGAGAATTGAATGGAGTACTTGCTTGATGTTTTGCTACAGCATGAGGTGAATTGATCACACACATAGAGGCTCCAACCTCTTTGGCTTTTTGATGAAAAGTGTGGTCAAAGAGTTGAGAATATGCAGTTGTCTGAAAGAGCAGAGAAAACATAAAATTAAACTGCAGGTTGAAAAAAAGCCCTCAAACTTTAAACCACATTTTCTTTAGAGCCTCACCTAGAATACAACTACTGTAAAGAATCAGCCACAGTGAATTTCATGTTTGTCACACCTTTAGATTCCCTAGGATCAGAAAAAAGCTTCTTAACATGACTTTTGCATCTAAAACACAGGATAAAAAAACCTGTGGCACATGGATGTCCCACCATGCATTCTTCTTTAGGTTAACTGGGAGAATATTTGTCTGGGGAAAATGAGGTAGGAGTTCAGATGTTAAGTAATGGGCACACACTAGAAGAGAGAGGCAGTTTTTCCATCAGGAAGTTTCAGGAATTTATGCTCTGTAGGAACCTGTGAATCCTGGTGCATTTATAACCTACAAATTTTAACACAAATTATCAGTTAGAGCATCTTACCCCTAAATCGTCAGATGTAGCTAGTCACAAAAGGTATTTGAACTGCATTCATAATCTGATAAATCTTTACTTTTTGGAGTTGCAAAAGGCATTTTTTGCAGGGTGGAAAAAATGTAGCAGGATGGAATCTGCTGTCAGTCAGCTTTTGTCCACTGTGCACTGGGCACAGGTACAATTTTAGCTGCCTCTATAATACAAATCACCTTCCTGGCACCACAAAAATGTTCATAGATATTTATCTATCTTTTGGAGCACTAGGACTGAGTTTTCAATGAACTGTGGCCAAGTTCATGGTACCAACTAGAAACCACAGGAAATCTGGCAATGCAGACCTCATGCCAGACAAAACTGTTTAGTATCTGTCTTGAATGCTTTGATTTGTTCATCAATCAAACACAAGTGAAAATACATTCGCAGGAAGCTGATACTGAAGAGTTTCAGTGTAATAGTTTTTTTTAACCTTAAAAGACTTATTTCTTTTGTGATGATGGAATTTTTAGTAGGAAAGTGTTGTTTATGTACTCTGTGTGTATACTTCATTCTGCTCAATTTACTTACTGGAGAAGTTTTATCTGTGAAGTTTACTATCAGGTTGTGTGTGCAGTACCTCTATCTGTAAAATATCTATTCATAGATTGACATTTTAAAATTCTCTGTTACCTGGTATTGGGAAGATGAGTGTGTGTGCACCTGAACTGAAGGAGGAACAGCGACAGGAGTAGGAAACAGCAGAGAAGTCTGAGCTGTAATTTGCTTTCTGCTATCACCCTCTATGAGCAGTAGCAAAGGAGTGTCTGGAACTAGAGTTAAGGTGAGATAAGCATAAACCCTATGAAAGCAGAATAGAATTTAGTGTTCCCTTTCACTAAATGAGCTGTATGTTATCAGAGAATAAGCTGAATTGGAAGGGTCCCACGAGGAGCATGGAGTCCAACTCCTGGCCCTGCACCAGGACACCACAAAAGTCACACCAGGTGCTTGAGGACATTGGCCAAATGCTTCTTGAGCTCTGTCAGCTTGGTGCTGTGACCACTGCCCTGGGGAGCTGCTCCAGCGCCCAAAGACCTCTTGAGTGAAGAACCTTTTCCAAATATCAAGCCTAAACTTCTCCTGACACAACTTCAGGCTGTTTCATAGTTGATCATAGCAAAATCTGCTTTGACATTTTTGCTGTGAGTAGACAGGTTCAATTCTGGAGGTCTGGTTGATGCAGAGTTATTGTCTACAGTAACCACACTTCAAAAGAAACAATAAAAATATTTTTGTATAGGGAGCAGATCCAAATTGGACTTCTGCTGCATTCAGCTTAAAACCATAGGAAAGAAGAAAAGAAAGATGAATTCCAGCTTTAGTGCCAGTGCCATTCTAAAGCTTGCTCAAATATGGACTCCCATGAGGTGGGGAAAGTTTGAGTCAAACACTGCTGTAGGCTCACTCATGTTCCAAGTAAGAGAGCAAGTGTGTTCAGATAATAGATTTTATACCCTGGCCTTGTTGTGTAGAAGATATTTCCGTATGGGTACTATACCAAATTTACCCTTGTGTGTGGAATGCTTTCTGCTTGGCAAAGGGCCAAAACATTCCCTGCAAGGGAGAAGGGGCTGAAATTTTATCTGATCAGAGTGTTAATCTGTGTCCCTTAGGCTTATCTTGTGGCTGTTTCTGTGTTGCAAGGGCAATGCTGCATATGCCTTTTCAATGAGATCATTGCAAAATCAAATTGCTATTAAATTATTTTTTACTCACAGTTTTGAACTGAGCTAAAGTAGGAGCACCAGTGCTAAAACTTTGAGTAGGAATGCTGGTGCAACATTCCAAATGCTGTCTGGATAAAATTAATGATTTCACACAAATATTTCAAGTTAAGGTTACATGTTTCAATATTGTTAAACATAAGTGGTAGCACGTTATGGCACTGCAGCTAAACCGCAAACAAGAAATGGGACCCTATTCCTGCACACACTGGCTACTTGTTATTTCTGGACACATCCAACTGACTGTAAGGGTGTGGGATCACATTTTCTACCTGACATGTTTCTGAGGCTGTGCTCTCCTGTGCCCTCTCTGGCATTACAGATGTTCAGACTTGGATTGCAAGCAGAGAAGTGGGATTTGGGAAGCTTGGGAGCATTCTTCACAGGCCTGTGTGATGAGGGCAGTGCTTGTCTGACAGCCCCTGTGGGTCTCTCTCTCTCTCCAATCTCAGAACAAAGCAGTTCAGGCTGTAATGCTCCTCTGTGTCAGGTTTACTCCTGCTCCGTGGGCTGTGAAGAAAGATTGTTCCCTCAGCAGAACTCTCCAGCACAGTGGGTCTATTCAGGCCTGCATCTGGGAAGATAGTTAGTGCCTTCATTTATGAAATTCCTATCATAGAAGTGTGAGTTCTTTGCAACAGCGGCTGGCCTCTTGAGAAGGCTCCAACATGTCATGTACACAGCTGCATGTAAATCATTTTCATAAAAGGAAAGAAGAGAAGCTCTTTCAAATCATCAAATACCATCTCCCAGCATGTGAAGGTTTAAAAGATATGTGATACATTCACAGTTTGTTTGTGGATTTGTTTCTGTTTGCCTCCTTCTAAACCCCTGCGGTTCCCTCCTGCCACTCTGGATGCAGCGTGCATGGGAACAGAGCTAGAGTTTCTGTGGCTGCTGCTGGGTTTTCTATCTCTGCTGGGAAAGGCTGCTGCTGCAGAAATCCTCAACAGAAACTCCACTGGCAGGAACCACTGTCCAGAGTGGTTTGGTGGCTGCAATCAGCTCCAGTGGGTGGATGGGGAGGTGTTTCCCTGCCTCCTCCTACAAGGAATGTTAAAACAGGTTTAAGTGTTTCCAGTTGTTTCTTTGGCTAGTGGTTGGAGGCCTGATGAAAGGTGATTTATAACACTTTTGCTTGTGGTAGTTTGTTGAAACTTTCCTTTCATGCAGATGGCAAAGGTCAGAGCTGTGGGAGCTGAACCCTTTCCTTGGGAAAAGCGCCTCTGCTGATGGCTGTGGATACCTGTGGCTGAGCCATAGGTGGGAAGGCACTCTTCAACTCACAATCAGCTTGTGATAGTAAGGGAAGAAATCTTATTTACATGGTTGTTATAAAGCCAGGGGATATCACTGAGGAGGACCATGATATCATGTAATTTTCGATACATCCAGTTCTTCATCATTTTATCTTATAAAAATGTCCTTTCTAGGAAGAAACAGTACCTTCTCTCTTGGATCTTACTGGCATTTTTTACATTTGTGAAGGGCAGCTTTTGAAATGCCTTACGTTTCTTCTACTGGCTTTTCAGTGTGGAGTCACACTTTCCTTTTTTTTCTTTTTGGTTTTAGTGTGGAAGAGTGAAATTCCAGCAAGGCTGACTTAGTGAAAACTGAATTAGTGTTGATGGCTGGAGAGAAATGTAACTTGATCTTTTGTCTCCAGTGCTTGCATCAGGAACTGAAATAATTGTTCTAAGACTCTGGTCAAGCTGCCAGAAAATGGAGCAGTGCTTCTGCCAGATGGTCACCGCAGAAGTGCCAGACATTCCTTCCCTCTTTGAGCTTGCAAGTGTGTGTATTTGAGAAGGAAAATACACCCAGGCAGCAGGGAACTGAAATGCTTTTCTCCCTGAGATGCCTGCTGAGTGTGCAGGGCTGTGCTGTGGGCAGCACCCACAGGGATATCAGGGTGTGGTGGCTGGTGAAGGGATGCAGGCAGAAAGGCTGGGGCACAGGAGATGTCTCTGTTGAGCAGTGGCATTAGTCACTCTGTCACAGGGTTTGACAGACAATATGAGGTAAATCCACCAGAAATGGGGCTGCAGGGCCCATCATTCAGCAAGAGAAGTGAGTTCAGTGCCTGAAGGAATTGTGGCTCAGCAGTTGAGCCACCATCTCTTCACTGGAATAGATGATGTTGCCTGTCAACTGCTGAGCCCAGATGTACTGGTTCATGATTGGTACCTTTAATTGAAACCATGGTGCACTACTACAGCCCTGTCTTGTAGGAGCTGCTGGTGCCATAAATCTTGCTTTTTCCATATTAGAAAGCTGTGTTCTTTGGAGATATTGAAGTGTCTTGGACTTTTTTTCTCCCTGCCCCCTTTTTGTTGCTATAGCTACTATAATTTTCATTAACAAAGGGAATATGTAGTTTGCTGTGCTTAGTTTGTTATTGTCATTCTGCTATATTGTCATTCTGCCAATATTCTCTCAGTCATTTCTCTTCTGTTTTTCCTCCAATCTCCCTTAGAACCAATTCTATAAAGAAACTGCAGGAATCTGGGAACTGCAAGTCTCCTGCAATCACTGCAGGGGCTGTGTGTGTGGGAGGGAATGAGGCTTCTACCCATGAATCAGGGACTCAAAAACTTGAATATGGATTTGAGTTTGTGTATTGAATGAGCAGCTATGCACACCCTGAGCACTTCTCACTCTCATGAGTGCACCTGCTTTGCAGGACTGCAGCAATTTCTCTCTCTTTTTGTGAAGTCTCAAGTCAGTATTGCATATCCATTTTCCTTGAAGTATCTTCAGAAAAATTCCAAGTCTTCCACGAGGAAGATTTTAGCCATGGAATGAAAGCATCCTGGAACATGAGGAAAGTTGGGCTGCTTTCTCTGGGGGACACAGAGTGTGTTCCCAGCATGGAGGGGAAGAAGGGGGCTGTATTTCTCTTCTCACCTGGGGTTTCTTATTGCCCTTTCATATTTCTAAAAAATCTCTTCACTTTCTTGTTTCCCATTTATGTTTTTCCCATAGTATCTTAGCTATCCTTCACCTCACCTTTGCTCTACCAGTCTTGAACTCTTCTGATGTTTGTCTGGACCTCGCCTCTCCTCTCTGCTTCTTCTTTTGGATACATCCTCTGTTTCAGCAGCTGAGAGGGAGGTTGGGATTCACTCATTTTTCTGGCTCCATGCTTCTCTTTGATAATCCTTTATTTAGTTGTCTGAGGTGGGAACTTAGGCAGGGCATGGACACACCTTTCAGTCAGGCTGCTCACACCTCATTGCAGTTTATCATATTGGGAGCACAGGGGACTTGGGTTTGTTTCTTTTGGCTTGGGACATATAGAGTTTGAAGGAGAGGGAGGTGGTAGCCAAGGTTCATGTTCATAGACATGAAGGGAATCTGAATAAGAAAGCCAATGTGCATGAGACAGCTGCTCATTGCCTCAAATCAGGCCAGTTTTAAGCCTCTATCTCTGGTACAGCAGTGATATTTGGAGATTTGGATAGATTCCTGAGGTAGTAGGAAAAATAGGAGTACCTTGGAGAAAACGGGCCGTTCAGCCAAATGCCAGAATGTGGGTGGTGGGCTTTAATCTCTGGCACTGAATTTGCAGATCTTACCTCTAAACAGGTTTCCTAAGACTGGCTGAAATCCATGTCAGAGCTCCAACACAGCTCAGAGCTTCTGCATCCTGCAGATGTTGCTTTAAGTGCAAGAACATAATTTCTAAATGTAAACAGATACCTTCCTGAAAGGTTCCTGCACAAATCCCTAATACAAACAATGGACTTAGTTGCCATCCCATTTGTTGCTGCTAATGCCTGTGTCCAGGTTCACTTCTGGATGTACTTTGGATACAGGGGAATTAAGATCTTCTCTAGGGGAGTTAAAATCTTTTGTATGCCTTTCTACAGATTCCCTGGGTAACTGCCAAGAGCTAAAGAGACAGACCCAATGTTGTTCTCATAGCTTTGTACAAACCAAGACAACTTTGGCCAGTGTTTTCCACTTACATCCATGAGGTCTCCAGCCCATACATCATCCTCCCAGGGTGCTTTTATATCATCATATTGAGACAGTCCATGCAGATGAATATTTCCTTCACTGGAAGCATTAGCACTTCCAGCTTGGATATCATGGACAGGACCTGTTTCTGGGAGATAGTGACTGTTCTGAGCCAGTAACACACAGTGATCTAATCAGAAGGAGATTCATGTTATCACCACAGGTCAGCTCTTGGCCTTACTGAGGTATCCAAAGATGATTGCCCTTCCTCTCATCATGTATCATTACAACACTTTGCAAGACCTATAACTGCTAATAATTTTACAATTCTTACTCTAGCAGGGCTCTGAGAGGGAGCCACATATGCCTGAGAGGAAGGGAGGTCTGCTGAAACTCTGGGCACAGCAGCTTGCTCTGCAGGATGGCTGTGACCCATTTTTTGCCTCAGATGATGTTCTAACAAATCAAAACCTACAGCAGTTGCAAAGCCAGGATGCTTCTCAGCTGTCTGGCAGACTTTGTCAGTCAGCCTTGGTGTGAGAGGGTTCAGTCATGGGTGTCAGCTCAACTGGGAAGTTTCTTCTAAGACTTACTAAGACTTTTGTCTTTGTTCACTCTGTGAATTGCATTGGGATGTTTTTAGAGACTGGTCACACCCTGTGGGAAATACCAAAGGACATTTTCTCAACTCTCCCTATTTTCTCATTTATTGTATCCTTTGTGACACAAGAGATATTAATGAAAAAAATCTTTGTTCCTCAAAGCTACCCAACTCTCATTCCTTAGCAAATTTATAATTTGGTTTTTGTGTCACAAGAAGCAATTCATTATTGTGCAAATGGTATTGATGTCATTATTAGAGCATTATGACTTCACTGAGGAGTAAGCAGCAGGAACAGGTGAGCTCCTGAGACTGAAATGGTTGTTTTTATGCAAAAATCCTGAGAATGATGGGAAAGAACAAAGGAAGAATAATACCAAAGAATTGTGATATATGTTGGGCATAGTTTCTATGTAGACCCTTTCTACCCTGGTATCTCAAATCAAGATATTTAAGCTTGAAACTGTCAATGTATTTTTTAAAACCCAAACCCTTTTTTTAAGTTTACAGAGGGAAAGACTAATTTGTGGTTCAATAACAGACATGTTTTCTGTTCATGCCTCCTTCTCTAAATGTCTTCTTCCTTGATTTTCATGTTGTTTTCCTTCCATTTGGAAGCTGTGATTGCCCTAGGATTGCTAAGGGTAATGGAGGAGCTTAGCCCTGAGTTCTTACCTAGTTCAGATATTAGGTTTGGACTGCAGTGTATTTCAAGTGAGGTCTGTTCTCTCCACCAGGTATTGCCCATTTTCAATTAAGGAGAGGGGGAAGAATAGCTTGGGAGAAGATAAATTAAGTAATAAGAAGATAAGTAGGGTGAGGAAGACAGATAAAGACAGGGTGAGGAATGAACAAGAATATCAGAAAAGGGAAAAACATTTTAGGTGGCAGAAAAACAGGAAAGGAGGGTGAAGGGTGCATGGAGAGCTGTCTTTGCTTTAGGCAGACTGCCTGGGGGAGGTAACTTTCCCCTCCAGTAAGTGCTCTAACATGTTTCCTTGTAGTACCAATTCAGTTCAGTGGGGACTGAACTGCTCAGAGGGTGGTTTGGGCATTGCAAGGGTCAATGGCAGCCAAGTTCACCGCTCCTGCTGGTTATAGTAGGAAGTTTGTGCTAGAATTAAAATTGCCACCTAGCTGTGAAAGCATAGCAGAGAGACTGGTCACTGACTTGGCTGAAAACAGGTTGTGCATTATAGGGAGGGAAATTTTGGATGAGACTGTGGAGTTAATCCCAGTCCAGAGAGCAGGTATTCCTGATGGAGTCTGGTAACAATGCTCTCAGGAGTCTCTGCAGGCACTCTCTCAAGGCAGGAATCTTTAAACATTTTATTAGGCTTTCCAGTTCATCAGAACTGACGTGGCTCTGTAAGGACATAATTATCTGCTTTACTGGAAGGGAGTAGGCAAATTGCCACAAAGCAGGCTGTAACTCCTAAACAAAAGTTCAGCTGTACTATACCTCTTGACATGTGGGCAAGCTCCCTCAAAGCACTCAGAAAAGCAAATTAATGTGTTAAGCTAACTTATTAATGGCTAAAGTCATTCTGTTGCAGCTACTGTTAAGAGAAAAATAAGTAGACATGTCAATTATTATATTTATGAAAGTTTGTGTTTATTGTATTTTTTCAAAAACATGAGTTTGCTTTAGCTGCCTGTAGTTCTTCCCTGTTATGACTTCCTGTTATGCCTCCAGGTCTCTGCCCTGTGGAGCAGACCAAAGGAGTAGTATTTTCCAATATTTTCCAGATCCTAGATCAGTGGAATTTCAAGGGGAAGGTAATCTGCATGAAAAACTCAATCAGAACTCAAGATCTCAAGTAGATTACAAAGCATAGTGATAATGCCAAGAGAGGGCTTGGGAACCTACATTCAGAGGTTCCCTTCTCAAGTCATCAGACACCACATGTAAGCTTTTCTTCTGGGTTCAATGATATTCACCTTCCACAGAAGGAGAGGAAGGCATCTGTTCTTGGAATGTGCTAACTGATGGACACTGTGTATTAGAAAGCAGGAGGTTTTCTTGAAGCTATAAAGCAATTAAAATGTTCTGTGTTGCCTTGACTTTTCAAGGGCTTGCTCCAAGCCTCACTCCTCAACCCACTCCCATTCACAGCTTTTAGTGAAAAAAACAACTTCCACTTTTCAGTAGTGGGACTGAGAGTGGGTGCTTCCAAAGTGTTGGGATGCTTTAGGAAATTAAGAATAATTTTAAATTGCAGAGGGGAGGAGCAGAGGGTTTACCCTTCCCTTGCTAACACCTGTTAATGGAATTAGACATTCAGTGATGCTGTACTGTTCATTAGCCCACAGTGTGATGGCTTCCAGTGCCCCATTAAAATCTCCAAGGTACAGTTTAATTTAAAAAGTGTAAGTATGCCATAAACAGGGGGGAAGATGGTCCATAAGGAATATTCTCTCATTGGAGCTTGCAATGATAAAGATCTCTTAGGAAACATCTACTTGGTAGCAGCCCTTTTTTAGTCAGGATGCTGAACCTTGCCTGGCACGAGCAGCAGATCCCATGTTGCCGTCACCTAATTTCTCATATTTGCCTGTCATCTTTAGTTTTTGATCCTGATAAATGGTTTTTGGAAGTTTCAGGCAAAATTGATACAATGATTCTACCATTTAGGCTCATTAAATTGCCAATTTGAGGGCTATCCTAGTCAAATTAGTGAAACCAGGTCTGGAGCAAAGCACAAGTTATGGCTAAGTAAGGGGTTTCAGAGGAATTCTTTACATTTACAAATAAAACAGAATTCTGCATTTTTAGACCAGGTTTGTTAGATGGTTTATGAGGCAATGCAGAATTTGTGCGACATGATTATTTTTGGATTTGTTTTTAACAGTACATCACAATACTTGAGAGATTTTGGTTTTCATTGCTTTGTGAAGAATAATTTGCAAATAGTGTAATGTGGAATGCTCTCACTCAAGCCCAAGGGATGTGATTCTGACCCTAAAAAAGGTTCAATAAACTTGCAGGCTGTCACACTCATTTGAAGGCTATAAAATAACTTTCTATATAACAATAACATTTACTTTAGGTTTTCTCTCCCTAGTTTAGGTTTTCTCTCTTGTTTCTTTGTCTCTGTTTTATTTTTTCCCTTTATTTTTGGGATGCAGTGGTACATGGGTGGGTGAGTTTTTTGGGGTGATAGAAGTCTTTTCTTACAGGCACCTCTGTAAATGACTGAACACTTTTCTGCCATGTTCACATTGTTTGCATTTTTTCTGCATATGCTGGGATGATACCAGCATCACCTGCTTTAAAATATTCATCCAAAATAAGCTTTAAAGGAAAATTGAAAAATAGAAAAGTCAGTTGATATCACCATATATATCATAGTCTCAGCGGCATGGGAAGGAGCACACTTATATCAGTAAATTTGACATATCTTGAGAAACTGTCTTTAGGAAGTCAATTTATCTTTAGTTGAAAGCAAACCACTTTGTTCTACTTGACATTTAAGGAGGCTTTGAAATGTAACATTTAAATAATCACTCCTTTTAAATGTTGATGATGATGATTTTTATCAAGCTTTGACATACTTTTCTTTCCTTCCCCTCCTCCCCCTTTTCCGATTTTTGGGTTTCGGAAAAGTGGACTCTCAAAACCAGCAGCACAAAAGCACACTATATTTTTTTAATGTGTGAAATCAGTCTCCCATCTTTTTGAGGGTGTCTTCAGCTTATTTTTATGTTGAACAAAAAAGCAAGTCTTGGAAAATTAATGTTACACATGCATGCTAACAGCTACTGTTCTCCTTACACCGTGTTTATCTTTCTTATTTTTCTCACATTAAGTGTTAATAAGTGATTTAGATTGAACACAGTAAAAGTATTGAACTGGTGTGTGGAAAACATTAACAAAACTGCTTACTCTCTGTGGAATGTACAGTCCTAGAAAGCTTGGCCAGCATTAGTAGGCTGCCTTTTTTGTCCCAAGCAATCCCTTTTCCAGTCGGAACAGGCAGTTCTGTAACAGTCCTGTAATCTTGATAATGTAACGCTAACAATAACAATGAGACACTGGAGGAATTTAGGGAGCTTCAGTGTAGAAAAAATGTTACCAACCAGGGGGAAAAAGAATCTCTGCTTAATCTGGGAAAATTGATACAAGGCAGCAGAGAAGGACAAGTAGACCTGGAGTCTGTGGTCAGCATGATTTACTCTGCCTCTGGAGCTGCAGTCTGCAGATTTTCTGACTGTGTTTGTGGCAGAACTGCTTGGAATAAAGTGGTTTAGAGAATGTCCTTTGACTGTGATAGGTCAGTTAGTGTAGGGATTTTTGTGTGTTGTCAGCCCCCAGCTTGTTTTGCAGCATCACATTACAGCGCCTTCTCAAGCAGTCTGGACTTCCTGTGGGTTTGAGTAAACAAGAAGTTTCGTAACACTCCTTATTTTTGCATTAGCTGTGCTGTTAATGGTCGTAAAAGTTGGTAGCTCTGGTCAGACCCTGGGTGGCAGTGCTGTAAACCATGGTAGATATTTTAGTTTATAAACTGAGCAGCATCTCAGAAACCACTCAGACTGGTGCCAGCAGAGCCACAGAATACTTCATAAATGACTCCTGTAGCATCAGGTGGAGTAAATACCGTTCCTTTTCTTTCTCAAGGGACTTTGCTGGCATTTTAGGAATCTTATCATGACATGAAAATACATTCCTCCCTCATTTTGCAAAATATTTCTCAAGGGATTACAACGACAGAAAAAATGGCCACTAAGAGCTGTGCTTTACACTGTGATATAGTCAATGAAGGGGCTAATGATATCCCAATTATATTAGAGATTCCTGCTTTTGCATCCCTTGGATGGCATCCTGGCCTTTACCCATATCATCATGTTCTCCCTTCAGTCACAGCATGACATGGCTGTTAAGACAGCAGAATGAAGGTAAAATAAATCATGGTACTGGGCTGTTTCTTTGCCAGTGAGCAGCAATGTCACAGAAGTGAGACCCATCTTTCGGGCACACAACTTTATACACAGGGCTGAAATTAAGTTCACTGCTTTTGGGATTACCAAATAGTTAAAAAAAATAACTAGGAATTGATAAAGATTCTTTATATTACCTGAGGTTTTAAAAGTGTCCTAAGACAGCTTTACTTAAAGAATCCTGAGGCCAACAGAGAAAACTGCTTGTGATATTTTCATATCACAAGCAGATTTGAAAATTATATTCAAAAATCCATCATTGAATAATTTTCAGTGTTAGAAAATATTTCCATAATAGAGTTGCACTTTAAAGGTGAGAGAGCTTTTTTTTATTCCTTGGGACAGCTATGGTGCGGTCAAACATCCAGTCACAGCTATGGTGTTTGCAAGTATCACACAGTGCTGTTGCTGGGATCTCCACATACTCTGATGGATGGAAGAACCACACCAAGCCTGTGAACTTGATATCAAGTTTGTTCATCAGACAGGCCAGCACCTGAAGCACACACCTACTTCTCATAAGTTACTTCCATTTATAGCACTGGGCTGCGATAAACTTGGCTGTGGATGTGCAATAGCAGCAGTAGAGGGTTTCGTTTTTCAGGATCATCACTACCCTGATTGCATTTTATAGAGTGAAAAGCAACCTGGAGTTGTGCCTTTACACAGAATAGTAGTTCAAGGAGTTAATTGTCATTTGGGCTTGCTGAAGCTTAATTGACTTTTCTTCTCACAGATATCCACATTTCTAGAAAGCAGAAATGACCATGACTGCCAACAAGAACAGCAGTGTCAGCAGCAGAGCTGGAGGGAGTAAAGTGCCTCAGGACACTCTGGATAGGTAAGTGGAGAACTGCAGGATTTGTAGATTTTGAGTAAGGTCTGTCTGTGTTTGGAACAAGATGTCTGTTCAAGGCTAAGCAACCTCTATTCTGACAGAAAGAGAGCTTTGCTGGGCTGAGGGAAGGTTTTTGTAGGGAGTGGAGGACCCAAGGTATGAAGAAGGGTTTCTTATTGAACAATTGCTGCTCATGGGCTGGTTATGATGGGAGTGATTGCAAGGAAGGACCTGTGTGGAAGGTGCTGTATAGATCTCAGAAATTTTGGGCTGAATTCCTCAGCCATGTGATTGCATGCCAGCTCTCCTGCACTGCCAGTGTCCAGTTGGTGTTTTGTGTTGGTTTGTGTCACATTTCCTCTGCTCTTTCTGCCTTCACAAACCATGGTCAGACCATCTCCTGCTGCAGGTCAGGCAGCGGGTGGGAAAGGGCTGAATGTAAAGTATAGAGCTCATCTCTGTTGCTTTGCTTATTTGTCCTTTCTGTAGCATTAAAATAATTTGCAAAGTAGATTACCTCTGTAATTCACAGTTAGGGGAAAGGCTACACTTTTAAAAATGTGCTGTCAAAGAAAGATGCAGACAACCAGCATAACATCTTAGCATAACATCCATTCTGGTTTTTTTTTTTTTTAATTAGGTGTATTATGCTGTGGTAGAGCTCAGCAGTGGTGGGCTCCATATCCTTGTACACTTGCCAGTTTGTGTGTTTGCCATCTCCTAGTACAAAATAGTAAAAAGATAAAATAATGAGGCCGGGGGACTTAAGGAATTTCTAGAGAGATATTAATACATAGACATTAATAACAGTTCCCTAATGATTTCTGGAGCTCTCAAGTTGTTTATTGGCCTTCCACCAGTGCAGACAGATTGGTGCTGGGAACTTGGGTCTAGACTTGGGCAAACTTTGGACAAGTCTCTTATTTCAAAATAATTTCCATTCTGAATAGCTTAGAAAGTACTGTGGGATACTAAGTTATTGGACAGTAAATGTCAAATAAACTGTCTTTCCTTATCATCATCATCATCTGTTTCAATTAGAATTTTTCAGGAAGAGATTTTTCTAAGTACAAGTAAGAGCCTGAAGCTAAGGACAATCTTTAGGTGCACTTGCTCAAGAAGGGATGAGATGACTAGGCGGTCATGCACCATTTCTCCATCCATTATTTTGCCTTATGTAATCTTCACCTGTCTCTGAGAAACCCTGCAAGAGGATGTTATCTGAGCCAACCATGAGCATTCTTCCTTTGAGTCAGACTGAAAATCAGTGTTGGAAGTGCTGGCATCATAAAAGTTTAAAGCTTGCAAAACTTATTGTAAACATGTTCAAAGATTCACTTAAACTGAACAGTCTCTGTCTCTATTGTGGGATTTGACTGGGCATTTGGAAACCTGCAAATGCACTTTATGATCTGTGATAGCAGTTTCAGCTAGTGCTGATACTGGCATAACACAGGTGTAGCAGTCTCTTGGTTGCTAAGATATATTTTCAAGAGTTATTTTCTTGTCAATCTTAGTTTTGGTGGGGTTTATTGTTTCAAGATTGTTCAGTTGATGGTCTTAGAGGTATTTCCCAACATCAATGATTCTGTGATTCTAAGATGCAAGGTGTGATTGAGGGATATGGTGACATCAGCTGGTTCAACATTTTCTGATTGCTTATAGATCAGAAGCAAAGGTCAGTAAAGTCTCTAGAAGTCCTTCTAGTTACTTTGGTTGTCATTCAGATCTCTACAGATCACAGATTTGAATTTTAATAATAAAAATCCTCAGTGGAAAGAAGGTGCCTCCACGTAAACATCCATCCAGCTGCATGCTTTGCAGGTATTAAGATTCTTGCAGTAACTAAAATTCCCTTGGTCCTCACCAGAGTGGGAATTAACTGTCATGAATCACCAGAGCCATTTTTCCACCAGAGTCGTTTGAATGGCACTTCAGGAAATGAGGGAAAGACAGAGAACAGAGCAAGGACATTATTGGGGAAGATAACTGTGAATTTCACCTGAGAATCTGGCTGTGGGATTCATGGGTTTCTGCTGTGAGCACAGGAGGGGAAAAAGAACTCTTGGATCTGAAGAAAGTGAAGTGCTTTAAATAAAACCACTAATGCATTTTTTAAAGTTACCTGAAATTCATTCACCACTTGTTAAAAACTGAGATTTTTTTTTTTGTGTGTGTTGGGAGAGAAAACTTGACTGTGCTCTGAATGGGAAAATTGTAGAATGATGACAAGGGTAGTTGAAGGTAGAAAACATTTTCACTACAAGACAAGAGTAGATTTATTGTGACTCTTCATCCTAGAAGGGAAAGGATTGAAGGGAAAGAGGAGTATCTGAAATGATATATGGAACAGAGACGATAAATAGGGAAAAATACTCTTTCCATTTAAGAGCTAACACAAATCCAATGAAACCAGAAGACAACAGGTCAAGAATCAGTTGAAAAGAAGGCATTTTTCAGCAGCATGTTTTTAAACCATTAAACTTACTCTTATGTGATGCTTCAATCAGACAAATCCATGGAAGAAAAAATCTTCCAAAGCCTTTTAGTCACAGAAATAAAATCTCTGAGTCAACAGACTTAAGCTGGTTAAGTTGTGCTGCACATTCTTATTCTCTTCTCCAGGCACCTGCTAACTCTCATGGTCAGTGACTGAACCTTGGACCAGGAATGCTTTTTTGGTCCAAGCCAGAGGGAACATTCTGATGTTGTTTGGAACAAGAGTCAGTTACAGGAAGCAAATTGGAGAAATTGCAGAAGGCTTGTTATGCTTACAAAAGGAGACTCTGGCTTTCAGTGAGCTTCCAGAGTACAACTTTAATCCTTCCTTGTGAGTCACTGAGGTGAATGCCAAGGAATGGAAGGATAGGAAAGCACCTTGGGTGTAGCTGGAAGTGACTTCTTAGCAATTCTGGTAGGAAGCAGCTCTAGGAAATCTTCTTAATCCTTCAGCAGGGGACAAAGGAGCCCATAGCATGATTGCAGCTGGTGCACTACCATGACCTTGTTTGCATCAAATGAGTTTGATTTCACCATAGTTATGAGGATCAGTGTAACTCTGAGGAAACCTTAGGAGAACAGAAGTCACAGGAAGGCATAGTGGTGTTTGTAGCTCTCTCTCCTTACAATGTGGCTTGGTTTTCCTCAGCAAATGATTTAATTTTTATCTGGAGTATTTGGGTTTTGTCAGAAACTCTATTATTAGTATTTGTCCAAAACTTGTGTTTTTTCCAGTGCAATCAAAGGTTCATGTAGAAATGGCACTACTGTCTTTGACTTAAAAATCACCTCTACACTGTACTGTATTAAAACAGGCCAATAGTTATGTCTATGAAGTCATAGTCTATGAAGTCATGCTCTAGATAGCAAAATGCAGCTTTCAAACTTGTAGGCTGTGTAGTATAACAGATACAAAAAGTAAAAAAAATCCTGAACAAAAGATTTGCATATTAATATATCATTATATCTTAAAATTGCAGCTCAGTTTGAGATGCTAGATGCAACAAGGACCAGTCCAGACCTGAAAAATATTTAGAGTTGTGTGGCTACATAACTTCTGTAAATAATTCTTAATTCTTAATTATTTATTAATAATAATTATTATTAATAATAACAATTACTAATTAATTATTAAGTAAAATTAATTAAATTATTAATTAAAAATGTCTTTGGTTAATATGCCATCTCTTAACTCTGCATCTCAAGGCATTTTATACACTTGAGCCTTCTCAAATGCTGCACATTTGTGTAGGATGTAACTGAAGAACAGGGAGGGTTCGTTTAGAGAGGACCCCATTGATTCAGTTTTTTATCTGAGTTTATTGTCTGAGGCATAAATACCATCAGATTTTGAAGATACAGACTTCTTCCAGTGTATTTGTAAATGGCAGAATTTCTCTTTGCCTGTAAAATTTTCTGTGGTGCTAGGTGTCCTTATGTATGGGTCCCAACTTGGAGAACAGAAGAGGGCTTTGGAAAGCTCAAAAACATTTTACAAAAACAATTACAGTGAACAAAAATTAGTTTGCTGCAGATAAATGTTTTACTAGCATGGTGACTTTGGTAGACTATATAGAGGGACTGCTGTGATGAGCAAGAGCAAACATTCAAACAAACTTTCAAATGTAGTGTCTCTGAGTTTGATTTGGGAAGATAGCCAAGGCAGAAACCAACCCTGATTCCAGTTGTGGAAAAGGACTGTGTCTGAGAAAAACTGTTCTCAGAGGCTGTGTGTCCAAGGAAAGCAGTACCACTGGAATCACAGGTGTTTTGTCACAGTCTGGATTTTGTGCTGTGGACTGTTGTCTTTCCACCCAAGCTCCACAGGAAAGGTGGTGTCCTCACCAGAGGATGTTGGTGGAGGATGTTCTCCAGCTGAGCAATCATGATTATTGGCACAACAAACCGGGGGTGCTGATGTCAGGGGGTGCTATAGCAAGACACCAGAGATTTGTGCAAAGAAATGATTACATCTGCAATTTGCCACAAGCACCAAGTTACAAAGTGTCTATTCAAATAAGGCTCATAAAACTTCTTTCTAAATACTTTTAGTTGAATCTTTGGACCAAATACACTCTTACTTAGTTAAAACTGAAATCTGATATCATGAGTTGGATCTTCTTGCTTGGGAAGAACTGAGCTGAGTACCCACCAGCCTCTAAATATAGGCTTTGTTTTTTATCTCTCAGCAGCATGT
The DNA here is from genome assembly GCF_012460135.2 of Molothrus ater. Classification (NCBI taxonomy): domain Eukaryota; kingdom Metazoa; phylum Chordata; class Aves; order Passeriformes; family Icteridae; genus Molothrus; species Molothrus ater. Next base: position 11,510,922 of record NC_050483.2, read on the forward strand.
GAGGACATTGATGTTGTCACTGAGAGTTTGTCACCCCCATTAGCCTAACCTGCTGAGATATGTTTGCACTGGCTTTGTGACTCAGAACTTTTTCCTTCTCCAGAATTTAAGTTAATAGGACAGAAATTTAATTGGTGGAGCTACCTTACCTCCAGTGAAGGCAATAGAGAAGCACCAGAAAGTCTGGACTAATGTAACTACAGACACCCCAGGAATGTTTCAGGTGGATTGTTTATAATTCTTTAAGTATCAAATGAAAGAATGACTTACATTTCTTAACCAAGTAAGCCCATGGGTTGGTTACTAGAAATATTGGTTTGGATTGGTTTCCTGTCTCCACCATGTACACAAGTCCATGCTCAGCCATTTCACATGCATGTCAAGGTCCTGTGTTTTATTACTGCATTTCTCTCAAGGCAGAAACAATCCTAGAAAAGTCTTAGAAACTAAGAAAACTTCTAGAAAAATCTTAGTTGAAGGAAGACTTTGTGCCTGTGCTTCAGCCTTAAAAACCTGAGCTGTGTGACCACTTCCAAAATCAGTCATACTCAAGCCAAGCTCATTCAGTTTTATATCAAATGTATTTATTTATTTTAAAGTGAAATTAATTCTTGGTCCACATTACTAAATCCAACTAAAATACTTTGTTTCCCTTTAAAGGATTATGTGGTTATGGGCTGGGCACAAGTCTAGAAATATTTTGCCTTAGGAATTGACACCTCCAGAATTCTTAAATAAAAGAATGTGTAGATACATCCAGTGCTGGAATTAAGCAGTGCTCTGCTGTCAGTGCTTGAGTAGGGCTGGCAGTCTTTTTGCTCTGCTGGCTTGTCCTCAGAGTGCTTTATTCTCTTCCCTTTCTACAGTAAATTCTTCATTTCAAAGATAATCTCATGTCTTGAGGAAAACTCACCTGTTTAGGGAGAAGAGTCATCTTCAGAGAGGCAATGCCTGTGCAGGACTTGGCTCTCATTTAGAGACATCCCTTCATGGATGCAAATGTAGGGCCTTTTGTTTGTGTTATCAGATATGTAACAATATGCCTTTAATTCTTATTCATTCAATTATTCTGCTATTCCTAATTCAACAAAAAAAAAAAAAGAAAAAGCAAATTAACCAGTGCTCCTCAGCTCTGTGTTGGACTGTAGGGACTGCCCAAATTTGTCAGGTCATTCATGCAGATGTGATCCAGTCTGCCTGCACTGACAATGAATTATCCTGTGACTAATGCAGAAGAGCTGTGTTCACATCCAGGGTGGATGACTCCAGGGGCAGGAAGGGGAGGACAACCCTGAACAACTCCCTCACCACCAGTTACAGAGCCTTGGGAGGGAGATAACTCTGCATCCACCACAGAGGAGCCCTGGTCCTACTGTAAAAAAATATTACCAGCAAGATAAACAAAATGTAATTAATTGCATTCATGTATTTCCCATGAATAGAAATTTAAAGACTATGAGATTTATTTTTTTTACATACCCTGAGATTTCTGATTAGAGAGCATTGTGAAGACTGTAATAACTTGCAAATCAAAAGATGCATCTTCAGCTTTCTGTGTTGCTCTAAAGCAATGAGGTTTTGATCTTATTTGAAATTCTAATGCGTGCAATTTTCCCACTAATTTTTTGTGTGATTGCCATTGTCTTAGCACATTTATGGTAAAGTATTTTCTCATCTCTTACTCTTTCCTTGCTTAGCATGTGGAAGTATTGCTGTGAGTGATAGAAAGGTTGCTTGTTTCCCTTGTGGATGGCTCTATTTCAATTACAGGTGAAAGGCTCCATTTTAATTAAAGGTGAAAGGTGCACTCTGCCTGGGCTTACACTTAGTACACAGGAACAGGGAAAGCAGCAGGTCTAGAAGTGGTTGCTGGCTCTTTACAACTTTTGACATTTGTGCATGGTTTGGAAGGTTAGTGGATGCTTTTTTGTGCATATTTGGGCATGCAAGTTTTATCTGAGGGCTCTGAGGAGGAAGGAGTGAGAGCAGCTTGAAAAAGAGAGTCAGTTATGTATGCCTAAAGCAGGAAGCCAAGGCTTTTCTGCATTTTTATTTTAAAATAAAAAATTCTGTTGCCCCATCAGTTTTGGGGTGGCCTGGACTAAAACATTTCCCAGTTTTTCCAGCCAGAGCAGCCATCAGGGACTTTGTTAGAGCAAGAGGCCAGTGGTGTGAGTTAAGCTCACATGGTCTCAGCACGTCCCAGCCTCTCCCCACTGCCTGGGCTGGGACCTCTCCCTCTGCTGTGGGAGATCTCCTGGCAGCTGAGCAGGGCTCAAGGCAATGAGGCACTCCACACTGAACTGCTGAGATGGATTTTCCTGCCAAAAGTATTTGCCTACTGCTCAGAAGTACTAGTGAGAACATTCATGAGCTCTTTATGAATTTGTGAGAGAGAAAAAAACAAATCTCCTGTAGAAAATGTTTGTTAATTCAGAAGAGAATCAAGTTTTAATATTTTGACAATGAGCTTGAGAACAGGAAGAATAGTGATTTAATAAAATTCTAAGACTAAGCAATATGCTCAGTTATTGGAGATGTGATGAAACACAGCTTTGAAAAATTTTGTTTAAACCACTGAGATTTAGAAAACCATACAAATAAACTTCAGCCAAATAATGATGAAAACGGAATAACTGATATGAAATCTATTAGCAAATACTGTACCCTTTGCTTTACAAGCAGAAACAGCCTGAAACATGCAGCTGACAAATTTTCAGCAGCTCCATTCCCAGCAGTGCAGAGTTTCGTTTGGTTCAGAGGGGAATAAGAGCTGTTGTTTACCCTGTGAGACTGGAGGTGCATTTGGGACATGGAGCTCTGGCAGCACAGCTCTGAACTGGGCCATGGGAGGTGGGAGGGCCATCAGGAACAGAAACATTTGCAGTGGGAAGGAGTCACAGTGCCGGTTCAGATGACCCTGAGGCTGGGAAGGGTTTGAATACAGGCTTTGACTGTCCTGCTGATTTCCGATGGTTGGGGCGCAATGTTCCCCTCCCTTGCTGGGCACTGACCCCGGCCTGGCAGAGCTGAGCCTGCTGCAACCTCTGCAAGTCCCTCAGCAGGGCTGCAGAAACACTCTGATGAGCACAGTGCTCTACAGACACGAGAGGAATGGTTTGTGAGATGGGGTGACAGCTTCTAGTTAGATCACGAGATAGAATTGGAGAAGTGCACCCACTTCTGCCTACATCCTTTGGGCTTCCTCAAAACAGTGGGGAATTTTGCTATTCCTTTTCTATTGCTGGCTGCTTTGTTTCACTTTAATTTTAAAAGTCCATTCAGGAAGAATGCACTTGTCAGTCAAACAAATGACTTTTTCTTAGATGGAAATTTTACCAATATCTCCCTTCCATTTGCATAGGTTCTTAGGAAAACACCCCAACAAACCCTAAAATTTTGATTTGATTTTGTTTCATAAAGCTTCAGATCAATTTGACTTTGTTATTACTTAAGAGGCTACAGGAATATTGTGAATTGCTTGTATAAGTTAATTCTCATGTCACTTGGAATTCTTTGTTTTTATATGAAGAAAATCATACCTTATCATTAAAATTACCTTTTCTATTAAGGTTTATATTTGTCAAAACCACTGGAAACTAAAAAAAAAATTAGAAAGAGAAACTAACAAGTCTTATAAAAAGAGTTCTAGGTGAGAGGGTACACTAAAGAAGCATTTTAAATGCAACTATTGCAGTATGAAGACTACTTAGATTTCATCCTTATTTGCATCCTTAGACTGCAATCCTTATTTGTTTAATCACTATATTTTCAATAAGGTACTCAGGGGTACTAAGATCTGAAATAAACTTAGATAATTTTACGGGAAATTATTACAAAAGCTTGATTTTGGAAATGTTTCTGATATCTTTCTAGTGCTTTTACTGCACTGAACTGTAGTGAATAGAAGCAATGAGGAAGACACATGTAAAACACCCACAGGAGTCCCCACCTGTGCAGTATCAGAGAATCAGCACAAGTTTTTTGTGAGTTTGTTTTTTGGGTGACCATAAGAGTGAGACTGAAGTCCTCAGGGAATAGAGCATAGTAGTCATGTGCATAACATTTTTACATTATAATGCTAATATTTCAGTTTTTCTGGAATGAAACTCTATTGCTTTCTGGGCCAGGGAGATGCTGACAATCTCACTGAAAAGACCATCAAAGATGCCAGTGATGAGCATTGCAAATGATTTTTCATGTTCTGTGAATATCTGTCCATTTAGGAGCTAAGACACTCATCTCTTTACACTTGAGCTCTTGAAAAGCCATGAGTGTGGGAGAACAATTTCCTTCTGTGCCCTGATCAGTCTGGATTTGAATCAGTGTCTTAGAAATGAAAGGGTCTGTGTTGTCTTATCAGTTTCCTACACTGTTTGGTTATCCTAAAAAGATATTTTCCAGTTGTGCAGAGCACAACATTAAAAGAGGACATAGCAGAATTTTTGAAGATTGAATTTGAAAGGAAGATCTGAATGTAATAAGGTAGATAATATGTTTCTCCCCGACTGGAAAAAAAAAAAAAAAACAAAACCCAAAAACATTTGCCTGGGAAAACAAAGCAAGAAGTGCACAGACCTAGCACCCTCACAGGCTTCATCCTCTAAATAACATAGCCACTATTCATCAGGCAATATTGTGTGATGAAACTGGGAATTAGCTCAGTGATGAAACTGGGAATTAGTTCAGTGCTTGATTCAGTCTCCACACCGAGCATCACCTTCAGTCCTCACATTTGAGGAACAAACATTGACAGCAAATGGTCTTTACAAGCAAAAAAAGCTGTAAACATTTTTCTTCAAGCAGGAAAACAGGGCCTAATGGAAATACACAGCTGGCATCCATGTTATTAAAATATATAGCTGCAAAAATGCCCAATCTTCCTGGGAGACTTTTTTGAATTGTGACATTTGTCGCAATTCCCATCATGCACCCTGAAGTTATTTCCATTCTGGCCAGGTCCTGTGTATAGAACTGGCAGTGTGTCACAAGGCAATGTGTCACATTCCCTTGGCTCCAGGGATCCCTGGAGCTGTTGAGCAGCAGGCATCTGGTAGGATGGGCTTCAGTGCTGAAAGCACAACTAAATATAACCATTTTAACAGATATGATGTTCCCAATAACTAAATAACACTGAAAAAAATGATTTATTGAGTCAATCCATAAAATTCTATTGTAGTCAATGGGAATGTCAGTTCTTGTAAGAGCCTGACTGCTTTTTTTGAGAGCCTAAATATCCTGTTTGTTATTAACTAGAGAGGAAAATTTTGCCCGGAGTGTCCATATGTTGTTCCTGAAGCTCTTTGTTAAAGCACTATTTTCATAAAGGAAATATTTTACGATTATCATATTAATGATGAGCTTTATTGCCAATATGTGCTAGTATTTTATTGTGAGGGAGCTGTAGGAAATTGCTCAAGTATATGAGAAGTATTAATTTGTTTTCTTCTCTCTCCTTAGCTATAGAAAGAAAATGTTAGGTCTATAAAACAGGGTCACTTCAACATAGGTGATCCACAATACTGTGGCTGTAGAGCAAGTACTTTTTTGGCAAACAATTAACAGCAGCTAATAGATGGAAATGGTATTTTTCATTTTGATTCCTAGGATAAATCCATCATGCATCACAATTTCCTAAAAGCAAGCTTTTTCCAGGTAACAACATAACTATTTGGCTGTAAAAGCACAATTCATCGCAGTGGCAGCAGCACAGAAAGGCTTTGTGATTCAAATTCTGCCAGCTGGAAGCTCTGAAGGTCCTTTTAACAGCTAATGCAGGCAGGCAGATGAGCTGCTGGTACAGGGGACTTCAGTGCTGGGATGGGCAGTGTTGGTGACACTCAGGTGAGGGTTAATCCTCCTGTTGTCACAGTGTGGATGTCTCCAGCTGACTCACCCATTTTATTCTGCAGTGGCACACTCACCCTGACTCACCCTGGCAGCTGGGGCCAGAGGAGGAGCTGTCAGTGCACATAACCTAACAAATACCCAGTAATGAGACAGCAGACCTCTGCCCCCTCGATTTGTGCTGGGGTGGGAAGCCACTTTATGTCAACACAGGCAGAGGGGAGATGGCAGACAGCCTGTGGCCCTTTGTTGGCAGGGACCTGAAAGGGTTTGAATGTGGATTTTTAACCTCTCCCTTTCCTGTCAAACAGTACTGTCACCCATGTGGGCTTCAAGATAGGGGCTGAGCCTGGCAGGATTGCTGTGTCTGTGTGTGTGTGGTTTGGTCCCTGACACAGCTTCTAGGATTTCTTTAGCATCAGGCAGCTGGATTGCCTCACTTCAGAGCTTCAGGAATGAACTGCAAACTGTTGCTTCCTGTAACTTTAAAATACAAACTCAATTTTTGTGGGCTACCAAGAGCAAACTTCTGGCTTGCCAGATTTCCCACACACCGGTGCCTTCAAAGCCAACACGTGAGACTGCAGAGAAAGGCTTTGCTCCTGTTTTGTTAAACATTAACAGCAGTTTCCTCCCCTTAAGCACACAAAGGGACAGAGGTTTGACAAACCCTCTCAGTGTGTCATTTGCTGCTTGACAAGTGAAGCAGGCAGTGCTCGGGGAGCACAGAGGCTATAGCAAAGTATGGACTGAGAATTCCTGCATCTCCATTCTGCATCTTTCCAGGAGGAAAGAGCTCCTGAGTAAGTCTGGGTGTGCTGAAGTGATGGCAGTGGTGGGCAGCTGTGTGCTTGTCAGAGGCACGAGGGGGGGAAACCAACACTGCAGAAGGGAAGAGCATGAAGTGCCATAGCACTGAATTCCTTAGTGTCCTTCCCACAACCAATTTTGCAGGAGATGAACTGTCTACTCACAGACAGGAACTCAACAGCAACCTTCTGCTTACTGAGAGGAGCCATAGCAGTAGCTTTCATTTCCAGAGATTGCAGTTCTGGTGTAGGAGAAGTGACTTTGTAGGACTAAAACTCATTTTTAAAAACCTTCTCTTCCCATCCTCCCTCTACCTCTTTTGCTCTCAGGCAGAACCTCATGTCTCTAAGGCTAAATGCCTGTTTCTTGTCTTGAGATTCCTTTTTATCCCCTTTAATTCTTAAAGGTGATTATTAAGTTATGCAGCACTGTTCATACCCATGCTAAGCAGAACTTGCTTTTATTGTATAGAAAGTGCTGGTCCATTAGAGAGAGATCATAGTTGTTTATACTTAGGCTGAATAGGCTTTACAATGACTGTACTTTTCTAACCTGCTGAGATGAAAACACAGGATTAAATGAGGTGCTGCTGGCACACTTTTGTGTGTTGTCTTGGTTTTGATGCCTGGTTTCAGGTCTTGGGTTTTTGTGGCATCTTTTTTTTAATATACTTTCTGTGAAATGTGCTTTCTTGGCAATGAGACAACTTGCATTTTTTTTTCCCCATTGAATAAAGAGCATAAGTCACAGGCTTGTGCTTTTCAGGAAAAAATCAGTACTATGGGTCCAACTCTGTGAGGTTCTGAGGGATGTAATTTAGGGTCAGAATCTGGACTTCAATTTACTGCTTCAAATATTCATTATCTGAGACCCCATGGGTTGCTGGAAGGAGTTTGTTGTTTGTGTTGTAGTCTGTAGGGAGCAAATACTTTCAGAGCTGATGAGCTTATAAATGTTGCCTGTTGGTTTTTCTTGCTGAAACACAGATGCTGGTATTGCCTCACTTGCACCATAGCATTTTCATTTTCTGGATGCTTTGCCTGGTGCTACCTATGTGGCTTCCTGTAGGGACATGAAACTTAGTTTTGTCCTGGAAGTGAAAGGATGTATGACAGGAAAAATGTCTTGCTTTTAGTTGCTCTAAGTTAATGTTTACTTACCCTAAACTGAGGAAAACTTTCAGTTTTCTGTGCAGTATTTCTGTTGCAGGGCAGTGGCCACAAAATATTTTCATCCTTGGGTTACACTACATACAAATTATTTCATAAGAAGTAAAAAGTGAAGTGAAATGTTAATACGTATTGGCCTGCTCCTTATAGAAGCCAGTGTAAAACTGAATCCACAGTTTTATAAGAAGCCAAAGTCTTGTGAGAATCAAAAGCTTATAAAGGATATATAAATCCCCCAGCTATTATTCTGATTCCAAATTTAGGCTTGAAATCCCACAGCTCTTGTAGGTGTGGTGCTGAAATCTGGTCTGGAAGGCTCATTTCAGCTGGATGAGTAATGGATGCATTTAAGTTACCCTTGATCACAGTGAACAAAGTCGTGGGGAGTGTCTTTCCCTGACCTAACTCTGCTCCTGTTGACAGTTATGGGCAGCAAAAGGCAGAGAGGAGCCAATGTCTGAATCTTTTGGAAAGTTTCCTTTAGATCATGTTTCTGAATGTTGGTGTGCACAGTGCTCCAGCACTGGCTGATTGTTCATTTGTTAATATGCAGTGAAACTGAATTAGGGCCAGATGTAGCCCTCAGTCAAGTTAAATTTGTCCTTGTCTGGACTCTTAGGTAAATAACTATGATAGCAACAAGTATTGCAAATCACGGCTTGGTTTTTTTCTTTTGCCTTTCTTCCCCTTTTTTCCTTCTTTTTTCAAATTTATTTTCAAGTTTATGTGTATATGCCAACAGATTGGGAAATAAATAGATCAAAGAGTTTTTCAAAGTTCTGTTCAACTAAGGAAGAACCCCAACAACTTTTGGCTGGCCAATTTTTTCATATGATGCTCAGTTGTGGATATGCCCCACACATTTCCTCATTTTCCTGGCTTGTTTAGCTAAAAGTAGAGTGAAGCACACTGTAACCAGTCCGATGTAGTAGCCTGATTTACTTTTCAGTACAGATGTTATTCGAGCATTTCAATGTATTTAAACTGAAACTTTATTTTTCATAAGTGTGCACTTGCACCAGATCAATGCCTTAAATCTTCCTGCACTAACTTTTGCATCAGTTTGGATCTTTAGCAACTTCTCCTTAGCAACACTTGATTTGTGCTATAGCATAAGGCAGAAAAAAAAAAAATCAAACGCTGGTTAACAGATTTTTAAAGGAAGTGAATGAAAAGAAATTCCCTCATAAATTCAAGTCAAGTATATAACTTCTTAATCAGTACAAAGCCATTGTATGAGCCAAGGCCGAGCCCATCGGCGACGATGGCAGCGCCTCCGGGATGACGTATTTAAGAAGTGAAAAAAGTTACTGTGCAGGAGGTGTTGCAGCCAAAGAGGAGAGGAGTGAGACTGTGTGAGAGGAACAGCCCTGCATGCACCAAGGTCAGTGCAGAAGGAGGGGCAGGAGGTGTTCCAGGCACTGGAGCTGAGACACCCCTGCAGCCCATGGTGAGGCAGCTGTGCCCCTGCAGCCCATGGAGGACCACGGGGATGCAGAGATCCACCTGCAGCCTGTGGAGGAGCCCATGCCAGAGCAGGTGGATGCCTGAAGGAGGCTGTGACCCCATGGGAAGCCCATGCTGGAGCAGGCTCCTGGCAGGACCCGTGGAAAGAGAGCCCACTCTGGAGAAGGATTGCTGGCAGGACCTGTGATCTTGGGGTGGACTCACACTGGACCAGCACCCTGTGGAAGGGTGAACTGAAGGACTGCACCCTGTGGAAGGGACCCACCCAGAGCAGTTAATGAAGAGCTGCAGCCATGGGAAGGACCCACCTTGGAGAATTCTCTGGAGAACTCTCTCCCGCGGGAGACACCAAGCGCCGGAGCAAAGGAAGACTGTAACTGTCTCCCATGGGACAGACCCTGTGCCGGAGCCGGGGAGAAGTGTGACTGTCTCCAGTGGGAGCAACCCCATTCCAGAGCAGGGGAAAAATGCTCCTGTCTCCAGTGGGAGCAACCCCATTCTGGAGCAGGGGAAAAATGCTCCTGTCTCCAGTGGGAGCAACCCCATTCCGGAGCAAGGGAAAAATGCTCCTGTCTCCAGTGGGAGCAACCCCATTCTGGAGCAGGGGAAAAATGCTCCTGTCTCCAGTGGGAGCAACCCCATTCCAGAGCAGGGGAAAAATCCTCCTGTCTCCAGTGGGAGCAACCCCATTCTGGAGCAGGGGAAAAATCCTCCTGTCTCCAGTGGGAGCAACCCCATTCCAGAGCAGGGGAAAAATCCTCCTGTCTCCAGTGGGAGCAATTCCATTCCGGAGCAGGGAAAAAATGTTCCTGTCTGCATTGGGAGCAACCCCATTCTGGAGCAGGGGAAAAATGTTCCTGTCTGCATTGGGAGCAACGCCATTCTGGAGCAAGGGAAAAATGTTCCTGTCTGCATTGGGAGCAACCCCATTCTGGAGCAGGGGAAAAATGTTCCTGTCTGCATTGGGAGCAACCCCATTCTGGAGCAAGGGAAAAATGTTCCTGTCTGCATTGGGAGCAACCCCATTCTGGAGCAAGGGAAAAATGTTCCTGTCTGCATTGGGAGCAACCCCATTCTGGAGCAAGGGAAAAATGTTCCTGTCTGCATTGGGAGCAACCCCATTCTGGAGCAAGGGAAAAATGTTTCTGTCTCCAGTGAGAGAGACACCATTCCAGAGCAAGGGAAAAGTGTAACTGTCTCCAGTGAGAGAGACACCATTCCAGAGCAAGGGAAAAGTGTAACTGTCTCCATTGGGAGTGATCCCATGCCAGAGCAAGGGAAGATAACTGTCTCCAGTGGGAACGACCCCATTCCAGAGCAGGCGAAAGGTGGGAGTGTCTCCAGTGGGAGCGACCCCAGCCTGGAGCAAGGGAAGAGTGCAGTAAGTGTCTCCAGTGAGAGTGATCCCATTGTGGAGCAGGGGAAAAGTGTGACTGTCTCCAGTGGGAATGACCCCATTCTGGTGCAGGGGGAGAGTCTGAATGTCTCCAGTGGGAGAGACCCCCTGCCAGAACAAGGGAAGAGTGTAATAACAGTCTCCAGTGGGAGTGATCCCATTCCAGAGCAGGGGAAGAGTGGGACTGTCTCTAGTGGGATCGACCCCATTCCAGAGCAAGGGAAGAGTGTAACAACTGTCTCCAGTGAGAGTGACCCCATTCCAGAGCAAGGAAAGAGTGTGAAGAGTCCCCTCCAGAAGGAAGAAGGAGCAGCAGAAGCGCTGTATGATGACCCGACCCCAGCCCCTGCTCCCCGTAGCTCTGTGCTGCTGCGGCAAAAGAGGTAGAGAAAATGGGGAGCAAAGTTGAGCTCAGGAAGAAAAGGGAGGGGTGGGGGAAAGGTGTTTTTAAGATTTGGGTATATTTCTCATGATGATACTCACATTTGATTGATAATTAACTTTTTTTCCCCCAAATGGTGTGATGGTAATTGGTAAGGGATATCTTCCTGTCCTTATCTCAACCCATGAGCTTTTTGTTACATTTTCTGTCCAGCTCCGGAAAGGGAGTGACAGAGCAGCTTTGGTGGCCACCTGGCATCCAGCCACATTTATGAACACTGGCAAGTGTACCAAGGGTCATGTTTGTCATCTTAGCTGCAATGTATTTTGCGTTCCATAAGGTCAGAGTGACTGAAGAAAATTATGATAAGAGAGGCCAGGGGTATAAACTTTGAAATCTTTCCTCCTTCAGATACAGGATGCAACCTCTGCAGATGAGACTTGTTGTATACTCAATTAATAGGTTTCCTTCTCTCTTCCTTGCTTTGCCACCTCCATGAGTCATCCTTCACTTATCAACTGCTCCCTTGACCTTCTGCTTCTCCAGGTGCCAAAAAAAACCAACTCCTGCATCTGATTTCTTTCTTTTTCTTTCTTTCAGTTATTTATATAAGAGAGAGATATTGTGTATGTGTGAGAGATATTACTACTGCTCCTGTCCAGAGTCTGTTATGAATGTTGGGCTACTTAGAAAACAAAAAAAAGTGTAACTTTTGGTAGGAAAACTGTTTTGCCTATCCTCAAAGGTTGCAATTAATGTCAGTGTATGTGTGAGTGACAGATGAGTTTAGAGGTGCAATTGTATAACTCAATGACTGGAAAGTTCACAGAGGATGGTAATAGCATTTATTATGTTGGAAAAATAGTCCAAGTTTGAGACACAGGCATCTTTGGTGATTGAAGCAAGTGGAAATCCACTCTAAGGGCAAAAGAGAGAGGGCAAAGCTTATAAAATGAAGTTAAAGATGAAGAACAAGGGCACATTTCTCAGCTGTGTCATTCTTTGTACAAAAAATGTCCTTCAGGGAGGAGATAAGCTTTCCTGCCATGGAGTGTGCTGGTTTTATGACAGTACTTCAGCTTTTTGCTTACAGAGGAAGGTTGTAGCAAGTTGAACTGAGTTGTTAAATGTGTCTTGCCAACAGGATGGCACCCAGGTCAGAGATGAGTCAGACCTCAGAGGCCTGAGCACTCTTTGGGCAGAGTTTGAGATCAGAATGAGCTCTTCTTTTCCCCTGCCTCAGATGGTCCATATGACTTGTGACCTCCCTTCCCAGTGCATGAGCTCCAAGTGCACAGCAGTGAGACAGGCTGGGGCTGACAGGCTGTGTTTAGACAGGGTGATGCTGAGCTTCTTCTGCATTCACAGAGACAGTGCAGGACATTCTAGTCTAATGGTATTTTAAATTTTATTTTGTTTTGCTTTGCTTTTTATTTCCTCTGCAGTTCAGTAACTCCAGAAGCAACACAGATATTCTCAGATCGTTTCAATCCCTTTAGTATTATCCTGTGTGCCATATTGTATTTTCTCCAGATATTTCAGGCCTCGGACTTGATGGACTGTGATAGTGGTAGTTGAAATGAAGACAGAAATTAAGAATCCTGTTTCATAGCAGACAGATGGACAATGGCTTTTGGTTTTATAACCTGCTCTTCTGGGATGCTTTCTCACTGTGTTAAATAATCTAATTTGCAAAACTGGACAAAAGAAAGCTCTACAGAAAGATCTCACTGGACACTGGCAGCACATTGGGGACCACAGCTAAGCTGGTGGAACTGGAAGGAAAATGTGGATACTGGTAGGAAAGGCAAATAAAATATTTTATATTTATTCTGAAACAAACTCCTCAGAGTAGATGAGGTTAAGAAAGTTTGTAGAAGATGGGAGTTCTGAATTCTTATTATTTTTCTGTCCCTGTTGGATAGTTATACTTGAGTCTATTTGATGAGGTTTTGCATTACCTAGAAGCTGATTTATATGTGAAGCAGGGAAAGCAGATTTGTCTCTATTCTGGATTAGTGAGCAGCCAGGATTTAGGACTTTTTGAGTTCCTGTTCAGATCTTTTCTCTGTGGATATAGAGTATTTCAGAAAAGTATAGAGTGACCTTGTGAGGTTTTCTGACTTGTCAGGGCAGAAGAGGGATGAGCCTATTTCCCAACAACTTTCAAAACCCAAATTTCAGATTTGGAGGTTGCCAAACCCAGAATGCCCTCAGATATCTTGAAAACTGAGCGTCACAATTAATAAAAATAATTTTTAATGCTTCCCAAATTGCATTTGCGTGAGCATAGAAAACTTGGAAAGCTTTGTCAGAATTAGTTCCACGGAGTTTATTGCTTTGATATTGCGGGACAGATGAGCAAGCCTCTTGAAAAATCACCTGTGCTTTGAAAAAGCAAAGTTGAGAGCCTCTATGTGCACTGGGATTTTTAATAGTCAGCATGTTCAGACATGCTGCTAAAGAACAAGTTTCAAGGAAAGGCAGTTCTTAAATAGACAAATGAAGGTTTGTGCTTTCTGCCTGGTTTAAGAAAATAATGCCATCACTTGCTGCATTGCCACTCCCTCTCCTGCAAAACTCCCAAGATCTAAAGATATCAGGTAAGACTAAAACATACTGAGCCAATTCCAGAAGAATAACTATAGTGGAGCTGTAACAATGCAAATATCTCTTGCATAAATTATTATTCAGAACATGTTATGGGAAAAGACTAACTCCAAGGGAGGCTTTCCTTTTTCAACTTTGAATCATATTTTTGGAGCAAAAGTGAGAGATGGTCCCATGAAACCAGTGCAGTTTACTTTGGTGGAAAAGAGAGAATGGCTTACTCTAATACTTCTGTTCTTGCTTTTTGATTTTATCACAGTCAGCTTCTGATGCCTGTGATGCAAATACACACCCCAGGCTTGTTGGTATTCTTTGCCTTGGGTAGTTATTTATGTCTGAACAGAGGAGGTGAAAAAGGCTTAAAGGGGGAATTGTTTAAAGACCACCCTGCCCTTGCCTTGTAACAGGACACAAGACAGCCATAAATCTGGAGTGGCAGGGAATCTAACCCTCTCAGTCTAGATAATTTCACAATTTCCTGTTATCTTCTTCCCCCTCACTTGGCAAACACACCTAGTGCTTGCTGATTGATGGCATTTTATTTTAGTCGTTCCTCATGGTCAGATTAGTCTTGCTTGTCTTGTCTTTATGGATCCAGGCTAATTCAAGAATTTAGGATCTGACTCATCAACTTTGATTTCTTTGCCCTTGTTTTGTACAGTGGTAGAGCATAGTTGCCACTTCATGTAATTTACTTTGGCAGAATGACTCCTGCATTTCCCTGATGTAAATCAGATCTTTTTGCTTCTGAGCCATAAAAGTACAGTTGATCTGCAGTCAGCTGTGATTGTGTGTACTTTTCTTCATGAACCAACTGCAAAGGCCCTACAGCTCTGGGGTGAGGGGCTGTTAAACACAGGAATTCACCACAGCACCCCTGCAAATCCACCCCACAATTGTTAACATTGACTCAGTACTTGGGAGCACAGACACTGGGGCTTTTAAAAACCACACACAGAGCCTGGTCTTTTTTTTTTTTTGCCTGTTTCACAGTCCTATCATTCTGTAGCTAGTTCTGATATGGTTTCAGTTTTTATTTCAATGGAAAGTATCAGAACTCCTTGGGGGAAAAAATTCAGAAGTACAAACAGGAAAATAATTGCTGTATTCTATTTTTGTTCTATCTTTAAACATACTGTGATTTGTTCTCCACTTTGATTTTACTGCCTATTCTCTCCAAATGCAGGGACTTTTCCATCCCAGCACAAGTTCATGAGAGTGAGCCTATTTCAAACAATCTTATAATGCAGACTCACTGCTCAGTTTAGAAAGTACAAGTTTTTGTCTTGTTTTTGTCACAATCCCAAAGTCAGCAATAACAGGGGGATATTATCTGGAATGCAGATTTTTGGGGATTTTAGGCAGACTCCTGGTGAGAGCTCAAAGATTATAAAGGGTCTGGTGTAAGAGGGTTTGTTCTGCTGTTACGTACCTCACTTTCTTTCCCAAGAGAGAGGCAAGATATGACAAGTTGCACCACTTGTTCCAGCACCAAGCTGAATCAGCTCAAAAATCACCTTACTGGTGTGTGCCCAGCATTTGAGTGTGAAAAGTTCATCTCCTTTATTTGTCATAAACTCTTATTTAGATTTAAGATAATTAAATACAATCTGTAATTATCTACTTGAGTTATGTAGAAAATGAAAATGCTGTGTGCTGTGAGAGTGCAGAATATATTATAATAGAAGGGTTTACTGCCAAATGAGAATGGATTTAAATTCAGTAGTGCAGGAGGTCTCTTTGGCCTTAATGTTCCCATAATCCCTGGTTACAAGAAGTAACAACAAAGGTTTTAAAGTCCTTTTCTGCTCCTGGAACAGTTAAGACATTAAAAGACTCAATTTATATTCTTTGGTGCAGTACAAGGCAGCAGTCCAAGCCTAGATGACTGTTTATATTTGAAAAGAAAAAGTCAGAACTCAAAGGATCATCAATACATGGGATTCTTGTGGGCCACCTCAACTAAGCAGCAAAGCTTAGATTCTTAGATTTCAGATCACCCGTTCTGGTGATGGTTGTACATTTTACCCTCATGCTAACCCAGTTAGAGCAGCCTGACTCCCTGCATTTGTCCCCTGCTGAGTCTTTGCAGCAGTCACTGCCTCTGCCTGTCTGTGCCCTCTGGTGAGGAAAGGAAATGGCACATTGTCACAAAGAGATAATGCTGAATCCACGCTGCTCTGTGAAATGACTCATTCTGTAACTCATTTCAAAGTGCAACCCCACCACTGACTGCTGCTGTTGGACAGCTAAAAGTGCTGTCACAGTCCTTTGGAGAAAGCATAGAGGAATTTTATTACTAATTCTTGTATAGAGAGAGAAAGAAGGAATTTTTGGAGACGTGTTCCTCATCATTGCTTCTATCAAAAAGTCCTTATGCTTTTTTGGTCTCCTTAAATTACTCTGCCTTTTTATACCTGAAGAGGCCTGGGAGATTGCTGTGCTGCAGTGGTGTGTTCAGTTTCTGTTTGTGCAAAAGTATTGATTTGTACTGGGAGCTTTCCCAAGAATGTCTGACAAAGGCAGAAGAGTTTATGTGCTCTGTTTGTTTGCGCTGTGATTTTCTGGCAGCACTGCCCTTGGTGGGGTGTGAAACTGTACTGGTTTCAAGGAGCTGTGGTTACTGAACCTCTGCAAAGGGCTTGTTCTGTACAGGTCACAAAAGGAAGGGGACAAAACCACTGTTTCTAATTTGAGCTATCGGTCTCTACGTGTTTTCTCTCCTCTGCCTGCCTTGTCAAATCAGGTAGAAGTTTGATATAAATGAATATCACAGTGACCCCTTACATCTGTTTTCAGCAGCAGCACACCAAAATGTGCATGGTATAGCGAATGGTTCCAACTAGCAGGTGAGCAGGGTGTGCTTCCTTCTCACTTTGCCTGGCTCTGGGAAGGATGGATTCCAGGATCTGCACTCAGAGTGGCTGGCAGTTGGTGGCTGAATATTCCTTAGCATTCTCTCTTACAAATTTCCAGAAAATGTCCAAGTTAGATCCTCATTTACCTATCAGGGCAGCTTTAGTGCATGTGTTAAACATGAGTTTTGCTGCCCCTGCAAAGAGAAATTTCTGTTGCTTTTGCTTCAGATCTCCTTAAATATTGGCTAGAGCAACAAGAAGTTTCTAGTGCTGGCCAAATCTACACATTCCTAAACTCAGTCCTATGGTCACAGCTGATTCTGATGTTACTGCTACCCTCAAGCAGGTTAGGTTGTCCTGATGAAATGGCACAATGCCCTGAGAAGAACCAGGAATGAGAATAAAACCCTAAATAAAATATTTAGAAAGCAATATTTTTTTCTAATAAAAGTGGGGAGAAAGTCCTGAGGAGTAAAGCCAGTGCTGGGATTCTTTGCACCCAGCATCAGTGTCACTGGGAAATGATGGGACCTCATCAACAGGAGCCTGGAAAACCCAGTACCTTTTTGTCATCGTGTTCCTTGTTCTTCTTTCAGTAAATTGGGCTCCCATGCATGAGCATGTTGGAGTGGGAAATTCCCTGGATCAGAGAGCTAAAATCTCTCCTACTATTCTGTACATGTCAGTTTAAGAAGAGCAGATGGGATTTACAAAACTTAAAAATTGCTGAGTGGCTTCTTCCAGCTTGCCTTTCCTCAGGACAGGATGATCTCTGGGATCACTCTTGACACTTCAGGAAAGCTAAAACAGTGCTGCAGAGTCTGAGCTGCTTAGCTCAGAGGTCAGAGCAGGGCAGTGAGAGTTGAGAGTCCTGTAACTCTTTCAAGGCAAGTCACTTAAGCACCCTCCAGTCACTGTTAAAGCCTGAAATGCAACCTAAGATTTTTCTTACTGTGTATATAAAGTGTATATATTGGATAAAGTGTATGCTGGATCTTGGATGCAAATGCCTCAATAAATGCACATTCTGATTATCCACCCATACTCTGATTCCCAAGGCACAAACCCAGCTCCAGAGCCACCCTTCTGGCTGCCTCCCATTGTTAAAAGTTACTCATGAAGTTGTGGGAATTTTCTGCACCCACTGCTGCTCTTTCCTGGAGTTGATGTTTGGCATTGGAAGCAGGAAGGAGCTGTGCCTCTGCTCAACTGGATCAAAAGGCCAAGCCCCCTCTAGTTTTAAATACTAATTTTGTATTGCTCACTCTCAGAGTGGTTTCCAAGAATTAAAATTTTCCTCTTCTACAAACAGACAAATGTTATCACCACATTTTGCAGGAAGAAGATTGGTGTCTTGTCCAAAATTGAAGACTCTTTGACTTTTAGGTCAGATGGAGGGTGAGAACTCAGGCACTTTTGGCACCAAGAATGAGCTCTTCTCCATCCCCATAGGTTTTCAGTACAAGTTAGCCTTGCTAAAAGGCAGGAACTCAGTTTTTTCATCTTTTGCCTTGTGATGAGTAGGTTGCAAATTATCTTAAAGGAAGTGTGTCTGTTCTCTTCTTGGTGCAGCTGAGATGCAGCTCTACTGGTATCCACATGTGGTCACTGGACCTGGTGAAAGGAGATGCCTTTACTAGAGAAAACAATAGAATATATGAATATTTGAGAGTAGCCCTCTAGAATTACAGTTTTTGTAAATTACGAGTTTTTTCTATGTTTGGGTGACCAAAAGAGAAACTGAAGAGAGACTGAATCAGAATGTGAAGATCAGTTGTATCTACAGTTCAAAATCCTACAGGGCATGACTGATATTATCAGTTTCCTCCTACTGTGGGTAACTGCTCATTTCTCAAGGAAAAAAATCACAATAGCAAAGCTGAGCATGATCTAGAGAGCTGGAAAGCACCTCTTGGATTCTGTCTGCTCTCCTTGGTGAGCAGCAATGAGTTCCAGCAGAAAGGTGCTTCCAGGATCTGTCACCTGTTTAGAGGACATTGTGGGCTGCTTGGCAGCCTTTGAGACTGCAGTGCATGCCTGACTTGCTTGGGGTTTGGGCACTGCACTCCTAGGGCTGTGTGTTGGAAGAATGCCCCTAGGGAATCAGAGCCACTTAGAATGGTGTCTTTTGTGAAATGCTTATATCCTCAAAGAAATAATCCTTGCCCAAAATGAAGGTCTTGGTCAAGGGAACTTGTTAAGAAAGCTAAACTTGATTCCATCATCTCTATTTATAGATGGCATTTGGAAAGTCTGTGTAATGATATGCATTGTGAGGGGCTGCACCATATTGTTCTGTGTGAAGAAAACTTCAATTAAAAGCATTTTGCTTAACAGTCTTTTTGAGGAAGGTTGCAAGTTTCCTAATTATCCAACTCTGTCCAGTAATACTAGTTTTAAAGTCTGTGGAACTATTGTGCCTTCAAGAGAACATTCTTCTAGTGGAAGTAAGTTTCTTAGGGAAGAACCATTTTATTATCTACTGATCAGCTTTTGGACTTGTTTTTCTCCTTCATTCTGTTACTTTCCAGCATCCTTTAGAGAATGTATGCTGAAACCTTTGAGACAAAGCTCTGTTTCTCCTTGTTGTGGAATAAGTCCTCTAGATTCTTTCTGAATTACTCAAATTTAGAGTGTAATACAGTGTAAAACCAGAATCTATTTCTTAACTGAGGTAACCCAAGTCTTTGAGGGCAAAGTCCTGCAGAAGGCCTGGGGCTCTGCAGCCCCAGTTTAGCACAGTGGAAGTGATTGGGAGTTTTGTAACTGAATTTGGGGGTTTCAATATGAGGCCTTAATTGCAGTT
The DNA here is from genome assembly GCF_012460135.2 of Molothrus ater. Taxonomy (NCBI): domain Eukaryota; kingdom Metazoa; phylum Chordata; class Aves; order Passeriformes; family Icteridae; genus Molothrus; species Molothrus ater. Next base: position 11,530,267 of record NC_050483.2, read on the forward strand.
ACCTTACCTGGAACCTGGGGTCTAAACGAATGGCTCATGCCTCTTAAGAAGAAATGTTTTACAACTTCTTCGGGTTATGCAAACCATAATTTTCCCCTTTTCCTCGTTCCCTGATGAATCACCAAACCTTTTCCTGACAGTGGAAATAGCTGAAAAGATATTTCTTAGATTATAAGGAGATGAAGGACTTTGCCTATGGTATTTTCTGTGCAGTGTGTCAAAGGCAGAGAGAGGTGTCTGATTATCTGATTGTCAGCATGTTCTTCACCTCCGCTGTCCAATTTTACTGACCTTATCCCTGTCATTTTATATTTTATTCTTGCTATTGCCAGTACAGATCAGAGTCTAATAAGCAAGTTGTAACATGCTAAACCATTCCACAGGGCCTCTTCTGTCCCTATCCAGTAGCTGAATCCTGACAGTGGATTTAGCCAACGTGCACCTACTGAGGCTGTAGTGGAGGCGGTAGTCCTTTGACATAAAATACTGGAAAATACATATCACTGGGTAACGCCTGTTTCCTTGAGAGAAAGGTCAGTGCAGCTCTGGGATGGGTCTGCATGATATGAAAGAATTAGGAGAACATGATCTCAAATCTAAGTTAAGGCAGTGTTATGAATAATATAAAAATTTGGCTTTGTGGTATCAACCTGAAGAAACTGAGATAAGACAGGCTGAAATAATGAAGGATCAGGGTGCCCCACTAAGCCTGAGGAGGCTGATTTAGCTTTCATCTTCAGGCACTTTAAGGGTATGTTGGCCAAGGTAATGCCAGGTAATCTACTACAACAGCAGCAACAGCCAGCCAAAATCACTCATCATCTGTCACCTGCTTTTGATCTTCTCAGATCTCTTAAGACACCTGTCTGCAGCTATATAGAATGGCAGGAAATTCAACTTCTAGGATGCAAAGAGCATATTCTGGCATGCATCTTTTCTTGTCCTGCTTTAGGCAGTTGTTGTAGGAGTGTTCGCCATCATCTTTGGCATGAGATCTCTTCTCCTACAGGCATGTTTATCTTTCAAAACAGTAAAGAAATAAAAGTCACCAAGCAGTGTAACTTCTGTGACAAACAGACTTGCTTGTTCTCAGGCCTCTGAAAAAAGAAATCAGTTCCCTTTTGTAATAATTTGATTATTCTATTTTTCTGACTTTTTTGGTGATATTTTTGAGCTTTGATTGTGAAGTATCTGCTGTAGGAAACTGGGATGAAATCTGATAATTTGGTTTGAGGCTGCATTTGAAAGAAAAGAAAATATTTCCTGTGTCAAAGTAAATTTTTCAGAAACCACTCCAGTGCTCTAGATTTTTTGGATTAACGCACAGAAATTGGAACTTCTGCTGTAGGTATTGGCTGGCTGTTGGGAAGAAAACAATATAGCAGCAGAGATCTTCTGAATCTCTTCTCCCTTTGCGCTAGTACAGACATTTGCTCCCCTGATTTCTTTTGGGCAAGCAGTTCTTTTATTTGGATCTTGCCTGAGTACAGGTCAGTTGATAAAAAACAGCTTGTCCACAGTCTTCACACAGTAGAAACTTAATAGCATATGCAAGACATTACTTATGGGTTCTTGCTCTTTTTCCTGTACTGTCTGAAACAGAAAGGAGTTAACATTCAAGGAGTTGTGATTACTTCTCCTATGATTTGTATGTATGGATTTTGGCAGGGTGGCAAACCCCCTTTTTTGACACAGTTTTGGCTTAATTTCCTTACTGCTGGCTCGTCACTGATGAGCCAAATGATTAATGTGTTACTTAATGTCCTTGTGTCTTTTTGTTCTTAAAAGTCCTTGCAACAATGTACAGAACCCCAGTAACAATAGCTGATTTTGCAAACCATGGCTAGAATTTGTTCCAAGGGTTTTTTCCAGGGTAACACTGAGATCTTTCTATGTAGTTTATACTCTTCAACACATAGTGTGAGCAGATTAATGTGTTTTCTCAGTGTGTAATATTCTTTTGATAAGAAATTACTTCTGTTTGATAAGGGGAATTTAATCTGTTGGCCACAGCACCAGCTCCAAGACGAACCATGTCTACTCATCTGCAGGTGGTAGATGCTTTCAGGGCAGAGGTGTGCTATGAGAATCTCAGCTGGTTTTGAGTTCAGGAAACTTGGAAAAGCAGGAGGTCAAACAGAGGTGAGAAAACTTGTTTTGGATGTGCCAAGTGTCCTGCTCATGGCCAGTTAAAGGCTGCCACCTCCCACCCCTGACTGTGGCCAATGGTCACTGGTGTCTCAATGATGCTTTGGAGGGGTCTTGCAGTATGGAGACCTGCAGCCAGAAGAAAGTTGGCAAATAACTCCAGTTGTTTCCCCAAGGCCTTGATTTTTTTATTTCTTTTTGTTTCCAGGTGCCAGTCAGCCAGTCCGCCACCCCTGCTGTCCCCTCAAAGGAGCCCTGCCTACCCCCTCAGTGACAGTGAGGACTCCTCCCGCTCTGCTGGGCTCTCCAGAGTCTCCAGCTCCAGGCTGTGCCTCAAGGACTGGAACAGCCGCACATCTACGCTGCGCAGCACCTCCACGAGCCCCTCGGACACCGACTCGCTGAGCCGTCCCCTCAAAGCCATCAGCGTGGGTGCTCTGGATAAAAGGCTGTCCGTGTTCAAGGCTGACCAGAAGGAGAGTCCAAATGAGGGCCAAGATGGGGAAGCAGTAGGGAGCCATCCGCTCACCCGGAGCACTCTGTCCTTGGGCACTGCCACCAAACTGAGGACCCTCTCCAGCAGCAGGGTGAGCGTCCGCTCGCAGACGCTGGACATCAGGCAGAAGATCACAGAATGGGAGTGCCGCCGGGAGCTGTCCCCCAGGGCCAGCGTGTGCATGGACAAGAGGGATGCTGGGGAGAGGTCAGGCAGTGAGAGCTGCCCCAGTGTGCTGACCTCTCCCTGCAGCGACAAGACATTTGATTTCAAAGGGTTCAGAAGAATGAGCCGAACATTTTCTGAGTGCTCTTACCCGGAAACGGAGGAGGAGGAACTGCTGGATAGGGATTCCTGCCATCGGTTTGAGAAGAGACTGGGCAGGAGTGAACCTCCTTCTGCCACTTTCCTTAAGAGCCATGTGAGGAAAGAGTCCTCTGCTGTGCTCAACAGAATCCAGAAGATCGAGCAGGCACTGAAGGAGCAGTCGGGCAGAGGCCTCCCTCAGTTACCAAGCAGCTGCTACAGTGTTGACAAAGGGAGGAAAAAGTCTGGGACTCTGCCTACTGTGGAGGGACTGAGTGAAACCCCCAGCGATAGCAAAGGCGGGGGTGTTATTTTGGGGAGTGAACCAGAAAGCCCTCCTGAGGCTGAGAAAAGCAGTAAAACAAAACAGGGCGTTACTGCGAGCTCAGTGGGCCCCAGAGTGCTCCTGGAAAGCGCGCCCAACAGCGCCGTGAACCCTGTCCCCAAGCCCAAACGCACCTTTGAGTACGAGGCAGACAAGTCCCACAAGAGCAAACCAAGCAATGGCCTACCTCCATCTCCCACAGCTGCTGCTCCTCCTCCCCTCCCGTCCACGCCCGCGCCCCCCGTGACCAGAAGGCAGAAGAAGGAGTCGCGCTTTCACCGAAAATCCCAGAACAGGTAAAAGCCAAGGGAAATGTGTTGTGTTTGCAGGGAATGCCTCAACGAAGGCAGGAATGATGCATCTGACTCCATGTTCTCAGCAGGCTAATTTATTACTTTATAATACTATATTATATTAAAGAATACTATACTATACTAACTAAAGAATACAGAAAGGATACTTACTGAATGCCAAAAAGCCAATAATGAAAACTCGTGACTCTTTCCAGAGTCAGCTTGGCCCTGATTGGCCAATGAGTCAAAACAACTCACACCAGAATCCAATGAAACAATCACCGGTGGATAAACAATCTCCAAACACATTCCACATGAACAATACAGAGGAGAAGCAAATGAGATAAGAATTTTCTTTTTTCTCTGAGGCTTCTCAGCTTCCCAGGAGAAAAATCCTGGGCGAAGGGATTTTTTTCAGAGAATGTGAATGCCACAGAAATGTACTCAGTTCTCCAAATGGATAAATAAATGGGCTATATTTTTGCTGTAGCAATATTCTAAATTCTCCCTCTAATGCAGGTGCTTTTGATGTAAGGAAATCTAGGAATTGCATGCAAGACAAGTGGGGTTTTTTCTGCTGGTCTGTGCTGATGGAATGCACTGGTACAATACCTTTGAATGCCTTCAGTTTTGGAGTTCTAAAATCTGCATCCCTCGATTCCCCAAAAAGCTCTAGGTTAGGTGTGCTAAAGGTTATCTAGTTAATTCTAGCACAAATGCCCTTGTTGGCGATTTTTAATGGACCATAATTTCATTATTGTCTGGTATGGGACTGTAGCTGCTCCCTCACAGCTTTTTCTTCCTGTAAAATGTACTTGCAGAGGTTTTCTATTTCCAAAGTTCATTACTATAGTAGTTGTGTCAGTTTTATGCAACGTGGGTGATTTTATTTAATTCAGTCCTGAGGAATATTATCCTAAATTATTATCAAAAAACTGTAGAGGATTAATGCTGAGAGAACTGTTTCATCACAGAAAGTCCTCTATGTTTTCCTGAGTTAATGATGGGGAGAGTGTATGGCTACATTTCCCCAGCAATTTGTGGAGCTTGGCTTATTTTAATCACGTGATTCCTCTTGAGTATTAGACATGGTAAACCTCATTCTGCTCATTGCTTGGAAAATTGTAGGCACAGTTGTTGCTGAGCATTCAAATTGCAGCATTTTTAATGAGTTCACCTGCCTGTGCTTGTGTATGATTGACACCCTCCCTTGATATTTAGTAATGAGGTTTGCAAGGAACTGCTAAGCAGCATCTCAGAAGCACACTATCCCTTCAGATTCTGCTGCTTGATGTTGGCTCAATTATTACAAGTTTTTAGCACAACCTCACCTGAATTATACTGGGACAAGAAGAGAAGAGGAGCCTTCAGCTTCTGTCCTTTTCTCTCAGGAGACACCTGCTCCTGAAAGATCAAACAGCTCTGCTGAGGCAGGTTGTTTCTTCCAGAAAGGCATGGGGGGGAGTGCAAAGTCAAGCTCTGATCAGCAGTGCTTATCTTTTAGTCCTGGCAATAATCTCAGAGGAAGTAAATCTAGTTTTTAAGGAAAATTTGTGAAGTAAAGCTGCCGTCAGTTTCTTCAGCACAGCATTTGCAATATGCAGAAGACAAACAACAATTTTTAAATGTTCTGGTATACATGCTAGTCTTTATCATCAGAAAATGGGCAAGTCATCTAAGAACCACAGTATATTATCACAGTGAGTTTCTGAGATGAAGTTTTGAAGCTCCTTTCCAGAAGAGGTATAATTCTGCTTGCACCTCCTTTTCTGCAGATTGAGTCTCCTGTCAGAGCAGAGTTAGATAACAGCACAGTTCAGCCAAGGAGCTTCAGGCCTGGGTTAGGGCTAGGGAGAACAAGCCTTTTAAAAAGCATTATTTATCAATTTAAGTTATAGAATATAAATTGTAGGATTAACAGGGTTGTCATGTGTATCTGATAATTCTTGCAAATCAGTTTGACATTTTACTGGGTAGGTATCCATTTCATTTTGTAACAGCTTTACCCACTGTACTTTAATGATTTCTCTGTTAATCATGATCTAAAGAAGTTCAAGTCAACCTCCTAAAAATCTCAGGTTTGCTGGCTGACTTCAACGCTGAGTGGAAATCCTTTATAAAAATTTTAATTTTATTGTCTTTACTACTGTTCTTCCTTCAGCTACAGAAAAGACATACGCGATTTACAAAGCACCAAAGACCATACAAGTCATTTAAGAATGACAGTATTTGGTTGATAGTAATTACTGAAATCTCAGTACCTAAGCTGTTCTTATTTTGAGAACAGACAAAACTCATTGTAGCTGTGTGTTTCAAACTGAACATACACATGGTTTGCACTCCCTGCAATGCCATGAGAATGGACTGAGGGTATTTATTTTCCAAATACTTGGGTTGAAAGCACTGCTTTTAATTTTGGTGGCTAATTCAACACTCTAGTAATAGGGAGGAAGTCTCTCATGTTTGCCTGCTAGCAGAAAGCCAGGCTGGATCTGGAGAACCTGGTGTCAAGAGTAGCTTTAACATTTCAGAGTGGTGTGAGCTGGGTGTTCCCCCACAGCTGGAAATCCTCTGGCACACACACAGTGCAGCAGAGGAGTGTCACAGGATAGACTTGGGACATGTGGACCACAGCTGAGTGTTGGTCCACAAAGCCATTCCTGTCATCCTACACAGTGTCACCACATCATAGGGGTGCCTTGAAATCTATAGGAGCTGGGTATTTAACTACTTTAGAAAGTCTCATTTCATCCACAGCTGTGCCTTTGGTGTGTCAGCATCCTTTGTACTGTGAATAGCTGTGGAGGAGCAGGTGTCTGGATCTGACTTGCACAGATTGTTTCTGCCACAATCCTGATGTGAATAACTTTGATCTGGATATTCTGAAGATTAGGGAAAGGAGAGAAGAGAGCAGGCTCTTAAGCCTGATCCAGCTGTAAGCCTGCTCCAGCAGACACACAGGAAATTCTCTTCTCAAGTGCAGTGTTCTGTGCCACAGTCACAGTGTTACCTGTAGGGATGCTTGAGCCAATTTACAGGCCAAAGTGCCACATGAGGCTCTGTCACTGCCACATGGACATCCTGTAACATATGCTGCACTCCAGCTGGGAAAAAGAAAAACAAGGGGGGTTGATGGCAGGGTGATTTATTGTTCTAGTTGGGGCTCAGTGAGTGGAGTATGGGCACCAGAACAGTCCACACAAGCCTTGCAGTACCATGGGATTATTTATGCTCTGACCTGAGCATGTTTTTCTCACTGCTTCATCCTCAGCAGTAAACCCATCCCATGAATGCCAGCCCCTGTGCTGCTGCCACTGCAAATCACGGGTCTCCCTCCCCGAGTGTAGTTTCTGCCCCAGAGAACAAGGCCTGGGTGAGCTGGAGATCGGGAAGACCTTGGGAGAAAAGCCCAAGAACTCTCTAGAACTGCTCAGCACCTTTGGGGCAGGTGTGGGTGGGAGACAAATTGTGTGGGTTCATCTGACCCAGCTGGTCCTCACCTTCCTGCCAGGAAGGCCCAACCTTCAGCCCCTGAGCCATCAGCCAAGCTGCTCATGCACCCCAGAGAGCACCAATTTCCTCAGGGCTTTCTCCTTTGCTGCCAGTGCTTGGCATGGGGCATGCAAAGGATGTGGGTGACAGGCACATGGGTCTCCCTTCGGCATTTGTGCTCTGAGCTCTGCACAGGAACATATCCAAAGGTTCAAGACATGTGAGTGGTGTCAGACTAAGGGCTACATCTCCCAGAGCAACCAGTGCAGGAATGCTTTTCAGAGACTGTCTTTCTTTAGGACAGAGGGCCATGTGTTTCTGGGGCCTCTGGAAAGAGCAAAGTAATTTCTAATCTGAGGACTGTGCTGCTAACTTATTCTGTAAACTTAGAAAAATAGAACATATTTTCGGGGTATTTTCTTCCTGTCTGCATAATGGGGATGACAAATACTTCCAACTTCATAAAATTGTCATAGATGGCTCTACTAGAGCATGCTGTGAGCACACGATTTAGTGTCTGCTAAAAGCTAGCCCTTAAAGCATGATCTGAGATTTTTTTTTAATTATGGTTCATTTTATTTGTATTTCTTAACATGCAAATAATCATCTAAATGTTTGAATAAATTTGCATTCTTGTTACTAATTATTATTGTTTTAAACTTTAGAAAATCCTTTGAGTTTGAGGATGCCTCAAGCCTGCACTCCCTGTACCCTCCCTCCCCGACTGAAAATGGAACCGAGAGCCAGCATAAATTTGGATCCAAGAGCACTTTAGAAGAAAATGCCTATGAAGACATTGTAGGTAAGAAGCTGCTGCAGAACATGGGCTCACAGCAGGATGTTGAGTGGCTGTGGGCAGGCCACAGTATTGCTGAACACATGCCCTGTGCAGGAACGTTCAGTGCTGTCAGTAGAGAGAGATTAAATGGAGGCTAAATGGGTTTGATCCCTCAGTGCAAATGTAGCTCTTGGGCTGCATGCACGAAGTCTTGATTCTTTCAGACTTCACTGGGTAGGATTGGAAACAGACTGTTTGGTCAGCTTTTTGCCAATGCTTTTCAAGAACCAAATCGTTCTTTTTATCGAGGCCTTGGCTTAAAGCCTTGAGTGGTGTAAAAATGTAAAGAACAGGACTTGAGACAGTGTTTACAGAACTATCCAATAGCAAGATTAACCTCAGAGGCCTTGTGTGGTCAGCTGAGCTTTTCAGGACTCCGGTGTGTTCTGCCCCAAAGCAGTTGTTTGCAGCACAATTCCTGGTCTCCTCCAAGTCCCAGTTCCTGCTTAAAGAGGAATTAATTTCCTTTAGCTATACACCATCGGGAATGCACAACAAAAAACACTGTTTTCATTAAGCTTCATAAAAAAAACATGTTTCTTTTGGTCTTAGAAGGAAATGTATGGCCTATGCATGCATTCTTTTAACTCTAAAAAAAAAGTTGTTATAATTACCGAAAATTGGGCAGCCCTTCAGAGCACAGATTTTCCACACAAGTGATGAATATCTTCATTGTTTTTAACTCTTTCAGTGTTAGATTATTACAACAGATACAAAGGGGAATTCATGTTACTTTGGACAATGAATCTTTACATAATGAAAGCTGGAGGGCTACCAAGACAGTCTGGGACCCTAGAGCACATGTCCTCTGAAGAGACACTGACAAGTTGGGCCTATTTAGTCTGGCAAAAAGGCACTCTAATAGTGCTTACAAATGTTTAAGAGGCAAACAAAGACAATAGAACAAAAGTATTCTTGGCCATATCAGTTGATATAGCAAAGAACAGTGGCTACAAATTGGAGCCTGGACTCTTTGTCAGGCCCAAATTCTGTCTCTGGCGTGTCAGCCTCAGTGAAAACAAGAATTTACTCTTTCCATTTACTTCCTCTATGCCATTAAAGAAAACGCTTTCAGAACTGAAGCTTTCAGCTCCTGCTCAGTGTCTGTTAGTTAAAATGAAAACTTTGTAGATACTGAATAGTCTTTTTCTGTGTAGACATCCTTACATGATCATCATCCCTTTCTATGACTGACCACCATGCTATTCACACTTGAAAATGTATTGTGTGTTAGTTACAGTGCTCTTCTTTGTTCCGGACTTGTCCATGTGGCACCAGATTTTAGGTGGTAATGATTCTTTTCCTTGTCTGGTTTGTTAAATATCAAAATAAAATGCGCAGGACTGGTAAGAAGCTTTCTTCAAATGAGAAGAAATCTTGGGTTCAGTAAAACGAAATCATAATGGGCTTTTCCAACTCATGGGTACTATAAACCAGCTCCTTCAAGACTATAATTTGGGCATTTTGGCAGGGCAGTGGGAAGAGAATGCAAAATTTCAGATCTGTGGACAAACACAGAACTTCATTGTTTTGTACTGCTTTTTAACAACCTCCTTCCAAGCACTTCATTCAATACAGCAGTGCAGGGGGAATACCAAATCAGTGTAATTCTTATAAACTGTCAGGCATGATTAAAGACAAGCCAAAGTGGTTTGATCTCCAGCTTTAAAGAAATGATCGTAGCTTTGTCTATCACATCTGCATAATTTATACCAGTGGTGCTAGACCCCAGTCTCCAAGTACCACTTTTGTGCTTATGCAAGCCAGGTGTCTGCAAGAGTGAGTTTATTTTACAGATCTACATCTGCTCCAAAGCTATAAAGGGCTCTGTCACTGTGCTTTGAGTTTTCTTTGCAAACAGTTCTCCTAGAGGTGCTGGTGGGTCTTTTTTCCTGTACCTTGTTGAATCTCCTTGCCTGCCTAAAACTTGTAGGCAGTTAAACATTGTTGCTGTAGTAATAAACTTAGTTGTGTCATGTCCCCCCCATCCCTTAGAATTAATATTTGTAATGTAAGGAAGTGTTAAAATACAAGAAAAGGAAGCTGTGAATCGTGAGCTATGCTCTAAGCAGTCTAGTGGGAGACAGAAACATAAAAAAATTGGGTTGGAAGGCACTGTGGAGTCACTTGGTTCAGTCTCTGCTCAAAGCAGTGTTAATTTCCACTTGAGATGAGGTTGCTTAGGGCTTCATCTGGTTGAGTTTTCTAAATACCATGGGAGGATGGCTTCACTGCCTCCCTGTGCAGCCTTCTCCGCTGCTTAGCCTCCGTTGTAAAGAATGTTTTCTCGATGGCACAATGAACAAATTTTCTTTCCATCCAGTGTGAATTCTCCTTGTTGCTATTTGTGACTGTTGTCCTTCATCCTTTCACCTCCAGGAAGTGCCTGGTGCTGCCTTTTCCATTTGCCTTTCTGGGCAGTGGCAGGCAGCAGCTGGGTTATCCCCCAGCCTTTCCCAGGCTAAACAGCTTCTAGGCATGCAAGTGCTAGGTCTGCAGTCATTTTTTTTTGTTTTTTTTTTCCTTGAGTCATGCCCCACATGGCCTCTTCTTGTAGGGCATATGCACACTCAGGCTTTGTCTTCCTCCTGCTGCCTTTGCAGTGCTTCTTCTTTAATAAGCAGGGCAGCAATGAACTGCTGTGTGTAGTTTATCTTATTTTGAGAACTCACTTTAAAAAAAAATAGTAAGTTTTAGGTATATTGAAATTGAAAAGGATTGTGCTTTGAAAGCCAGTGGCATAATGAACCAGACACTTTGTTCAATTTTGTAATATTTCTCATACAACATTTTTTGTAATATGTAGACTTTAATAGACGAAATACCTGCATGGTAAGTTCAGGACAGGTTTTGGATTGGAACATAATGATCCATTCTGCATCAATCAAGCAGCCATTGTATAAAGGGGTGCACATTCCTAATCCTAATATAAATCAGAGCTGTACTCCATGTGCAAGGAACCATGTGGACTTCATTCATCTTCTGTACTAGCACTCCCAGAAATGTGGCAGTCATAGTAAACTTAACATTGTTTTGCTTCTTGTGGTTTTGAATGAGCCTTTAATCAGACCAAAATTGATGTGGCTTTCTGAATCCGGTTGGGGAAACCACGCTTGGCTTTGTGTGAATTCAAGAAACTATCATAGTATTAAGAGATGGCTGAGATTGTTGCTTCTGCTGTGTTTGTGCACAACAGTATTTCCTGTCATATGGACCATAAGGTTCCAGTTTTCCAGTCTGCTCCCCTAAGTGCAGCTGAGATGTTGGAATATTGTTATTTAAGGTCTTGTGTCTCTGAAACATTGTTGACCTGACATCTAGGACAAAGCACTCATTACTATCATCAAAAAAAAGTTGAATAAATAATGTGAAGGTCAAGGGCATAGTATTAAGTTTGAATTGAGAAAATCTAGTAAAACTAGGCTAAAGAAATAGCACTGCATTTAGAAATTAAATGTAGTGGAAGAAACCTCTGACAAGACAAGGCTTCTTACCCTGTAACTCCCCAGAGTGCTGTACGCAGCAGAACAGGTGGAGATTTCCTCTGAGAGGACATTGCAGATGTGCAGGAAACCCATTGCTCAACTGGGCTCTGTGTGTTGCCTCTTAGACTGAGAATGTTTAACAGAACATTGCATGACTCCATGTCTGCTTTGGCAGCTGGAGCTGAAGCAGTCTAGACAAAGGCAATGCCTCAAAAACGTTGCAGTGGAATCTCTAAATCCAGGATGAATTTCTAAATGGGATCTTGCTGGTGGGTTCCCATTGGGAGTGTCCTACAATTCACTGTCCCAGGGGCAGCTGGCCCTCTTGAGGAGGGTTTCTTATGCACCCTTCTGCTCTCTGGGCCTGTTCAGTGTCATGTTTAGAAGACTTTGAGCCCTTTCAGTAGCTAGACACTTTTACTGACAGATATTTTTTGTATCTTAAGATAACAACTTAATCACTGCTTCCTGTAGGGGCATATAATATAATTGAACCTTGTTAGAGCTGACACCAAAGGTGACTGAGAAGAGAAACAGTGGAGTCATACACAATTGCTTGGCTCTTTTTCTCTGTCAGTTTGAGATAATACTGCTTCAGTTTGGGATAACCAGCTTCTTGTTTACCTCTGCATTAAAACAGGACAAGTCACTCCCTTTATCCCTGCTGGTAAGGCAACTGATCTCTCCTAAATCAATGAGTTGGTTTGATTTCTTGTGTAAATTTGACACAGTGTATGTCATGTAACAAGATGGGATGATTTAGCTGTTCTACTGAACTGTCTGCTGTGTGTGATCAGAGCTGCAGCAATGATGACTGAGGGCAAGCTGGAAAATGTTCCAGCTTGACATTGCTTTCAAATTAGAACATTTGCAAAGTTCTTCCAGTAAATGTGGGAAAAGGTTAGAAAGAGAGCAAGCTGATCTTTCGAGTAAAATCCCATCCTCACACGCCACATTATTGCCTGTCGTGCTTTTGTAGCACATTTTAGTCTGTCATATTATCATCCTGTGACAAATCAGGGAGAAACTGGAATTTCTGGGCTGCTGTGAAGCTGAAGCAAACTTGGAGAGATTGCAACTCTGCCAGCAGTGCTGTGCTAGCTGCTTTTCTGAGGACATTTTGGGATTTCAGTCAGACACCAGCAGGTCTCTGGAGCTAGAATTGATGCAAAATGATGGTACAGGCAGTGATCACAGAATAATATATTTCTGTCTTATTCTGCACCCACAGTCTGCCTGTGACAGCCTAAAGAAAATGTGAGATTTTGGAAAATGTAATAGTGTCAAGTTTAATAATAGACACTGTAGGGTAATGGCAGCCAGAGCACATTAAATCAAACAGTGTTCATATGGGCCTGTCAAAGAAAGGCCAAATACTTCAGCTGATCCTGTTGACAATCAGCCTGTTGCATTGTTGTTACATGGATTTCAGTTATTTTTAGTAATCATCTCGTGCCCTATTTAGATCTCAGTTTTTCTCTGTGGAGTCTATCTCATCACTGTACCATCCACTACAGCTTCTCGTGACAGTCTCTGTCAGCTTTACTGCCTGGCTTTCTAGTCAATGCTGCAGTTAGAAAACAGAATAAAAGACCATGAGACTGCACTCCTAAATCCTCTCTCAAATTCAGAGACTGTGCTGAAGGCAGCAGCAGGGTGACACCCCTGAAGTGCAGGCAGTTCAGGCAAGCTGCTGCTGTACTGTGCTAACAGTTGCTTATCAGACCTTTTCATGCACATGATTTTGGACTGAGTGGTAAACAGGTGACTTCTGGGGTGAAATTTCTTCTTCATTTATCAACCATGTTAATTCTTTTCCCTTGTGCTTCATTATGATTGCACTCTTAGCAGTCCCTGCAGAGACAGCAGGGAGCTGGAAGCATCTGCAGTGTTTTTTCTGCTGATTGCAAGGGCTGGAGGAGTTCAGAAAGCACAGGTTGTTGCCTACAGACTCCATGGAGCAGGGCCCAAAAGGCTGACTGCATTTTAGACTTGCCACTCTGCTTGTTGTAGAGGCTGTACTGCTTTCCTGAGCTCGTGGTACTGAGTGGATACACTGACTGACAAGCAAGTAATGGTGTGTAACTTGGTGCTGCTCAGCAAGAGCTTTTCAAAGCAGCTGTAAATGTGTGTTAGCTGTAACTTGAGATGGAAATAGCTCCTCTTTCTGCAGATTCCTGGGGTAAATTCCCCAGCTGAGATGCACAGTTGCAGCATCTCTGACATTGAAAAAGCTCATCTATGCACCAAAGAGCTAAATTTGGATGCTTTATGGGAGTGTGGAGATTTACTGATTTTCATCCATGTGATTTGAACATGCTCATAACCATCCCAATGGCCCAGTTTTCCTCCAGCACTGGTGGTGTGGATCTGTGCTGGTGTAATTTTATGACTGAAATGAATGAACAGTGTGCATGCACCTCATTTGTGAGGTGATAACTGTCCTGGCCATGCAACTCAGGCTCCTGGGCTTTCAGAGCAGCCAGGAGGAAAGGCAGCAGGCTCTCAGCTTGGGCATCACCCTGTGGATTCAGCATCTCCTCTGTGAGTGCTGGTTTCCAATTTAGGCATCCAACTTCACACAAGTTTAGGAGCCCTTTCCTTTACTCTATACTTGCTGTTCCATTCTCCTCTCTTCCTGGCACTGCAAAAGGCTGGAGTTATAACCAGCACTCTGTGAATCACTTAATTCCTCTGATAATAGCTTCTCCCATCTAGAAAGAAATGATGCGTTTCCCTGCTTTCTGCCATTTATAGAGAAGCGTCTGCCTGCTTCGTTTTTTTTTTTCCTCTCAGCCTTACTTTTCACTCCTTTCTCAGCATGAGACAGGCTTGCTGAGTCTGCCTCTGCTTCCCATTTGCCATGTGTGAGAGGCAGAGCAGAGGAACACTGTGTGCTGCCTCAGGACTCAGTGGGGCTGGCTTGCACCCCGTGAGGAACTGCAGCCCCTGCAGGAAACTCATCCATGCTTAAGCTCAAGGCACTGCATTCCTCAGGACTTTTCTAAATATCCGTGGTTCATCTTTTCTCTGTTGTTGTTTTTCTTTTCTTTCCCTGATGGACCATCCATTACATTGTCTGTGAGATCTTCTGGAGATAAATGTCGTGTAGATAAATGCCCTGTGTTAACTCAGCACTTTGGTACGTAGAATTTGAGAAAATGGGAAACTTGGAAAAAATGCTTAAAGAGGGAACTGATCTGGGAGTAGGGATGGTGATTAGAGACAGTATTTGCCTAAGACTTACTGTTTGTGATCATATGCATTCTGGGGGTATGATTCAGCTTCCTTTGAAGTCAGTGATAATCTGCTGTTGTCTTGTGTGGCTGTTGGATCAGCCTCATTAAGACAAGCCTGGCCTCTATACCACATAATGTTTCTCCTTTTGGCTTCCAGTAGAGACATCCATATGGCAGGAACAAGGACGTTTCCCTGCTCTTTCATTGTCAATATGTTTCCCTTTTGCAGCAAATCCAAGCAGTGCAGCTTGCAAACATTCTTTGCCTGAGACTTGAGACTGGAGAAGTGGTGCTGCTGAGGAGAAAGCTGTAAACCTCTGAGCCAGCCAATTATATGGAAACATTTTTCTTCTTTTTGTGCTGCACCACAGCAGGAGCAGCCACCGCCACAGGTCTCCCCAAGACCTCACTCCCACGTGGGACGTGCACCTGGTGGTGACCACCACTTCCCATGGTTTCTCCCATGGAAGGAGTCACTGTGCAGTCAGATGCAGTTAAATGCTGCTTTAAGGCACTTCAGGGTATTTTTCAGCGTTTTTAGTTTACTTGACACCTTTGATTCCTTGTCACTTGTACAGAAACCAGTCTGGCCTGCCTCTTTTTTGCATATCTGGATTTTTGTGTGTCTCCCAGGGACAACAGATACTAAGAAACAGTGGTTGAAAATTGCTGAGGACATTGTTTGTCTCTTCCAGTTCACAACTTGAATCAAATACTTAATTCAAAACTCATGTCAGCTAAACCAGGTAGTTTCTGATGGATCAGACTATTTCATTATCAGAGATTTGGTGTAGAGGGAGGTTCTTAAAAAAAAAAAGTGGTGAGGTGTAATTGATTTCAAGGCATTATTTCAAAATGAAAAAATAAAACAACCCAAACTCTGAAATAATTTGGTTTCTTTTAAGCAAATGGGAGAAAGAATAGACACAAGAATTCTTGAACAGCAAACCAGTCATCTGCAGAAGCTCTCACAGCTTTAGGGGAAAGGGTTAAAATCCCTTTGGTGTCTCCTCCAACCTTCACATTACACTGAAGAGTAATTTGGCCCAAGCTCTCTCTTGGTAGAGACTCTGCCTCGGAAAAAAAGCTCTGCTCATGGTTCCTTGCTCCTCCCTCTTCTCTCATCCAAGACTTCTCTGGGCCCGTTTCTATTCTTAATATGTCAGGTCAACGTTATTTATGCTGAGTCTAACTGGGTTCAAGCAATTCTGTTTTACATTCTGTTTTGGAAAGAGAATCCCTCTAACATTTAGAAATGCTTTACATTGTAAAAAGGGTTTTTTCACTGATGGGCTTGTTTCTTCCTGGGAGTTTGGATACTCTGTAGACCAACACAGTAACATTTGTTTTCACAAGGAAGCGCATGTTTGAGCCGTGTCTCATGTAGCTAGCTGGGTATTTTGAAATCTATTTATCCATTCCAAAATGCTTGCTTGACCTATACTTGACTTGGGCTTACAAGAAATTTTATGACACTACTAGAGCCCAATCAGCTGTAAGTAACAGCATTTTGCAAATTTTATTCTTTATCATTGCTATGATTATCATTTCTAGAGCTGTAGAGTCTACAAGTAACAGAATCAGGGTGTGAGATCTATTTTTTCTTCCCACAGGAAGACTCAACCACGTCTATAGTCCTCCATAGCATTACATTTTTTTAGGAATACACATTGCTTAATATTTACCCTGTTCATTGCATTAATCAAAAGGGCTTTTTTCATGTACCCCACACACCTGAGGGTGTTCTTTCCATGTGGCATAAGCATTGGCTACAAGGATAGTGCAGCCTCTAGAATCAGATTCCCTCTGGATGAAATAATAAGCTGTGATTGCCAAGTCAAACATTCTTCAAGAGCAGCAGTGATTCAGGCTTCTAATTAGAACAAAGCTAAAACATTCACTCGGGCTTATGTTTGACTAGAAATCTTACTATGATGCACTACTGAAGCAAAAGTGTATTTTTATTTGTATTGTGAATATGTGAACTTGCTCAGCAAAAGTTCTTGTGGCTGTAATTGATGAACCAAGCAGTCTCACGCTTCCTTCTCAGGCTCAACAATCAAGTAGAAAGCACAAACTGCTTTTGTTTTCTTTTGTACAATAAGGAAATTTAGTCTGCCTAGAACAACATAGCTGGTAGTCACTCAGACTGTGTTAACCCAGGCCTTGCTCTCCCTGAAAACACCTATGCTCCAGCTGTCATCTCCTTCTACACTGTGAATATTCACACTGTGAATATTCTCTGTAACACTGGGAAGAATGAACCATGCTGCAGCTTTCTGTCCTCAGTTCTCAACTGAACTTCTTATATTAGATAGCTTGTCTTGCAATACATATATTGTACTAAACCCACAGGTTTTAAAGTCATCTTTAGGTATAAAACCAAAAGCAATTTGCTTTAAAAGCCTTTAACTTCCTGCTTCTTTCTTGGCAGTTCAAATCTTGAGTTTGAGTAGATCAATATTTTTTGCGATGATTTTCTGTTCAAGACGGTTGGAAAACTGGAATGACTGTGTTTGAAAAACCTGGAGTTCTAAATCAGTTGCTGATTATCAACTGTCTGAAAAAATGCATACAAAATGTTAATTTTATTGATGGCACTCATTCATCTTCATACTACTTTGTGTAGTGAGAGGTCTGCTAAGTTCAGGAGTTCTGAGAACAGAGTGGGTATTGGATCTCTGTTAAATATGGACTATAAATTTTGGTTCTGGTTTTCAAATGGTAAAAATTAATGGGGTCTGCTTTTTAATTTTTCATTTAAGTAATATTTAATGATTAATTGGTTAAGCCTCTATATATTCCTAGCAGGATGAGTTTCCTTCTGGGAGACAAGAATTTGACATAACTTGAAATGAATAGCCACCTAATTTGAAGACAGGATATATTTTAAAGAACACTGAGGATGTAGGATGGTTGGGACAGAAATTCTCCTTTTGCCTTTTCAATCTTGTCTCTTAGCACTGCTGAGCTGGAGCGTTCATTCTTTCTTTGCCATCTCTCAGGAGAAGAGAAAAATGAAGGTTGCATCAAATAAGAATTGTCTTATTGTGTGTTGAGCACAGTTATTTATTGGTCTTCATTTCACCCCCAGTGAGTGGCTGTTAGGGATTTATAAAATCTACTGATACACTTTCAAGAAGTTAAGTGCCTTAGCTTTTATACATCAATAAATTTTCCACAGCTGCGGATGCTCAGAAGCACGTCTTGTGAAATCTTCACATTTTAGTTAAAAAAAAAAAAAAAGGACAGTAAAAAAAAATAACAAAAAACCTTGTCGAGCTCATAGCCAAATTCTTCTCCAAATACTTCCAGCTGCAGCTAGAGGGATGAGTCATGCTGAAAGCTGAGGAGATTTTCTAAAAGCCTTGGTTCACATGATTTTTATTTTTTTTTTCTAATTTTACATTCCTGTCTGTTTCTTTCCTTAAAAAAAAAAAACAAACAAACAAAAAACCAACAACCAACCAAAAAACCCAAACCCAAACGTGCAGGCGAGTCACCCAAGGAAAACCCGTACGAGGATGTGGAGCTGAAAGGCCGTCACGGGGGGCGAAAATCCCATCAGCTGTCCGAGAACTCGCTAGATTCCCTGCACAGGATGTGGACGCCGCAGAGCAGGAAATACACGGCACCTCCGCAGGTAAAGCAGCAGCAGCAGCGGGCGGGCTGCGCTCGGAGCCGCCTGCCAGGGCCGCTCCCGGCACGGCTCTGGGGCCGCGGGCAGCGCTCCGGCAGCGCCGCTCCGCTCCCCGGGGCTGCCCCGGCCTCGCAGCGCCCTGCACAACCCTTCCTCTGCTTGTTTTGGAGCCCAGTCTGCGCCTGAATTAGCTCCGTGTGCGGCTGCACCTCTTAGGGAATTGCCTGTGCTGCCGGGCAGGGACAGGAGGGGAGAAGGCAGCTGCTGGTTTTGTCCCTGTGTTGTTACACGAGGTCCCTGCTCGTGGGGAGTCGGTAATGTGAAAAACGCCATTCACTTGTTTTTAAAATTTTGAAAGTTTAATAGTAATAAAATGGCTATAAAAATAGTAATACAATTAGAGTAATAATAATTTGGACAATTTGAATTAGGACAATATGAGACAATAAATACAAAGTGTTACGGACGTCCGGGTACCTTTTTCTGGGCAGCACGAGCCCGAAAAAGGACCCCCGTTAACAGAGGATTAACCTTTAAAAACAATAACCTGTTGCATATTCATACCCTTCATATATGATGCATAAATTCCATTCAAATACAGGATTCTGTCTGGTCATCACCAACTTCTTCCTCCAAATCCTAACAGCACCTTGGAGGCGGGAAGAAGTTAGTTTCTTCTGATAAGAGGGCAATAAATTCTTTTTCTCTGGAAGATTTAGGTGTCCTGTGGCTGCTATCTCACTGCGAGTCCTTTCTTCACAAAAAAAAGTATCCTATGTAGCATAGTTTTTATTTTAACATTTTTTATAACCTAAAACTATATTTAACACACTACTTAAGAGAATTAATGCAGCATTACTTTCTAACACAACACCTATAATATTCATTTTAATATTTGCGAAAAGCCAATCATAAAATACATGCATTTTTCACAGTAGTGTGGCATGTTTAATGTAAGAATGCTGGGTAAAAGCCCTGACTAAATACATGAATAATAATATAGTCAGAAAAATCTGAGTGTCTGCAGTTAACAAGTGTGTATAAATTGTGTTTATAGCATAAAAAGAAAGATGAGGAACTTGTCAGACTTTCCCTTTTGTGGTGAATTATCCAAAGTAAGCCTGTTTTTTTGTGAACACCATGAAATACCAGGTTGCTTTGTTGTTTATGGGATCACTATGTTCATAAGGAAAAATATAAATCTCAACACATACTTAATTTTGAGATTCAAAGCACCTTTTTAAAGGAACTTCACTGTGCACTGAATTAACAGTAAATTCGCAGTTGAACAAAAGGTCACAACAATTTACATTTTTGTCCTGTAAAGAGACCTAGAAAGAAAACTGAATGCATTTTCTTTCACTTGCTTTTGTGCATGCAAGCATCACAATCCAAAAGAAGCATCACCAGGATTCTTGGTGTGCTCCTAGCACATCCCCTGTAAACCAGGAGTGACTTCAGCAAGCTGCTGGAAAAGGAACAAGTGGAGAGTAGTAATCAGGCATAGAAAGGAGAAACAGGCACTGCAGTCATGAGGATAATAGGGAAATGTCCCTCATAGTGGGACATGGTGCATAACAACTATTTCTGGCTGTGTGTGTGTTATCAGGAGTTGTGTAGCATCCAGAGGATCCCTGAGGTTGTGTCTTTAGGCTGGGAACCATATAGATCCATAGGAAGATACTGGCCAGTGTTCTCTAACAGAGGGTTACCAAAGAATTTACAGATTTAAGTGCCTTCTGTAAAGTTTTTCAGTAAATAAGAACTCTCTGGTACCCTTTGCAATAGGGCTGGCTTTGTTCTGGCAGCTTCTTTTTGAAATGCTGCTGGGAGTGCTCTGGCAGGAGTCAGTCCTGCCATAATTGCACTGTCACTGGGCTGATAGTTAAAATGAAGAGACACTAAGAGCGGGTCAGCTTTGGGCTGGGTAATTCTCCAATGACCAGAAATAGAAAAGTCTGAATTTCCTGAAGAATGGTAGCTTTGGCAATGGTTTATCACCCAGTTTTTCCATCATAGCAACAAAGCTGGGTTAGCAACATGACTTTTCAGTCATGGATGAAGATAAACGAGATGGAAGAGATCAGGAGGTCAGCAAGCTTCCAACAATCATCTCCAAAAAGAATTCCTTTCAATAAAGGATAGACTGCCACCAGGTTTCCTGGAGTGCTAACCTGGGGTATGCAGAGACCTCTGAGACACTGGTGTTGTGGTCATTTTGAATCCCTGTCTCTTTTCTTTTCCCACTGATTATTTTCAGTTTTTCAAGTCATCAGGTATGAAAGGAATGTTTTATGATGACATTGTATTTGTGATGCAACCCCTCTCCACAGAAACACCTGTGCTTAATCCCAGGTGGGATGGCACTGCAATCAGTCAGCCAATAAATGGGACATTTATTGCTGCAGGTTTATAGCTTGTAACAGCGCTGATAGAATGTCAGTAAATGCCAAATGACAGATGCTTGACACAATAATACTTTTTCATGCTGGGGAAGCTTCTTTACAGTGTTTGTGTTTGAGAGGAGAAGGAGAGACCTGGAGCTGGGCAGAGCTGCTCCTAGGACTGCTCCAAAAGACCTCCAGTTTTTTAAAGACAGATGTTACCTGGTGCTTAATCCTTCAGTGAGATTTTCCCTTTGCCCTGTAGTGATAACAATTTCGTGTTTTAAAGGGAATTTTTTGGGAATGTATGGAGAGTTGTAGCTGCATCTCTGCTTATGGTCAGGTCTTAAAACTTCTTAACACCATGAAAATAGAACAAGCTTGATTTTTCTACATTATTTTTTCTTGGCTAAAAGAGCACGAATTTGCAATTGTAGTTATTACTTTTGCACTGAATTAATATTACAATAAATTGTGTAATTACTCATTATTTTCACTCCTGCAAGTCAGAGGAATGGACCAGGCCTGTTGGGATAGTGCTCTGCTGTCAGCCAAGCCTTCAAGTTAGATTTTGGGGCTCACAGACCTGAGGGGATGTGGGTGCCTGGAAATGTAGCAGGTCACAAATGGTGTTGCTCTTTTTGAACTTTACAGTCTTGGAGGTTGACCCCTGTCCCTTCGCTGTGACCTTGACACACACCCTGCGGAGTGGTGGCTCCCCTGGTGCTGGTGTCCCTGGCATGGTGCAGCCACCCCTGTGTCACAGGTGGCAGAGTGAGACACCGGGTGCCCTAGGTTGCTGGAATATATTAGGGGAAGAGCTCAAGCTGTCCTTGTCCCTGCAGCTGCCCTCGAAGGTCAGCAGCCACTCCCTGCGCGTGGGGAACTGGTCGGAGAGGAAGAGCCACCGCCTGCCGCGGCTGCCCAAGCGGCACAGCCACGATGACATGCTGCTGCTGGCCCAGCTGGGCATCCCCTCGTCCCCCTCCAGCCTCACCGAGGACAGCCTGAGCACCGCCAGCGAGCTGCTGTCCACGCGCCGCGCCAGGAGGATCCCAAAGGTACCCGCGGGGTGGGCGCGGCCTGTGCTCAGCAGAGGTCACCTGGCTGCGAGAGCTGGGGCATTCCTGGGCACCTGCTGAGGCCTATCTTCTCTGTGCCAGGGCTGGAATGAAGTGCTTGAGGTGGTGTTTCTTGTTTTTTAGTTCTTATCCATATCACAGTCTCACAGAGTGTGAGTTCTACAGAACTTCACTCTAACAAACTAAAAAATGGAGCCGTATCACTCTCTCTACGAGGCTTTTTAAGGATAAACTGTCCAATTAAGAAGTGACACCTAAATTATTTTTACTTTTAACCAACCCAATTGTGGCCCATAATGAGGACTTTTTTATCCAATTACACAAAACCACCCAAACCCATGAGGAGGAAGGTGAAGAAGAAGGACCAGCCTCTGCCCTAAAACCTCCATTTTGCTTTATATATATTACGATATTCTAAAACTTTAAACTCTTAAGTTTTCCACCTTGTGATATTATACACTTCTATTCAAATCACACATCCATAATCCCAGTTCTAGCAATCAATTTTGGAAGCCTTCTCTATGGCCTCAGGTCAATTGCAGTGTTCTCTTGGGGATCAGTGCCTGTCAGCACAGAAAGTCTAAAATTCTCAGTAACCAGGGTTCCAACAGCCAGCCTTCACAACAGCAATCACTGAGAGCTCTTTTTGTAACCTAGAGGAACATTTAGATCAAAATCCCTTCCCTAGAAGTGATAACTTCCAAATTCTCCAAGAGGAGCAAACATCTGATGGCCATCTTTGCACAGAATTGATTTTAAGACAGTTCTGTTTTTCACACTGTTCTTTAAGCTATGTGGACCAGAGCATTGCTGTGTATATAACTTTAAGATTTTGAATGGGTGATGGCCAAGCAATTATTATTTATAACGTGCAGCAACATCTGAAGTGGTTTATTTCCCCATCATTTCTTTCCAGGAAAATAACTAATTGGCCTAATAGGTTTCCCTTTGTTTAGTCACAACTGACCCCATCCTGATAACCATGCTGCTTGATGGATTTGAAGTAAAACTTAATTTTTCACTTTTTAAGGAATTTTTCAATTCAAAATGAAATGTGAAAAAAACCCTCAGCCACAAGACAACAACCAAAAAACCAACACTACAGCAACAGAGAGGGGGAGAACTGCCAATGCTTCATTTTGGCTTGTGAACAAAGTTGATTTTTACTGTGTATTCAACTCTTTCCTGTTCTTATTAAAGAGCATATTTTATAGTTCATGGCTATAAATACTGTGAGTAGAGGGAGATTTTTATGTTTCTGTGAATTTGTTGGAAATTCTGTTTAAGGAGGAAATTAATCCTGCATCCTTAATATTTACTGTATTTTTACTTTCTTGCAATATATTGTTATACTTCACCAATGGGCACACATCTCTGGAGGAAATCATAGGGTAGTAACCCTAACAGAGTAACTTACTACCTGATTTTGAGTAAAACATGGAAAGGTTGGCTGTTAATTTTGCCCCCATTTTTTTAAATTGAAGGGACAGATATTCTCCCTATGTGAAATTCTGATTTCATCATATGAATGTTCACAATTTTATTGCAAATCTTGTGATAATTTCTGTTTTCTTACTACTTTACCTTTCAGGATCACATATTCCTGGAGAATATAATTTTTTTAATTGAGCTAGTGTTAGTTATTAGAGGGAAAACCTAAAAAGGTTTTGTTTCAGTCTGTGCTCTGTTACTGCTCTTCGGCTGTGTCTATAGCAAATTGCATCCTTTCTCTCAGTTTATTTCTCTCTGGAAGCTGAGGTGAAACAGCTTTTGCGAACTGTATTATAATCCTATGAAGAAATCTACTGTGGAATTAAATATACTATTCCTGACTTATAAAACATCATGAAGATTAATTGCTACATATTTGTGACTCTCCCATAGTTATAATATCCTGTTAAATATTGAATTCTTAGTAATCCCAGTCTCTTGCTGAAGGCAATAAACACAAGTCATCTCATTAATATTTCCCATCATCTCAGATATTTTTGAGGCAAACAGTTATTATCTGTATTAGCTGGTCTATCATCCATGTTTTGTTTGAATACATTAAAAAAGTCTCCTGGCAGAAAAATGTTTAGTTCTACTGATTCCTCATTTTCTTATTTTGCAGCTTGTCCAAAGAATCAATTCCATCTACAGTGCAAAAAGAGGGAAAAAACGACTGAAGAAACTTTCTATGTCCAATATTGAGACAGCGTCTCTACGAGGTATGGTGCCAGTGTTAGGGTTCAGTGAATCCATTTGGATGCTACAGGATGAATCAATTTCCTTCTTTCCTCCACATCTACCCTGGACTCCACCTAGTTTAGAACTTTTTTCTGTGAACAATGATGATTTTCTCTCTGCAAGAGGAGAAAATGGGGATGAGCTAAAAAAAAGAGAGATTCTTAGTATTGTGTATCTTGTTAATCCTGTGGTCAGCTCGACTTACCCAGCTTCTTCTTTAGTCCACATTTACTGTAAGTTTTGACCAAAATTCACAGTTTTGACCCTGGAGTTCTCACATGCTTTTTCCTGGCACTCACAGTGTGTAACTCACCCTGTGCTTCAGAATGCTTCTGGAAAGGAAAATTCAGGCCCTGTTTGTAGTAAGAATACAATAGGGCTTTAATCAAGAACCCCTCACTAACACATCTTGTCATAAGGTTACTTTTGCCTATTAACTCTAACTCAGTTTGGTGACTTCTGGTGGTTGGAATGTTGCCCAGGCAGATAAAGTTCATAAAGCTTACTTTGACTTCTCAAGTGCTGCATAACTTAAAAATTGAAACCTGAAAACAAGAAGGGAAAGGGTTAAGACCTGTTTCCAAATGTCACTTTTGCAGCTCAGCATAGATGGGGATTCAGTGCAAACAGTTGCTGTAATGGAGAATGAATTTTGCCCTTTCATCAAAATGAAGTTCTTACTCTCAAGCAATATTGAAACTGAATCCAAGGAAAACACAATCCAGCGAGTCATTCAAACTGTTTACTTCAAGATATTTTAAGCCTGAGGAGAAGTGCATGTGTGTATGGCAAGGCTCAGAGATGTGAGATAGGATTTTTCCCAGTTGCAGCGCAGTGAGCTGAGTTTGTTTGCTCTGGTTTTGCATTAACTGATGCTTCTGTGTCCTCTGCAGATGAGAACAGCGAGAGTGAGAGTGACTCAGATGACAGGTTTAAAGGTAAGGGATCAGCCTCAGTGACTTCTTGTTAGCCCCTGTCCCTGACCCTATCAATGTATGTTCTCCTGTTGCTGCACATTGTTCCTGTCCATGGCCTATATTCTCTATAGTTTCCTAACTCCATTACTGCAGAGCTCCCAAAGTCCCAACACAGGAGCATGAACGTGGAAAGCAAGGACAAAATGGGCTGTGAAGATCTAACAAGGATTTGGCAACTGTGTCACTTAATGAAGAACAGGACCTTTGATAGATTGGCTTTGTCAGCCACTTCAGAGATGCTGATCTATTCCAGACTGACTACTGGGTGCAGGCTTAGAGGGATGGGACTGAATAAAGGTGCTCCTTTCTTATTCATATGCTGCTTTCAGTGTTTACTGCTCGCTGCTGTTGGAGGCAAGGATCTGGGTCTGATCCAACATTGTGGTTCTGAGACTCATATTTATAAGTCTGCAGTCTCCAAATTGTAGAAATTCCTTTATCAGCACCTGCACAAACTCTGCCTGAGCTAGGCCACTAAATTAGTCTCTCCTTTTCCTAAGTCCTCATACAGAAAGAGGTCTATAAAAATATTGAAGACAGCAGCAATGGATTTCATTACTAAAAACCTGTTATGTTGTTAGTAGGTGAGGGGTAAAAAAGACAAGGTTGTGGAGCTGTTATGAGATAGGAGGCAATAATCCACGTCTACCTACTGTAGATGACACCTGCTTGCTGTACATGCAGCAAAACTTTCCAGAAGCATTGTCTTAGGGGAACGGATTTGTGCCAGACAGGTGGTGGTATGACCATCCAAAACAGGCTGTATGCAGCATTGTACAGTGATGTGGGGAAAATGACTCCTTGCTCCTTTGTCTACCTGTACTAACCCAAAAGCACTTGGAGTTCTGTTTCTCTTTGTGTCAGAAAATAGAGGGATTTATTTGGCATGCCAGAACTGGTAGTGATGTTAATGACCAGTCCTCCATAGGTATCAAGCAACAAGTCACTGGATCAAGGTACATCTTTGCCTTCATGAATGACATGAATTTAAGATCATCCCCCAACTGAATTAGCACTAACAAAGCAACCCATAGCAGGCAATTGGCACATCTTTCTTTTCTCCCTGTTCCCCTTCCCTGGAGTTTACTCCATGGCTTGCCTTACGTGGTGTGTAGCAAAAAGCTGTGCTGTGTAGGGACAGGGCACAGAACTGTGTTTCACCAGGGTAAGCCAGGCCTCAGATGTGTCACCCTGGAGGCCCCAGTGCATTTGCACAACCACAGAAGGGTTTATAATCCAGTCTTATGTGTGAAGAAAAGCCAGACCTTTGCCAGGGTAGCAGTTAGGAACTGCAAATTATTTCAGTGACTGAGTGTTGCATAACTTCAGTACTTGGAGAGAGTTTTGATTTATGGGTGCAATTAGTGAGGGAGACTACAGGTTTGATAACTAGAAGGTTTGCTTTTGAAAGGAGAACATGCTTGGAATAATACTCTGGCAAGTTGAAAGTGCTTTGTGAATGGCTGTGGCTTACACAAACACATTACAGTCTCAGGTAATGATCTGTCTCTTTTTTTATTCCTTTTTCTTTTTAAATGGCAGCTCACACCCAGCGCCTTGTGCACATCCAGTCAATGCTGAAGAGGGCTCCAAGCTATCGAACCCTGGAGCTGGAGCTGATTGAGTGGCAGGAGCGGGAATTATTTGAGTATTTTGTGGTAGTGTCCCTGAAAAAGAAGCCCTCTAAAAACACTTACCTCCCAGAAGTGACATACCAGTTTCCCAAGGTAAAAGAAAAATTCCTGTGTACAGCTCATTTTAAGATCAGTAAGGTGAATAAATGGAAAAATGAATAGAAATCCAGTTCTTAAATGGAGCTTTCAGAATTGTTCCAAACCAATCTGTTACAAAGCAAATGGCATAGAGAAGGTAACTGAAAGCTTTCCCTGTTTTCAAATTTATCTTTTCCGGAGCTGGAGAATTTGGCCTGATGGTGGATGCTTTAAACACTGTGTTTAAATTCAGTTTCTAAATATTTCACTTTTTGGCTATATTAGGATTTGTTCCAAAACACACTGAAGTCAATGGAAAGACTTTTGCTGATCTCTGGCATTTCTCTTGTGCTCTTGCAGCAGAAAGGTATTTGAGTCAGGGCTGTGTTGTAAGTGGCCATCGTACAACAAGGAGTTCAGACAATTAAAAAAATGTAAAGCCTGTCCTGGAGTCGTGCCTCCCTCTGCCAAGCACAACCACAGGACAATCTGATGGCTCTCAGAGCTGCTCAGTGACCCTGCCCCTGAGCAGAGCTGGAGGGGACACCCAGGGCTGGCTGACCCTCGCTGTTCTCCCGGCAGCTGGAGAGGCCGACCAAGCAGATGCGGGAAGCGGAGGAGCGCCTCAAGGCCATCCCACAGTTCTGCTTCCCTGATGCCAAGGACTGGCTCCCTGTCTCTGAGTACAACAGGTGAGTGCTCCAGAGCTGCTCTGCACCATGGACTGGTGCTGGAGTGCACTGGAACAGCCTCAGCCTCGTCAATGCCCAATTAAGGAAGCAGCAGTTCGAGTCTTGGCCACTTTGTGATCAAGCAGCTGTATTTAATTTTTCTTTCTTTTGAAGTTCTGTGTTCTTTTTCTTCCCTATTCTGCCTGCCTCACAGGCCTGTGTGGCTGAGGGGAAGAGGCTTGAAGGTTCCTCTGAGTCCTAAACTCAAAAGAATAAATGACAGTATTTAAAATAAATCTTAAAAAGGATGGGGCCCTGCCTACCCCCTGCCCTAGTAATTCACCTCAGAGTGCTTGTCTAACATTGCAGGTTACCCCTTCATTTGGTTCAAAATGTTGCTGTCTGAGAACTTTCTTGGAACTGTGCTCTGTCCTAGCAGAGGAGCCCTCTCTTCCTTCCATTGGAGATCAATCACTGCAGGAGAAGGGCAAGGAAAAGGAGAGCCAGGCTTGCATTTTCTTTTTCCTTCAAAGTGACCTCGAAAAATGTATAATTTTTTCCCCTGCACTGATATGTGATAACTGGTTGTTTCAAAGATGTAGAGTAACAGGATAGGCAGAAGGGATGGAATTGTGGAATGATTTGGGCTGGAAGGGACCTTTAAAGGTCATTCAGTCCAACCTTTCTGCCATGAGCAGGGACATTTTCAACTTGATCAGAGCCCTGTCGAGCTTGACCTTGACTGCTTCCAGGGACAGGACATTCACCACCCCTCTGGACAACCTGTCCCAGTGTTTTATCACCCTCATTGTAAAACATTTCTTCCTTTTATCTAGTCCGAATCTACCCAGTTTTAGTTTAGAATCACTACCCCTTGTCTTATTGCTACAGACCTATTAAAAAGTCTATTCCCATCTTTCTTAGAAGCCCCTTTTATGTATTGAAAGGCCTCAATAAGGTCTCCCCAGAGACATCTGTAATTATACAAACCCTGGTGTTTCA
Source organism: Molothrus ater (assembly GCF_012460135.2). NCBI lineage: Eukaryota > Metazoa > Chordata > Aves > Passeriformes > Icteridae > Molothrus > Molothrus ater. Next base: position 11,558,586 of record NC_050483.2, read on the forward strand.
GCACCAGGAATTGTTTTATATAATACCATTTAAAAGTTGCAAAGCATTCAGGAATGTTTCACAGCCCAGGCATGAATTCACAGATCACCCATCCCTTTACTTGTTCTGTTGTTTTACTGTAAAACTGTTGTTTTACTGCTCTGTCACAAATGGTATTTGTCCTAGGCAGAGACATAAAATGAGTTGGATTTTGGAAACCTGTGTTGTTTCTGGATTAGAAAATGATTACTCGCAGAGAATATCTAAGGTTCTTGTTTTAAGAACAAAGCTCAGTCCAAAGACAGGATTGAACTAAAGGTAAAGGAGCATTGGAATACTGCCCTCAAAATCTGATTCTCATATTTCTTCTACAGTCACTGACACTTTGCACCCATCTCTTCTGCTAAGACAGCTGGTTGTCCCTAACTATACTGCTGCCAGCCTTTTTCCACAGAGTATGTCCTAATGACGAAGACCTTGCAGTGGGTAGCATCTCTCACTTGATGAGTGTCCCTTGCTAAGTGATCCACCTTGTAGCCATGCTGTAGTTGTGCTATAATCTCTGCAATGGGCAATTCCCTTTCTCCTAGTGAGACCTTCTCTTTCATGCTGACTGGGGAGGACGGGAGCCGGCGCTTCGGGTACTGCAGGAGGCTCTTGGTGAGTACATCACCCTCACTTCAAAGGGCAGAATCCTCTTGAAAAGGATCTCAAAACTGCAGTCTGAACTGAAGGTGTCTCTCATGGTTTTTAAAGGAAACAGGGTTTTCTCACTCTGAAATTTGGAAATGTAAGGAGATCAAGTTGAAATAAGAATTTGTAATGGCCATTTTAATCAGATAGATCCCAAGGCTTGTAGCAAATTCCTGAGAATGTGCATCCTGAGAATGTGGAAAGTTTCTTGTGTGAGCACTTACTTCATAAATTCTTTATGTTATGTACTTTCAAGCACAATCAGAAATACTACAACACTGGAAACAAAGGCAAAGCTGGTATTTCTAAACATTTGTGAGTAGTGTTTATCTCTTAGGCAGCTGCTTACATCTCAAATGACTCTGCCAGCACTGTGTCATCAGTCTGCAGCTCAGAGCCTTGCAACAGGCTGGTGCCAGCAGTGGGAAGTCTGGTGTCTCACACAACTTTCAATCCCCATGACCAGGGGTGGTCAATAGGTGAGGTGGAGAGCCTACAAACAGCGTTGTCCCACCACCTGAAAAATCCCTGGACACTTGATAAACTTGAGAGCACAGCAGTGTGTGTATCGAGGGGGAGGAATCTGCTGAGTGTGTTAAGGGAGGTGGAGCACAATGCAAAGAGGGATTCTGGTGTCCATCCTGCACACCTGATGGGATGCCAGCAAAGCAGAAAGCAGTTGGTTGTCCCTGCACTAGCCTTGCACCTCTTGGGTAGGTTTGGAGCTGTTTGTGAGTGACTGGGTGGGGAGCCATGGCTCCTGTCATGTTCTCATGGCTGTTGCCCACACTGGGCTGGGGAGCCTATATGGATATTGGATGCTGCAGGAGTCTTTGGCTGACTCTCTGTGCCAAATGAATGTCTGCAGCAGTTTGTAAGTATGTCCCCCCTCTCTAAGAGTAACTCACACTGGCACTTCCCCCCCTTCCCTTTCTGGCATCATTTCCCACCTTTTCAGGCAGGGATCACCTGCCTTCAGTAGCTTCCAGCAGAGCTCTCCCTGTCACTGGCACAGCACCCCCTGTCCTGCGCTGCTGCTTGTGCCTGACCCTGCTCTTCCCCTGCTCTCTGTCTGTGGCAGAGCCCCTGGCATGCAGACTGCAGATGCTGTCTGGGAGGTTTTCTGTGTGTGGTTCCTCTATTTGTGAGAAGTTTCATTAAGCAAACATAACAGAAAACTTGTTTATCAGTTCTGGGGGTGGTGTTTGCCATAGGTAGCATCACAGAGAGTCACTATGTATTAAACAGTGTGTCACAGTGGGCCACAACAAGGCTGATGTGTGGGCAGGAAATGTCACTGAAGGCTTGTGCTGCAGTAAATCTAGGACTGGTCAGGGGGTAACTCAGGGATGAGCAAGGAAAGCACCTAGAATTCATCCTTGCTGCTTTAAATAAGTATAACAAGATACAGGGCAGCAGTACAAATCAATTTTTTTAATGAGTTGTCATTTAAAAGGATAATAAGATCTTATTTGGGAAAAAAATAACAAAACCTCAGAAAATGTTGGTTAGAATAAAATTATGGATTGTTTTCACTCTACCAGGTAAAGGTGGTTTGAGACTTTTATTTTTCTGAGAATGTCAGTACATTTGTAATCATGCCCAGAACTTGCCTCTGTGAAATGCCAAATGGTTGATCCTGAACCATGCTGAGACTGAAATAACCAGTGGCAATAAAAGAGATTTATACACAGGAATATTGAATCAGTTTTTCAGTGAAACATTAACATGGGGGTTTTTTACTCATTAAAGCTCAGTGAAATTCACCCTACATTAAGGACAACCTAAAAATAGAACACTGACTTTCAGCTGGTGCAAAAGATGGCTGAGTATATTAGGAAATACCAGGAACAGAATTAAATCAATAGTGCATGCTTTTATATAATGGTGTTTTGAGAGAGCATTGGAGATTTTTATCCTCCACTGGATAAGGCAAAACTCAATCAAATAGCAAAAAGAAAAAGGGAAAATAAGTAGTACTTTGCTAAATCTATCTAATAATTATAAAGCCAGTTATAAAGCAGATCTGCTGCTGCCACCTTGGGTGATCACTTAATTCAGGTTGCTTAATCTGGATTCCAAACAGAGAAGCCAGAAGATTCTGTCACAGAGAAGCTGAGATGTCTCATCCCACTGGTACAGCCTCCTCAGCCAAGGAAAGGGAGGAGTGATGCCACTTCACTTCACCAGCTGTGCCCTTCACGGGGCAAATCCAGCCACGCTCTTCTGAGAGCAAAACTGGGGCTTAGAAAGAGAGGGCATTTTGGAAGCTGCAGAGAAACAGCTCAGCATTTCTTCTACCTGTGGAAAAGGCAAAAGTAGCACAAATCTTTTATTTTGGTGCTGCAACCTTCTCCTGTCCTGCTGGGAGAAATGTGGAATCTGGGTATTTACCTGAAGTGCCTTTTCCATAGGGTTTGGAAGTGTAACAATTTCATGTCTTCTGCAAAGGTTGGTGCATGGTGAGACAGCCTTACTAGTGTGTGCCATTAAACCCCCCTAAAATTCTTATAAACTGGTCCACTTTAAGCCAAGCCAACTGCTGTGAGGTTAATTCCTTAGAAAATTCCTTCCTCAGGTGTCCTGGTGGGGGATGCTCTTGTAATACCCAGCAAGAGGTGTCTCACACCTTCTGGTGCAGTGGGCAGCCTCGTTGGCAAAAGCTCCATGGCTGGCTGATCCTGTGAGGGTGCCTGGCTGCTCTTCTGCAGGGTCTGCTGTGCAGATTCCTGCATTTAGGGAACAATTGTGTTTTGTCAGCCTTGCTCTCCTTTGGCGTGTTGTGATATGAACAAACTGTTCCACTTTTTTTTCCTTCAGATCTCAGATTCTTCCAGACCTTTTCTGGGGTCTGTGTGCCAAAACTACCTCAAGGGATACAGTGACAATTATGTTTTGTTTGTTCTACAAATCCTGTACAGTATCCCCTTTAAATGTATTTATATTGTTTTGTTTCATTTTGGAACAGGATTAGAATGGAATGTAACCTATTGTCCCACAGCAGACAATCTGCATTTCCATAGATAGCATGAAATTTTCCAGTTACATCTTGATACCTCCAAGGCAATTCTGCAACTGCTTTTCTAGTGAGTGCATGTGTCAGCAGCAGAGATGATCTGGACACCCTTGCAGGGGCTGTTTCATCCTATGCCTCCCTTCCCTCTCTCATAAAATTTGATCCTCCAGCACTTTTCTAGGCTAAGACAAGCCAGCCTCAGGAGTCCATGGAGGAGCAGCTGCCTGAAGGTGAAGTGTGTACCTGAAAACATGGAAAGCAGGTGTTGGGTGGGACTAGCCTGATGTCCTGCATTTGCTGGGGACAGGAGAAGGGCATTCATTACAGGGTGAAAGCAACTTTTGTGGGATGCAGACTGTTTATGGAGCTGCAAAAAGCTCATTGGAAAACCCTTTTCCTCCTTGCTCCCTCCCATCCTGCCCTTGCCCAAGCAGTTTGACAGCCGTGTGTACACTGAGTACTCTGGCACCCAAAGTTCATGTTTTATAGAACAAGAAGTCTTTAAGAAGTGCTTTTGGATTTACAACACCCACAGTTTTCTCATGGTCACAATTTGGATTGGCCCGTAACAAGGAATCAAGAGCCTCCATAGAAACTGATTTTAGCCTCCCAGTGTTGGAATTGTTCTGATTCCTGGCACCACTAAGGAATATCTCTGTTTCTGGATGTACTGGATAGTGCATGTGCTTTGCAAAGGCCACTTCCCTCACAGCACAGCTCAGTGCTATGGCAGACTGGGAGGAGATCTCTGAAGTCTCCATAGAATCCAAGCACATGGACAGGGAGGTGAGATTTGAAAGAGAAAAATGGCAGGCTTAGTTTTTGGAGCAGAAGCCTCTTGTTTTTCCTGCCAAAGATTTTGGAGTGGGCTTTAGTCAGTAATATTCAGATTAAACTCACTATAAAAAAGGGTGTCCTGAGCCACGTGTGGACCGGCCCTGATGCAGAGCTTGGCTTCTCCACCTCAGCCAAGTTCTTGTCAGTTGATGTTCATAATTTTGGGAAACTGTCTTGTTATCATCAAAACTCGTTAGCATTTTCATTTTGTGATACTGGACTAAGGCTGAAAGTATCCTGGGCTCCACAAGAACAAATTGAAAGGAAATCAAGCCCAAATTATCATCTGCTCCATCTCTCTTCTTTCAGGAGCAGTGCAGTGCACAAGGGCAGAGTCACTCAGGTGCCTCTCAGCTGGGCTACTTCAGCATTTTTGCTTTCCTGATCTGGACCTATTCTTTGTGTGCAGGAGTGAGTCCTGGATGGATAGCATGACTCCAAGACTGTGTAGCCACTTGGCAGAGCACAGCCTGCCACCTGGGAGAGCTCCCTTTTGGGAAGAGAGGAGGTTACACTGGTCCTGATGGGCAGACCCCAGTGTCCCCTAGGGAGGAGTCCAGGCAGGAGTGGCATGTCCCATAGGATGGTCTTGCCCAGGAAAGAAGCAAACTAAAGCACAGTGGGTGTTTTAAATCAGTCTAAAGTGAGGTGTAAACTGGTGGCTGAGAGGGGAGGTTATCTGAAGGGTTGCCAGTGCTATAAATTTGTTAAGTTCTGCCCCTCACAATGGCTCTGCTCAGGGTTTTTGCTTGCTGCTCTTACAGCTGATGTGTGTGCATCTGTGAGGCTGTGCTGTTTGCAGGAAAAGCTCTCTGAAATAACAAAAAAGGATGTCCTACACAGTGAGAGCAGGGAGGGAAGAATCCCAGCTCCCACAGGCATGTAGCCTTTAAGACATTTGAAAGCAATGATATTTCATAAAGGAGAAACTTGGAGTAAGTGCTAAGCAGTTATTGTTTCTGGTCTTATAGATGACCCAGGAATGTGATGTTTTTACTGGCACTCAGTGAGACAGCTCTTGGCTGGGAGCTGTCCAAGGCTCCTGGCATGGCTTCGGCATTCCTGCAGATTTGACACAATGATTTTAACCAAAATCCCACATGCTTGATATAATCACTCAGTGCCTTTAGAAAGGATTTTATACCTAATATGGACAAAAAAGGGCTCTGCTTTTTCAGAGATGTGACGTGTAGTGAGCAGGTTTGGATCCAGAAATAGACTCATCTGTATTCACTTAGCTTTGGAATTTTTTTTTGTGATCTTTATTATAACAGGCAGGCACCTGCTGAGTGTCCAAGTCTAGAGTGCAATATTCAGGTTTAAAAAGCACAGCTAGCCCTCAGTTTCTCTTGATTGTCATCTCTGTGGCATGTGAATTTCAAACACTCCATGGGGAAGTTGAGTACCAGTAGAGTCCAACAAGAGACAAAGTGGAATAGGCAGGGTAGCAGAGTCCAGCATGCTGAGGAAGTACCATTTGCTTCTCCAGGATAAATCTTGTATGGGATGGTTATAGAGGATGGTCTCCACAGTTTCTCTTGGGAAGGGGGTAAGAGGGATGTGTATCATTGATTCATACTTGCCACAGTTTAAGTTATGTGAGTTTCATGTTTATCAGGATTTGGTCTGAGGAAGTTAATGTTTTACTCATGCAGCCTGCTTTGTTTAGGTTGTGAGCTCCCTTTCTGTGGGCTGAGCTCTCTTTGAGCACCATGGAGTGAGGGAGTGGGGACCTAAAGCCATCGTGGCCTCCCTTAATGTTGCAGTTCGTCTCTTGCAGCACACAGCCCCAGGGTGGCCCCACTCCTTGTGCTGCAGCAGGAGCAGGGCACGGAGATAGCAGAGGCATGAGTTACAGCCCTGGTTCCATGTGCTTTTATGGCTGCAAGCTGGAATGAGGCTGGGATGCAGCTCCAACAGGCTGTGATTTCCAAAGGGGATAAGCTCTATCTGTGCCTTTCAGTTTCCTGCCTTATGGTAGAAATATGATGCTTTTCCAAGAGCAGCTGTTTGTTGGAGAAGCAAATAGTGAGAGATGTCACATGATGGCCAACTGTGGGGTCAGAGAGAGAAGTGTATTTCCTCATGGCTCCACATGAATGTGTAATTCCCATCTCCTCTTTTGCTGTTATCAGCCCAATGGAAAAGGCCCACGCCTACCTGAAGTTTACTGTGTCATCAGCCGCCTGGGGTGCTTTGACTTATTTTCTAAGGTAAGGAGATATTTTTTAATATTGCTTTTTAATTTGATTGTTTACTGGGACACATCTGCAGTGATGAACCAGGCAGGAAGAATTCCTTCCTTTGATGGGAGATAACTATTTTACAGTTGCTGTTTTGGATATTCCATCCCTATTATTTGGTTCATCAAAGAATGTCTTATTACTTCTGTGACTGAGGCAGAAATTGATTCAGAAAACATCTGGGTGTCTGTATGATCTGGCTGACCAAAGTTTTTTCCGTTGTTTTCTACAGCCGTTCTGTGCTGAGCTGTAATTCTTGGCATCCATAGTTTGGATGATGGGCCAGTACCACTTTTACTCCAACACCCTGTGGAATGATGAGGTTGAGAAAAAAGATTATTTGATATGTGAATTCTATACACTTAAAACTAGTGACAATTTTATTTTTTTCACTCTAGGAGTCTAGGATAAAGCACAGATGATCTTTTCATTGACCCAATTTTAATTGATTGCATTTTAATTTGCCAGAGATTTTCACTTCAGATACGGGAAATCTCTCAGAACTTCCACAGATTTTACCTGCTAATTTTCATAGGAATAAAATGGAAAAGAGCATGTAAATCATTGATGTTAAATAAAAGCATAGAATTTCTATTGTTCATATGATCTAATATTTATACAGAATATTATCTTTAAAGCAGGTTTTGAGTTTTTCTAGATAAAACTTTAACACAAGGTTTTTGTGAAGAACAACAGTTGGGTTGCAAATAGTTAATTGCAATTTTGTTTCTGATGTCATTCATAAAGCTCTGAAATCGAGGGTTTATGACAGTGTCTCTTAGGTGTAATATGTATCTAAACCCAGATATCTGTGAGTGAAATGGAATACTTTGTTCTGGGAGGATCACCCAGCTCACCACACTCATAGTGTGCACAGAGCTCATAAGGCTTTTTGTTTGCTATTATGTTTTTATCTAATTTTGATAGTGCTCTATTTTACAAAGGAAGATTTGGGAGAAGGAAAAAAAAATTAAGTATCTTCCTTACAACCAAGTATCACTGTAGCTGAGGTATAAGGTCAGACAGCTGGCCCTCAATACAATGAATAGCTGTCTCTGCCCTACACTGTGAATGATGAAAGACCGTGGGATATTAAATCTTGGATATTATTTATCACAAAAGAAAAAAGATTCCTCTGGTTTAAAATGTTTCTTTTCCTATTTCCGATAACTTTCATTATCTTTGTCTTCCACAAAGCCTTTCCCGCTCACTCACTGTTGTAATACCTATTGCCGAGACAGACTTGAGAACCACAGATATTTTAACTTCCAGCCAGTTCATTTGGTCATGGTTTCAACAGCTGTTTCTGACCATTTTATCTCTTGGGATCTCTGTTCAACTTTTATTTTGTTTAAATGCTCCTTTTATTTGCATTGTGAAGGTCTTTGGAGCCAGGCATATGACACACACATGACCCCAAGTCCAGCAACAAACTCATCAAATAGCCAATCCTGTGGCTGCAGGAACACAACTGAGTGCTGGCAGTGTGCAGGAGCAGCAAGGGACCTGGGGCACAGCCCTGCTTCATTGCTGCTTCCCACTGGTTTTGTTTGCTGAGGATGGCTGTGCTGCAAATTACATCAAGAGTGAAATTCATGGCCTCGTTTATGGTTATCTGCCACTTCCAAGGACTGGAATGCAAGTTATGTGCACAGGGCCAGCTTTGCTTTAGTTAGGCCTTCATTATGTCACAAGGAGAAAGGGGAAACTATGCACCAGTGAATGCCTCTGCTGGCATTTGGTGTCACCAGCTCTCCTTACAGGTCACCAGCTTGTGCTTAAGTTTAAGTTTTAATGTTTGCTTCAGTGAAAATCATTTCCAAGAGAAACAAGAGAAAATGTCTGGCTCAGGCCCACTAACTCTTGTATGGCCTTTTGCTCTGGAGTGGTGGTTAAAGGATCACCATTGCAGGTCAAACCACCAACTGCTTTGAACCTCGCTTTCTGTCTTCTTTAGCTTTATCATCTATATGCTCAGTCTAATGTGGGAAAACTTAGCTGTGATCTAATTTATGTTGCCCCATGTGACCAAAGAGAGAAGAACATTATAGTCTCCTCTATCTTTAAGAAGTTCCATCTGCTTATTTCAAGACTAGATTGCCTGCTGTTTCATCGAGAGAAAATGACCTTAATGCAGGCACCAGTGTGAACAGCTGGGTGTGCTTCAGGGGCAGCTGAGGGTCTCCAGCTCAGCACAGACTCTGACTTGACAGCCACTGCTGGGACCATTTCAGGAGCTCTGTCCTGCTGTCATAGTGGCAGCATTGCTTTCTGACTTCTTCCTGCCCTCTCAGTTGAAATGGAAGAGATGCCCAGTGCAGAAGAAAGTTTTTCCTTGATACAAATTTCAAGATATACCACTGAGATGTGATGCTGACCTGGGCTGTGATCATGGGATTTGTCTTCATCTTTCTCTCCTTCAGCTCATCCTGTTGTTCAGGCATAATCCCAGCAATATATACATCCCTTTAGTCATGTTGAGTCTTCTTTGAGTCTTCTTCCTCTTTTTCAGACTTGTTAATTCTTCCTTGCCTCTGTGTTAATAACATTCACAAACAAGCTTCATTTTGTAACAAAAAACCATGGATTGATGGTAATGAAGAAATACATGGCAGAGGAGACATAAATTTAGACCTGCCATGTGTTTAGACACGTGTAGGTCAAAGGATGCTTCAAAAGTCTATGTGATGCTGATATGTTCTGTCTCATTTATGTCTTACTAATGGACCAGATCCTGGATGAGGTTGAAAGGAGAAGGGGAATATCTGCTGCCCTGGTTTATCCATTTATGAGAAGTCTGATGGAATCTCCTTTTCCTGCACCTGGAAAGACAATCAAAGTCAAAACCTTCCTGCCTGGAGCTGGAAATGAGGTAAGAAGCAACTGCAAACATTAAAAGCCAAAGCCTTACCCTTTACCACTTCAGTATCAAAACAGCAAAAGAAAAGCAGGAGGAGACAAACAGATCCTGCAGGGCTGTGGGGTGGCAAACCCTCAAAATAAGCAGAGTATGAGCTGCACCACTGTGGACATGCTAATGCTAGTTCCCATTGATGATTGTAGGCCAATTTATGGTTATGTATTTATTATTTTATGTTTATTAATAAGTTGTGTGTAAGAAAAGCAGCCATCACAAATGTCCCAGTGTGCCAGGCCTAGTGCAGCTCAGAGACTGCAGCCTTGCTGGGCTTTATCACAGTGATAACAGGCCAGTGTGAGTTTCCCATGCTGTCTGTACCTGAGCACTTCAGCAGCTGCTTGTTATTTCAAACCTTGTTACTGCTGGTCCTGGCCATGGTAGGAGTGACCAGCAGCATTTAAGTGGCTCTCCTTGGTAATAAATACCTTTAAACTGGCTCTCAAAGGAAAGTATGTCATGTAAAACTCTTTTGTGTGTGTGTGCACACATATAATAGATGCCACTTCTTTTTATTCCTGACTCAAGTAGCTAGAAGCCTAGCATTAGACAACATGTGCCTTATTGGAATGGCAGTATTGATTAAAAGGCTTTTTCAGCTTGGGGCTGGCCAGCCATTTACCATGTCAAATTTTGTTCTCTGCATGCCCCTATTTAAGAATAGAGTAGCTCCACTCAGATGGTCAAGCATATACAGGAGATTCATTACTGAAGACAGGAATAGAATTTGTCCCAGTTATTAAAAACAGAGAGAAGGAACTCCCCTTTAGGGTTATTTCACCCTCCTTAGGGTTTTTTACAGTGCCTTTGTTATTTTTGCATTAAATTGTATTTTCTCTAAATGTAACGCCAGTGACTTCAATGGAGTGGGCCCGTAATGTATGGTATGAAATGTACAGGGCTCCTTGTATAAGTGACTAGCAAGGCATTTTAAAATCACATGCATTTTCTTCTGGAGAGGCAACATCTGAAAGAGTGATTGGCATAACAGGGAAAAGAGCTGACAATGCTTTTTCTGTGTGAATGTAACTGGGAGCCATGATCTGCAGCTTCTCTATCCTCTGCTCAACTTCTAAACTCTCCCAGAGAAAAATATTGAGATAATTCCAACAAACAAACAATTCTCTTCTGGCTGAGCTTTGCTCTCTGTTGTGCTAGTACAAACTCGTTATTTAAATGGAATGCACTGGCTTAATTAGGAACAGAATCTTATCCTTCCATTGTGGCTCCTCTTGCCTAAACAAAGATGGTGATTAATTGGGAAGCAGACAGTGTATTTCTTTGTGATGAGCAGACTGAGGCAGCAGGCTTTGCCAGGCAGCAGAAAACATCCCTGGTATTTGTAAAAGCTGCCATAACTTGCATTGCATCCTACCCTGCAGCAAGATTTTCACGTTGGCAGGTTTGCAGTAGAATCAGCCCCTCCTGATTTGGCACATGCACTTGATTTGAGCTTGCAATCCCAGTGCTAAGGAATGGAAGTGGGCACCTTTGCTGATTGTGAGAAAGAGTTAGGCAGCATTTCCAAGGAGCCATTCCTGGTACAGTCACTCCACAATTTGTTTCTTGCTGTTGTTTGGGGCAGCAGCTGAGTGATGGGTGTCTACACATCACACTGTTCCTGTATTTCAGGCTTAAAAAAAGCAAATCTATTTGATTTGATACATCCTGTTCTAAGAGTGGCTTTCTTTTTACAGTTGTTGTGTTGCTGATCGCAAACAATATCACAACTAAACTGATATGAACTTATTTTGTTTACAGTATCCTGTGATCTTGAGCATATTCTTAAAACAGTGTTTGTGAGGAATTCTGTAAGGGCTACTCCAGTTAAAACCTGATCCAGTCTGCTTGTGGAATGTGCTGTCAGATGCATAAAAACATAAAACTAGTCTAAAGCAATAAAGTGATGGTGATTTTTGGACATATCGAAAGAAGATGCATGCATGTTCCTGTTGACATATATTCAGAGATTTCAACATGGCTTCAAGTTGGCCTCTTCTTCCCTTTCCCTTTTCTGTTTCCTCAAATTCCTCAATGGTCAATCATTTGCTCTCTTGTACTTCATATTTTTCTCCTTCTGTTACTCTCTTCTTCACATTATTTTTCCCTCTTCTTTTTTCTGTCCTCTGTCTTCAAGTTCCACATCTGAACATGTCAATTGCAGAGTAAAAGGAAGATCTAATAAACGAATCAAGGAAAAGGCATTTGAGAAAAGGAAGGAGAGGGCCAGAGGTCATGGATGAAGTATGAAAATTAGACTGTAAAGGGATGTCACAACTCAGCTTCTAAGACCTTGTCCTGACTCCCCAGTTAAGTATATATATGTGTATGTATCTTTGTATGAAAAGAGAAAGATTTTAAACATTATCTAGTGAATTACACATTACAGAAGAGTGGAAATAAAGTAAATTGGGTTCAAAGTCTTCCTGGCCTTTTAGTTGAGTCCCAGGCTCCTATCTAGATGTTAATATGAATTGTTAGCCAAGTTCAGAACCCAATTTACCTTGACTTTATGGCTGTTTCAACCCTGTAAGCTTCCATCTCCAGTGTTTGATTGTTTATTTGCTTCATACTCTCAACTCAGCCAAGCTTTACGTCCCTTACAGAATGTTTGGAAGGGGGAATTATGCTTCCCTTGGAGATGACAGCAGACAGTGCACACTGCTGTATTCTGGGAAGAATGGCATGCAAGGAAGGAATTGTGCAATACACTGTTTTTCTGTGTGTGCACACGAGGGGCTGGGTCACTGTGTGTCCCCTCAGGCACGGGGCAGTGCTGCAGTATAGTAGAAATTTTCACCCCTGACAAAGGAGAGGAATGATGAGGAGGACTCCATCTTATCAGAAGGCTAATTAATTACTTCTTTGTACTATATTATTCTATATTATATTACACTACATTGCATCTAAACTGAATCTGCCAAGCACTCAGCTGCACTCTACTGCACAGAATCTCGTGACTGTCAGCTGGCAGTCCCCACACACACCCCTGGATTTGGGTGGTCAGTGAACACAACGCTCACACCAAAATCCAGTTATCAATTCCCTTCAGGTAAACAATCTTCCTCAATGCATTCCACTTGTGAGCAACACAGGAGCAGTAAATGAGATAAGAATTGTTTTTTCTTCCTCTGAGGTTCGGTGAATGCGAATCTCAGAAATATTCTTGGGAAGAATTGTGCCTTGCTTTTCTCTGTGAAGAGAAACGTGGCTACCCTGCAGGGCCAGGCCGTCTGCAGGCCCCTGGCAGTGCTGACCCTGCTGTTGTTGCCTGTGTGCAGGTCATCGAGCTGCGGAGGCCCATGGACTCCCGCCTGGAGCACGTGGACTTCGAGTGCCTCTTCAGGTGCCTGAGCGTGCGGCAGATCATCCGCATCTTCGCCTCGCTCCTGCTCGAGCGCCGCGTCATCTTCGTGGCCGACAAGCTCAGGTGAGTGCTGCAGGCACCTGGCGCACACGCGCAGGACAGTGCTGGCTCTGGATGCAAAAGGCTTTAGGAAATGTACTGAATGGTTTTCAGAGGTCAGGATCTTCTCACTGGAGGATTTAAATGTCTTTTTACATCCATGGGTGTTCTGTATTTCTCACCTGTAAAACGGCGATACAACTTCTCACCTTCTTCACAGTCAGCAAATGTTTGCACAGCAATTTGACACAGTGTAGTGCCAGCAATGTTTCTCTCAGGTTTTGGACACAGAACACTCATAATGAGTAGCAGAGGCTGTCACTGAGGTGCTTTACCTTGTGCTTATGCAGTGCAGGCAGGGAAGTGAGGTGCTGAGAGCTCCCCTGATTTGCTCTGTGCAATACTGAGACTTATGTTGGGGCTGTTTCAATTCCTGCCCTATAAAACCCAGCCAGTGGGAGTGTTAAACTGCTATCACAGTGCTTCCCAACTATTTAGGATATTTTTCCTGGTGCTCATGTGACCTGAAAACATTTACTTTTGGAAGCTCCATCTTGGGCTCCTTGCTAGAACCTCTGAACACACCTTTTGCTTCCCTGCCCTTTGATTGCAATCTCCCCTCTTTGTTCCTCTGAAGCATGAACTCAGCCCAAGGTGTAAGGAGTGAGAGCAACAGGTCACATCTCCACATGGCCTTTCCCAAGGAAATGGGAGCTCTGTGTAAGCTGCACCCCTGCCCCACAGCAAAGAAACATCTTATTTTTAGATGCTTCTGTAATCCATACAGAAAAGTGTAGGTAATGTAAAGAAGACATTCTTTTTGTGGCATGATACATAATAAAAAAAGGCAAATAAAAGTAAAGCCTGTGATTTATTAGACTCAGGAACATCCAGCATCTTTTAAAAGGACACCAGAGGCTGTATGGGAGGTTAAAAACACAGATGGATCTACCCAAACAAACTCTGCTAAACATTTTATCAGTCCCGACCTCCTCTGAATGACTGCCAGAAACAATAGCTGCACTTAGTGGCCGCCAGTGTATATAATAGCAAAAATACTTTGCATAGTAAAAGCTTTACAACCTTTAGGGGAGAATTTCTTAAAGCTGCAGACCCTTCTCAGGTTATAAAGTTACTTCCTTAGCAGTCTTTTTTGTGTCTAGAACAACAGGAACATTTTATTTTCGTCCCTTCTCTTGTCAGTAACCCTTGGTTTAAATGACCATTTGGGATGCCTTAATTTCACATAAACCTGTGATGAGAATTGTGTAACTAGTCCAGGGTTTCTGCAGTACTTTAGTAGATATATGAATCACACCATGAATATTGGAGCAGGTAGCTTTAGAAATACTGTTGGTGTGTTCCTTCTGACTTTTCTTACAGCATGTTTATTCACTTTATTCTGTCTGTTTCTGTTTTGCCATTCTTTCAGCACCCACAAGTCTGACTGTAATTCAGATTGACACAGGTCTGCATTCCTTCCAATGGCACAGTGATCTGAGTGGAAACTCACAGAAGTGGTACAGCGAAAGTGAGGGCTCTGCTGTGCAGCTGCCAACTGCTGCTCTGCTCTGGAGTTCCCAGTTGCTCCTCTGTAGTGTTCTGTGGATCACAGGCACAGTCCTGCAGGGATGCCTTGCTGTGGGAAAGATCCTCAGCCATGAGGGATGAGACAGACAGCAGCCATTCCCTGGAATATTTCCCTGGCACAGCTGGCCTAGCCAATGTCATATAGTGCCCTGGGCACTGTCCAGGAAAAATCAACAATTAAACCTACTTTGACAGGCTCAAGGTAGCTTGGCATGGAAAACAGTTGTGTTGCTGATAGTGAGGGCTTGTGGTAACCCAGGACTTTATCGGGCAGCCAGGGTTTTATACATTGCAGCCCTGGCTGGGAGTTCAGGCTTGTCTGTGCAATTACCTTTCTCTCGGTAGCTGCCTAGTCCCACAGTTCTTGGAGCATGGAAAAAGAGTTCTGCTTACAGACAGTGTGCTGCTCACCCTTTGGCACACAGAAATAGGGCACCAGGACCAACAGGAACCAGAAATTATAAAGATCCCTTTTGGTAAACACATACCCCTACACTGTGCTCTCCTGCAGAAACTGTTTTCCAGTGAGCTGTTGTGTTTGTGTCAGAGGGAGCCATGGGATAAGGGCCATAACACAGGAGAAAAGAGAGGATTCAGATGGATCTGAGAGGCTTGGGAGGCTTTGTGCTTGCTCCTGTAAGAAGGGACAGAACCTTTCTTACAAGAAGGGCTTATGTTCATGTGCTTTACTATATCCACATGTACCCTTTATTGTATGTATATACTTGGTTTCATTTGATAAGAGGATGACAAAATCTGATGTGGTAGATAAGGTTCTGCATGCAGACTTGTAGATCCTGAGCTATCCTTCTGACCCTCTGACCTGCTCAGTGTCACATGCTGGAAACATAGCACCTCTTTCTTATCCTTTGTCTGCTCTGTCTGGGATCCCAAACACTCTGGGATGGAGACCACTTCCTGCTCTGTGTGTGCAGCAGCTCTGCTTTGTGCACTGTGGTCCCTCTCAGCACGGGGATCTAGGAGGTACTGTAAACCAGAAACTAATAATGAGTCCTTTGACAAGAGCCTGGAGAAAGTGACAGTGGATTTAAATTCAATACTTACTGAGATTTGCATGGTTTAAATAAGGATGAAGTCTAAAATGAAACACTCTGGCTTTGAGCTAGTAACTGTCTTCTTGGAACCTTTGCCTTGTCTAACATGAGTTTTGTTTATGGGCATCCTGGCTGAAACTGGAGTTTACCAGTAATGTGGGAAAAAAAGAGAAGCTAAATATCTCACAGGTCCACTCTGTGCCGAAAGAATGAGAGCAGGAAATTAAAATGATTTTACAAGGGTTTGATTTCTGTATGTACCCAAAAACTAGCTTAGAAATAAATGATATTGAGGTTTAGGCTTCAAACAATAAGATGCAGTGGGCTTTTGTGGCTGCCTGTTTCCAGCAATAAATGATTTCACACATTATACAAGTCTGGGAAAGTCATGCCTGGTGAAGTGAGATTCATTCAGTAAGTTGTTATTTATGGTTCTTACAGTGCCCAGAATGTGCCAAAATTTAAAGTCCTTGATCTTTGCAGGAAGAGATTGTTAACACAGAGAGTGATGCTCCCAAGTAGTGAGGAAACAACAGCAAAGTTCTGAATGACAGCACTGTGAGGTTGCCCTAGTTAGATATGTGCAGTTAGGTTTGCGTATTTTTCCCCCCAATACGTTGATTATGTATTTTTTCTGCTTGAATTTGGGTGAATAAATCCCTGCAGCTATTTGCTCACCTTCAAAAATGAATGTGAATCTGCCAGCGACCCTTCAGAATTTTGCTTTCTGTGAACAGTGGAGCAGACAACAGGGAAACAAAAATAATGATAAAGAAACTTGGATTAATAATAATAATAATAATAATAATAATAATAATAATAATAATAATATCACAGCTCTTAAAAAGGAAACTTAAGGCTCCAATTCCTTAAAAATCTGCTGAAAGCACAGCTGATGTGATATGCTTCAGGCCAGCTCTAATCCCTGTCCCACTGGGACCCCCTGTTTATGTTCCCAACATTCTGCCTGTTCACCCCAACTCTGGAATAGTCCTGTGCCTGCCAGCTGCAAAGGGGGGCTGCTCCTGTGCCATCCTCTGGGGTTTGAGAGGCAGCAGATGCAAAACCAGAGGGGCCTGGGGCTCAGGAACATTGACCTTGCTGCAGGCACAAAGGTAGCAACAGAAAATAAATAGAAAGCAAACACTGGAAGAAAAACATTTCTCTGCTTGTTTTAGTTTTATGCTGGGGAAACTAATTTGTGGACATGTTTGCTGAGGAGGTGATCTATCCATGTGTGGGAGAACAGCCTCTTTGCCTTTTCCCCTGAATGTTTGCAGAGGGAAGGGAAGGCCCTGGACATAGCAATGCCCTTTGGTTATAAACCAATTTTTTATATATAAAACCCACTCTTGCTGTAATCCACTATATTGGGAAGGACTCTGAGGATATTTTGCTTACATTTCACATATGGGTCCAGTCCAATGCCAGCCACAGTCAGTGGGAGTGTTTGGATGAAGTTTGTTTTTTTGCTATGAATCCAAATCCTCCAATATTCTTCTTTTGAAAACTTTTGGGGCTGTGAAATGCTTCTATAGACCCCCTCCTCTTGTAAAAGACAAAACAACTTCTCATTGTTGTGAATTTTGGTTTTATATGAGGTATTTCAGCTACTTCTCAGTGAAGCAGGAGCATGGGTCTCAGGGAGAAAACCCTAACCCTGCTCCTCCCCACAGTATTTGGAACTGCAGGAGGAATCTCTCTTCCAGCACAACTGTAGAAAGTCCAGGCAGATCCCAGACCTGACCAAAGGTTACAGGCTGGAGACAGAAACACTGACTAATAGAGGACAGAGCAGAAATATGTAAATAGTGGGGAAGGCATCCCACAGGCATGTCTCTGTTAACTCTGGAGCAAAGGAGGAGCAGAGTGTTCTTGTGTTCAAGGGCAAAGGCTTTCAGAACACAGCAGTGTTTCCCTCTTCTCACGCACAGACACGGCTCAGGGCTGGCTCTGCTGTGCCCAGGATGTTCAGGGAGTGGTGATGCCTCTCCTCATGTTTCAATCTGTTGTTTTGGGGCCAGGCTAGAAGCTGGCAGCAAGAGCTGAGAGGTAGCCTGGTCCCCATTTCTTGGTGCCTACCTAATAAACATCCTTTAACCTGGCAGCCAAAATCATAGCATGATCTTGTAGCTCAAGTTAAAATATGCAAATTTAAATAAGAGATAAGTGGCAATGTTTTAGTAGTAAATCATTGCTCTTCAGTCCAGTAGCAAGGTCAAGTGGAAAAGCAAGAATAGCTAATCTCTGGGGCAAATTACTGAAGTGCAAGCTCATTCTCTATTTCCTTATTGTTCTTTTTTTTATTAACAAAAGTAGGATTTAATTCTTACAAACCAGTCATGGCCATGACAGGTCTGAACAGCTTCACCAACTGCCTGGGAAAGCTCCTTTCCAGTAGCTGACATCTTGTAACACTTGTAAAGTCTGCCAGCCTGCAGCTTGAAAGGTAAAACCACTTGTATTAGCACAGAGAGGTGTGCTAATAGAGAGGTAAACACATGTGAGCTTTGGCCAGCAATAAAGACTTCCTTTACTTTCCCCATCACAAAAACCTCCAGAAAAAGAAAGGTGAGAGAAGCTTGACAAAAAATACATGCCAGAAAGCAGCTTGTGAGGGAGAATTTACTGCTGTCAGTCTCTGACTAGTCTGTACCATTTCTGAGCACAGGCTACAGCATCTTGGTAGTCTTTTAATTATCAACTGTGCATTAAAGATGATGTTTGGAGATGCAGACTACTGCACCTGTGGAATGTGTAATAGCTCACAGATCTTCTCTCTAAACCCAGGAGAAGTATGGATGGCTGATGTTTCTTCTGGTGTATTTTTATCCAAAGAACTTGAAGTGCTATCTTAATACTGTCAGGATTATTGTGCTTGGCTGGTTTGATATGAAAATAAGCTAGAGAATTTCACTAATTTCTGCAGTGGAAGGAAGGAGCCCTTGTATAATTATCCAACGTAGACAGAATTTATTCTACAGCAAAAACATCCATTTCTCATGTATGTAGCCAGAGAGTTTCTGTTTCCTCCAGTGAGAGCCAGACCAGCCCCTGTTCAGGGGGCTAGCAGAGCTGTCTCAAAGATTCTTGAGAGAAATTTTGCACTTCACTCCCTCTTCTCAAGAGGTAATTACATTTTGTACCACTTGGATTACTTCCTCCAGCACTTAGATTGTGTGATGGCTGATAGCAACAAAGCAGCTGTACATGGACAGCAGGAAAATGTGTGTCAGGCAAAAGGGACAGACCAAGAAACAAGCTGAACATTCAAAGTCTCTGGCTTGTTTAATATTCCACAGTCCCAGAGAAAACAACCTAATAGTGACATTTTTAATGTGCAGTAAACTCCAATGGCATTTTTAATATGCCATGTCCCAAGAAGGGTACAGCTTGTATAATTTTCCTTTTCTTCCTTCCCTCCTCCCCTGCTTTCCAGTGGTATTTATTTATGTCATTCCAGGCTTTGGCCAATGCTCTGCAGTGGGAAAACATAATTTTTCCACTTTCAATTTGTGAAAAAAAAATTCTCTCCCTTCCCCATGAAGGAAATGGGATACAAAGAAGACCCTGCTGCTTGGTAATTCCCTTCTGGATTGCTTAGTGGCACAATGTGACAGTAAACTGCAACATCTTCCCAACTTGACTTTTTTTCTCCTTGCAAGAGGATTTAGATTCCCTCTTTTCAGCTTTTAAATGAGATAGATTAGGGGGAGATTGTTGCTGTCCTCATTGGTTACTACCTAGAAAAATACTTCACCCTGCTTTACAGCTGTCCTGCTATTAACAGTGGAGTGATGGTCTGGGAATCTGAAACCCCCAGGGTGAGCAAGGGCTGGTGGGAGCAAAGTTCCCAGTGTGGAAAGAACAAGGAATTAACTCTTCTCTGGAGCACCTGCTCTGAGAGCCCCTTTCTTCTGGATTCATGTTAACAAATTGTCCTGCAGGAAAGGGATTGCAGAACTCTGTGGATACAAAGGAGAACTTCACACTTGGAAAGGTTTGGTTTGTTTTTTCTTGCAACCACCTGACAAAGCTTGGGCAGGTAGATGATGTGTCAAAGCAATGACTTTTTCCCCCAAATCCCATTTTCTTGAAAAGGCAAGTCCTCATTCTGTAGGGCACTTTGCATGTCTCTTTCTCCAGGGGCTTTCATGTGCCTTGCTTACACATAAGTATTACAGGAGTAAAAAATAATGCCTTTGTTAATACCACAATCCCCTTTAATCAACTGTTCTCTGCGTTCTTTTAAATTGAGTACTTCAAAGCTACTCTTTGAGAGAGGGAGAGCTCTCCTAGCAGTGTTCTCTGCTCTGCAGCTCTCAGCTCCATGGGATGCAGCCTCGGTCTTTGCCTGAGCCAGGGTTGTGCTCTGCAGGTTATCTGTGGGACCCCACACTGTCGCTTGGGTATTCCCAAAAGGGATGGAGAGCTGGTTCTGAAAATGCAGCTCTTACTGAACTAAAATCTTGGAGATTTTTGCAAAATTTGGATGAAAACCAAAAAGAAAGCCTCTTGTATAGTCAGCATGAACCTGCACTTGCTCCTCCTTTTATATGTACTAATGAGCTGTTTAATTATCAAACATTGAAAATCTGAATTAGTTTATGTGACTGAAAAATCCACTGGCTTTAAGAAAAGAACCTCTGAGGGCACATCATCTTCCATGGTGTCCATCTCTGTGAAGCTGAGGGAACACATTCAGTGTCAGTGATGGATCCATGTTGGGAGGGTAAAACAGCCCAAACCAGGAGAGGATGTTGCACACTAAAGCTGAAGGAGATGTGGCCAGACAAGAGTTTATCAATGATGATGTTGCCCACTCAGTTTTCTGTCAAGTACAAGAAGGAGGGACTAGAAAAGGAACCCAGATGATGACACAAAATGTTGGGCAAGTCTGCTCCATGAACTGTGCTCGTTGACACTGCAGTGAGGCAAACCATGACTCCATGAATCAAAGTCAGGGAAAACAATTGCAGAAACAGGTTTGTAACCTTTAGTTCATCACAAAAAAATCTCCTCCTAGGAATCATCAATAGCACAAAGGTATTGCCGCCTGTGCTCTCCATAACTCACTTTCAGTAGTCACTGGTCCTGTCCCAAAGTTAAGCGCGTCACTGGTGCCCCACTGATAAGGAACTGCAGCCCTGCTTTTGCCAGACAGGTGAGGACACACTGGGATTCCTTTCTGAGAGGTTTACAAGCTTGGCTGTTCTCCTGCTGCCCTGTAGGAAGCACCACATAAAACCTGAAGTGTGACTTGTTACTTGTAAGAGAAGGCTTGCGTTTGGGTTTAGCTCCTTTGCATGGGCCAAAAGTGCCATTTGAGTGGTGTGAAGGTTAGACAGCTTCACTCTTGGAGCCGTAAGCATAGTTAGAGGATTTTGGAAAGGAGAATAACTGATAATTGGCCTGATGTGATGTGGAAAATATGCATTTCCTCCTCAGTCTCAGTGCCCCCCTCTCCCTGCCAGTGTTATCACTTGTTTGCATTCCATGAGATATCACAGAGGTCACTAGCAGCAAATATATCAGCATTCAAATTAGGGAAGCCACTGTGGTTGGACTCTGCTCTTCACCTTGGCACAAGCAAAGTTTGGTTCTCACTTCTGCATCAGGCTGCTGCTTGCTGGGTGGGGGGAGTGTGGATGGACCTGGGGGCTGAGGGCACAGGTGCCAGGGCAGCGCTGCTGGCTTGGCAAAGCAATCACCCACCCTAGCAAGTGTTCACTTGTTGAGCAAGGTTCTTGTTTTGTCCAGCTCCTGTGCAGAGTGAGGGATTTTCACCTGCTTCTGGACTGAGCTGTCACCTCACTGCTGGTAGTACATGTGGATATTTGTTAGGTCTGGGTGAGAGATGTTCCAGCCCATAGCAGACAGGGATATCTGCTGTTTGTGCTTTGGGGAGCTCTTTACCCTGTGCCAGAGGTTGACTGTAGCAATAATTCTTGCACTGTGTATGATGATTCAGTTGTGAAATGTTCAGAACTGGCTGCTGAATTTGAGATGGGCCAAATGGACCTGCCTCACCACGATCCTCATATGGATTGCATGTGTTCCCATCCAGCATCACATTTACACTGGAGAATTCCTAATTTTATTCAAACACTAGGAGCACAGCCTTCCATTAGTGGGTCTCCTGTGCCATCAAGAGAAAAAGCAGCCTAAAATATGCACAGATTTGTCTGTGTTTCCTGAAAAGAAGGATATTGGGTACTGATCAGAGATACAAATTAGCTGCATACTTTAGGCCAACTACTAAAGACCTCAGGTGGTGACTCTTAGTTCACCTCTTATTAAATATTTGCTGTATAAAATAAATGCAAAATATTACTTTGGCTTTTACAGTCCAAACTCATGCAATTTTCCATGTAATATGAACCCACTATTTTGATTTTAAACATCTTATTGATTAGTGTAGAGAAATCAGATTTAGTAACAGGAAATTCAGCAACTTCAGAGCTCTCTTTTAGGTCACACATGCAACCACTCTATCCTAAACTTCCTGCAGACACCCAGATTTTTACAGATTCACTTGAAGGTCAGGTGAGGAGAAGTGTTTGGCAGCAGCAGGGGAGTCCTCCTCCCTGTGTACCCCTACACAGAGCTGGACCCTTTACAGAAGGATTCTGCCACGGGGAATTCTCAATCCAGGACGTTAAAATCTAATTATTTGACTTTAAAAATAAATTATATTCTTAAAATTAAAAAATGTATTAATAATACATTAACATGAAACTACAATATTTATTAGCTTCAAAAATTACAGTCTCTAGTTCCAAACCACTTTAGAAAGGCTTGAAGGAACCTCTGTAGTTTGCCCAGCCCCTGAAGGGCTTCAAGAAAAGTAAAAAATTATTCAAATTTCCAAAGCTTCAACATGCCTTGCTGATGAGAGGCAGCCTTTGCAGCAGCCTCTCCCACAGCAGTGAGGGAGCTTGTGGTTCAGAAGGTGTTATTATGTCTTGAGGGCTGGTCTGATTAAAACAGAAATGGGAAAAGAAAGGTCTTTGAGGCTTTATTTCAGCAAAGTATTTCAGCACAGTGAAAGTAAATTAAAGCTGAAGCTTCTGCTGAAATACTGTGTTGAATCAAAGCCTAAAACAGTAATTTTCCTGTCCCCTCATGCTTTAATTGGTGAGGTGAGGCATGACCTGATTGTAACTCCTGCTGCTCTGTAGTCATTGGAAAGAATTATTTTATTAGTGCCCAGATAATTTACTGGATTAGAATTAATTTGGGTCAAACAAAAATATGTTAAGCCCAAATTCTGGTGTTTGTATTGGTCATAATCTTTTTCCTCTCAGGGACAGGTAAATGTATTTGTTGTGGAAGAAACTTTTCAATTTGAGAATTATTCCTGATAAAACTGTAGGTTTGTGTCTGTCTGCTTAGCAGCAGTGGCTGAAGTGTAGAGCACTGGTTGTATTTGATTTCCATTTGATTGCCACCAGTGGGCTTTGGGCTTCTGTCACCTTCAGCTGTCCTGGTGTGTGACCTTCCCTCCTGCAGCTGCTGCCCCTCTCAGCATCTCTGGTACTGACAGAGGAGGGGCAAGTGGCATCAGACAGCCCCACCTCCTTCCATCTGTCTATAGCAACAGGGAGGAACCAGTTTCACCTTGGGACCTTGTAATTTGGCATCACATGTGTGTGATAGCTTTAGTCATGTTCATATTAAATGGTTTTCCCTGGTCCTTGCATTGTTCAGCCCAGACGGTCACTGTCTTGTCCCTTAATTTTACATCCCAGCCCCTTTGCCCTCATTTTCCTTTTTACCTGCTCATCAGGCTCATTTTGTCTCCCTCCCCTCCCAGGTCTACCTCCCTGATCTTAATTTTACCTCCTTGCATTTGTTCAGCCTCTTCCCTGCCTTCCTTTCCTTTCCTTTTCTGCTCTTCCCTCTCCTCAGGTTCTCTGCAGGAGGAAGAAGAACTCTTTCTCCCAGAGGAGCCTTCATTTCTCAGTGTAGCCCAAGGCTACAGAAGGAGGTTTTGCTTAGTGCTAACAATTTATTCTGAAGAAATTAGCAGCTAAATAAGGCTCTTTTCAGTATGCACAACAAAGATTTTTTAAGATGGCTTCTAACATAGCCAAATCAGAATGAGTTTAGACATCACTAGGTAGGAGTCCTTGGCACACCGGGCACTCCCTCCTTCACAAAAAAGTGCAGCTAAGATGTTTAATACAAAAAAAAAATGTATAATTTCATTTGGTTTTGGAAACAAACTAATCTGATGTCAAGCAAGGGGGAATTGGATCAGTTGATCTCCTGACGTTTCTTCCTACCTGAATTATTTTGATTCTATATATCTTTGCTTTAAATTGGAAACCAAAATGGTTATCCAGAGGTACACACACAAGCTCAAAAAGATCACTGAAAACAAGTCAAATTTTGAATCCATATAATGTGAAATTGAGCCTTACAAATGCAAGCAATCCTACAAATAGGGAGGTATCTCACAGCCATCAGGAATGGGAGGCCTTAAGGGTTAGTTCTTGTTCAAAAAGCTGCAAAAACATGCAATTTCTTTGATTTAAGTCAAAAGACAGGAATTGAAGATTTTTTCCCCAGTTAAACATCCTAGCAGTGGTAACAGAGAAACAGCGACAATTTTGTATAGGAAAAATTTGTATTTGTCATGTTTGATAGTTTTATACTGGCTGGAAAACTGGAGATGTCCTGCACCATTACAGCAAATGAAGTCTTGGATTCTTATTTTATTCCTCTCTGCCCTTTTTGATGAGTAGTTAGTGGATTAACAAAAAATGTATCCTCACAGCACAGAACCCGGAATGAAGGACAAACCATTGATGTGGGGGCTCAGGGGGCCTCAGGAGCAGAGCACCTGGGGATCAGGGGGAGTCCTGGAGCTGAGCACCCACACTCTGGAGCAGGGAGAAAGCAGTAACATGTCCCCACTGTCAGGCAGCTTTTCCAGGGCCAGGGATCCTCAAGGGCTCACTTCAAAAGCTGACCTGCAGGAATGCTGCAGGAGCTCACTGCAGCCCGCTGGAGTTTGGAGACTGTCACTTCTGACACTTAGAAGTTTTCATTTATGTCTTGTCCCTGATGCTATTACTTAGTCTTATCAAGCTGATTAATAATGCTGCTCTTATTTATTCTTATGCACCCAGAGAAACCTTTATTTTGTCAGGGCCTTTATTTTGCCTATCTGGCACAGCACAGTACTGCCCTGAATTACTGTCAGCACAGCAACAGCAATGCTGCCTGCTCTCCATCTCCACCCAAAGTCTATCAGGCTGCCATGGTTTTTACTTCCACTTGCCCTTTACTTGATGCTTTTCAAGTTTTCTACTTTGTCCTTTCCACCTCTGTGGCCTGTATGTGCTGGAGGGGAGCTGGGCTGAGCACTTGGCCTGTAGCCTCTCCCCAGATTCCTTTAGAGTCCTCTGCAAACCTCTCAGACTGTTTTATCTTGCAGAGTTGTCACAGACCTCTGTGAGAGACTGGAGTTAATCCAGGATCAGGAGAGGCATGGAAGAGTTGACAAGGGAAGTGTCAGGGATCTGTTTTTGCTACACAGTTCATCAGTGGCTCAAGGGTAGGAGCTGTCCCAGAAAAGCAGGGCCATGGCCTGTGATGAGGAAATGTCAGGGTGTGTAATACCCAAGTGAGTCAAGGGATGGGAAGGACACCTGGGAAGGACAGAGCCTCCAGACTCCAGCCTCAAGTGGAAGGAAGCTCTCCTGAGCAGACAAGGGATGTGTGTCAGGGAGGTAGCTCAAAGTGCTTGTGGGCAGCAGCATGAATGTGTCGACAGGCAGATGAAAGACTTCAGCAAATGTGGGCAGAGCAACATCATTTAATCAGCAGGGAGAGATGAGGAACATAAAAATGTTGTGGAAAAGTAAACAATGGAAACACTTTTTTTGTGAATTTACGTTGTTGGCTGTGTTTCTCAATGTGAGGAAGCAGGGAGCCCAGACTGGGTGAGTTGGTCCCAGTCCAGGGCACGGTCCAGAGCGCTGGCACCGCACAGAGCTGGCACCAGTCTGAGGTGACACAACTGCTGGGTGGCTTGGCCCTGCATGTGAGGGGTGCCTCCCTCTTCTCCTGGCTGAGGAAGTTTGTCTGTCCCTCAGGGGAAGTGGAGGAAGGAAAGGGATATTCCTGCTTTCTCCTTCAATGCAAATGCCAAACTGACTGCGGAGGTGCATATCAATAGTGAGGTGGGATCAGGGAGCTAAACCAGCAAGTGGTTGTCTGTGCTAGAGGCTTAATCCTGGATTTGGGAGATGCTCAGTGTGTGAAGCTCCCTTGGGCCTGTGAGAAGTTCCAGGTGTGGAGGGAGAAGCAGGAAGGAATGACTGTTGGCTATTGTTAGAAAGAAAAGAGACTTATCAAGGGTATTTGTGGAATATTTCCTTTGGGAGTAGAAATTGTAACTGAATATACCTTTAGCACTTTGAGAAAGTTGGTGACTTGCAGTGTGCAACAAGGCACAGTCCTTGAAACAAGCACAGCCAGCACTGACATCCCAGCCAGAGCAGTGTCCATCCCCTGCAGCAGCTTGTCCTTCTCAGAGCGTGCTAATTGTGCTGTGATAAGATATGGATACAGCCTAAGCTTGGGCTTATTTGTTGGTTGGCCAACCCAGAAATTGCTACCAGACATTCTCCCTATCTAAAGGACAGAAAAGGTTCTTGTTAAGTCACAGTGATTTGCTTTTTGATGTAGACCTAAACGGTGTTCATAAGCCTGTCTTCAAAATTCAGCTGAGTAACAGCTGTGTCTGAAATTCTGTGCCTCAGCTCTTAGTCTGAGCTTGCATCTCCCCAACCAGCAACACAACAAGGAAAAGATTCTGTGTGCTATCATGAGAAAATGATTTGGGAAACAAAATAGCCCAGAGGAACATAAATCAACTCCGAGTGGGAAAGAAGCAATGTCATATTTTGCCTGTAACATGATAAAGGATCTCTTAAAGAGAAATTTGTCTTTAAGAAATGTCTCAATATACTTGTATAATCTTGTATTACTGCCTTCACGGGGAGAAGATCAAACACTGAAGGTTTTTTTTAATCCAGTGAATAAAAAGGCATAGAGAAAACCAAAATGTTGGCAAAATCCAAATCATTTTTTTACAAGATGAAAAAAACCCATGGAAATCAAGAAGTGTCAACAACAGCTAGAACATTATGCAGCATTCCTGTAAAAATGCACAGGCCAAATGGAAGAGCCCACTCTCCAAACCAGCTCTCTGGAGCTGCCCTAGAGTATTAAAAGTGAAAATATTTTGAAAATCTAATTTTGATGATTCTGTTGCTCTACTTTGTGTGCTTCACACACCTTAAAGAAAATAAACCATCTGACCTTACTGCTTAATTCTCATAAACAAGAATAGTTGGATAATGTGTGGGTTGCACATTTTGAAAGGAAAAACTGCAGCACACTTGGTTTCCCAGGGTAGGCCTTTCTTTTTTTACTTTACTAAACATGCTTCTCATCAGTAATATCCCTTTAAAAGGTTCTGAACTGTATTTTGAAGATTTAGGCTGGGGGTTCCTTTACACCCATCACCTCTGAATTTTACCTTACAAACTGTGAAATTTCACTGAAGTGAAAGGTGTGTATTCATTCTAAATACCAATCTTTCCAGCTAGAGCAGAGACACAGGCACTTTGTACAAGCGGGAGTTTGGTGACAGCTGTAGGAGTCCTGCAGAGGGGTGTCCAGCAGGGATGGCAGCAGGACATTCTGGGGGCTGGAAGCTTGGAGGGGATGTTTCATGGGGATGAGATGTTCCAGAAGGAAAGATTTTCTGAGGCTGAATTGAAGAGCTGTGTGCAGAATGCTGAAGTGCAGAGGCCGAGGTGCTGCCAGGGCAGTGGTGTGACTGTCGTGGGGTGCTGGCATAGGGCACCCCTACTAGAGCTGGGTGCTGCCACAGGACACCCCCAGCTCCCTGGGCTCTGCCCTGCCCTGCCTCAGCCAGCTCCCAGGAAAGCTCAGGAAGAGATTCCAGTGTCCTGGGCTGGAGGCTGAAGCCTCCCCAGCGTGGGAATAGCAGGCACAAGAGGCTGCAGGGGCTGATTTACGTCACAGCACTGCGTGTAACACAACATGTTACAAAAGGGCATTTTACAGAAAGGAAACAAATACTCACTGAAGAGCAGAAGAATGTTTGTCTTCCTGCTTTTAGCTTAACATGGCTCTTTTTTTAGTTGCTCAGCTAAGATGACTGAATTTGTTGTAGGTGAAAATGCCAGGGAGTCATTGAAGTGATCTTGAGGAAGTGCTGGGAGTCTGTACCATGTTCCACAGCTCTTACAAAACACCACCAGTGTGCTTGCTGTGGTAAATGCTTGAGACCAAAATATGAGGCAATGGCAGCACCCCATTGCTTGTTATATATAAAAATACAAATTAGAGAAATGCATAATTTTACAAGAGTCTTGTGTCAGGCAACATTTGTTATAAATCCATGCTAGGATTGGCAGATCTTAAAGGAAGTGTCAATTAAAACCAAGCCAGCAGATTATTTGCAGTAAAACACAAGGATTTGCTTTTCCCCAACGTTTTCTCTCTTTGTCCCCTATTCTCATTTTTCTCACGCAGCAAACTTTGAAGGTAAATCACTGATGGGAACAAACAGGTGAAACGTTTCCTCTGGCCTTGGAACAATTCACAACTGAAGTAAAAATGCTGATGAAGGTTATTCTGGTGGAGGTCTGATGCCACCTAAAGTCTCCACCAAGTCTTGCAGTAGAAGAAATGAGCATCTCTCCCCAGCATTTTGAAGCAGTAACCTGCTCTGCATTTATTATTTATAGTTCTTTATGGCGACATTAAGCACAGCAGAAGTTTGCAATGCAAGAAAATTAGTTGTCATGTTGGAACCAAATTTCTGTCATCTCAGCCTGTGAGAGGCAGGCGTTGTAGCTGTGATATGGAGCGTTTGTCTTTATTCCCTGATGTGAAAACTCACTTGGTAATGATGTTCCTTAATTTTTAACATTTGGAAACCATGTGACTGTAAAAGGGAATTGGATTCAGTGATGGAAGGACATTTGCCATGATAATATCAAGCCTTAAATTTTAGGAGCTACCAACCTGTATTTTAGAGTACTCTGCTGAGCAGGATCAATACCTTTATCACTGAAGTTGGTTAATAAGTCCTTTAAAATGTATTATAATAAAAAGATGCTATTGTCAAAAAAATACACTATCTTTGAAAAATGTGTTGCTTTTACCAGCTTTCCTTTGGAGCAGGTATTGATTGTTGGGGGCTTTTTATATCTGATTTGGTAGAGTTCTTTGTGAGGATTTTTTTCCCCAATTATATTTTACTTTTCATTTTCCTTTGTTCCTGTAGTTAGGACCCTTACTATTATGCTTTTTTACTACTGATATGATCATAACAGCTAAGATCCGAAGTTGCTTTTGGGTTTTAAGAATTGTTCAAAGTGGCTGCTTTTGAGTGCTTTTGGGAACATTGAATCTTGACTTCTAGATCAAACCATCTCCTATGAAACAAATGGATTCTAGTCTGAAACAAACAGGTTCTAGTTTTGTACCTTTGGTCTGAGGTGTGCTGTGAACTGCCACACTGCACAGCACAGAGAGGTAGGGACTGGAAGGGGACCAAGGCCTGTCTGAAGACACGAGTGCCAGAGAGGCAGCACCTTGGACACTTGTATTTCAACAGTTTCTCAGTGGGTGGAAGGTGTTGTGAACCAAGACAAGCCTTTGCTGACCTGGTTGTTGCTCTCTCCCCAGCACCCTGTCGAGCTGCTCCCATGCTGTAGTGGCCCTGCTGTACCCCTTCTCCTGGCAGCACACCTTCATTCCTGTCCTGCCCTCGTCCATGATTGACATCGTGTGCTGCCCTACCCCCTTCCTGGTGGGACTGCTCTCCAGCTCTCTGCCCAAACTCAAGGACCTGCCTGTAGAGGAGGTAGGAGCTGGCACCACAATTGTTTGCCTGGAGTAAAGCTGGCCTCTCCTAGGAGAGGGCTGCCACTGGGACATAAATCCTCACGTGTTTAATTTTTAATCTGCCTCTTTGTTTCTTCTCTGCCTGGTTCTCATTGGCAACTGCCTCTTGGCAAAGCTGCAGCAGTAGCTTTATTCTTCTCTTTTATTCTGCCTCTCTTCCACACCTGGCACCTTGTCAGAGACAAGTGAATGTTTACCTGATCACCAGTATTTAGGGTGTAAATATGCTGATTTGTTCTGGAACAAGAGGAAGCCATCTGCTATGACATCTCTTAATCCTTATGGAAGTGGTGCATGAAGCCATAGCCCACACAGGAAACAAAACCTTTAACAATTGTAACTTCTAAGACTTTGTTGTTACTATATTGGAAATTAAATGAGAGTTGCACTTCATCAGCTCTTCCAGTAAAAAACCCCACAAAAATACTCAAGGACACACTCTTTTCTCTCTTGCTCCTATTAGTTTCCTATCATTTTTCTAAGGAATTTTCTTGAGCTTGCTTCCAAGGCCCTGTGTGCCTCTGGCCCAGGTAAATCTCTGCTCCATTTCCCTCTGCTTTCCTAACATTGCTCTTCCACATCTTCCCAGCTCCATCTCTCAGCTTTGGTGCTTTTTTATCATGAGTATTTCACACCCTTGCCCTTTGGAATCCCCGCTGCCTCCACATTGTTTTCTTTAAACCCCTTGAAACAGTTTTCAACTGCATGTTAACAAAATTATTAGTTATAACTTGCATAGATTTAAGAAAAAAACCCTTTTAGCTTCTTTTAATATATTAATCTAGTATGAGATCTGTTGTATCTATGTTAAATTAGACTTGTAGCTCTAAAGAAAACCTTCATGTTGTTTCATAAAGCACACAACCTCGTTTCACAGTAGGAATTCAATTCATGTTGAGGCTTGTTCAGCAGATGATCTTTTGCTATTAAAAACCAATGAACAAATGAATGTTTTCTGTGTCTTCAGATACATTTCACAGCAGTGTTTTCTTTTCTGTAGGCTTTGATGGTTAACCTGGGATCTGATCGATTCATCAGACAGGTAAAGTACAGCTCAGAATGCTGCCATGCAGTCTAGCAAGCTGTTTACCCCTATGGTGTGATTGGGTTTCTTTGATCAGAGGGATTTGGCAGGAATTGTCTGTGCAAAGGGAAAGCGATGAGGGGAAAAAAAGTTCTCATTTTCTGTTCCACCTGCAAATAAGAACTTCTCAGTAGGCAGAAGGGATTGAGGCTGTGACTGTCAGAAGGAATCAAGAACTGTATTCACAGTGGAAAGAAAACATCCACAGATAATAACATCGCTTTAGCAAGAAAACTCACACACTGTTGGAGGTGAAAAGGACAAAAATAGCAAAGAAAATTGGCGAGTGAGAGCACAGAGGTGGAGAATAGTTTAATGTGACAGGAAAAGCAGAAACCTTGTAAACAAGGAGATGAGGGATCACCATCTCCTGACAGTCATGTGGCACTAAATAATTTCAAACCAACAGCCTGCAAGTTGCATGGGGAAACTTTTGTGTCAGATTCCCTGGCTGGTGAACAGTGGCTGCAGAGCTAAGGCTCCTGTGCTTACCTGGCTTCTGGTGAACAAGCATAAAGTAAGATGAAGAGAGCAACAGGGGCAAGACCCAGAAAACAAGACAGACTAGAAAACAGTAAAAACAACTGTCAAGGACCAAAGGAGCTGCCTATAACCAACTACAGCAGCTGTGTGTACACTGAGCAGGGCTTCATGTGATGTGTATTTAGTTAAACAGAACTATTTGGACTCTTTGTCATGTGAAGAGCTGGTTCCACATTTCTGTGTTTACCTGCTCTTTGGATTATCATTCTTGACTTAAATCTTATTAAGAGTGACAAGAAATTTTTACAAGTATTTGTTAGTTGCACATAGATTCTCATTCTTTTATTTATGTAGCCATGACACTAGCAGATGCAAATATTTTTCATCTGAATTCTAAACCTGCTGAAAGCATTTGCTGGAGTTCCTGAATAGTTTATTGTGGATTAAGGATTTTTTTTTCCCTCCATCAGATGGATGATGAAGATACACTATTGCCTAGAAAATTGCAAGCTGCTCTGGAGCAGGCTCTAGAGAGAAAGAATGAACTGATAAATCAGGATTCAGATAGTGATTCAGATGATGGTAAGTTCCATTGGAAACAGGGACTTGTGTAATAGACAAATGTAGGTAGAATTGTCATTTTCCATGCAGGAGAAACAAAGATGGGACTTGAGGTCTCAAGTACCTTTGGTGGCATCAAAGGCTGTGTCTGAGCACACAGAGAGTATGAGACTGACGGCATCAACAGACAGTGATACTTCACCTGTGGTTTATTTTAATTTCATTGCAAATGACAAGGACTCCTGTGGGTCCCTCTGAACCTTTGCTCAAACACAGGTTTGCAGTTAACTTGGCCCTAACTCAATCCAGATAATTCTCCAGGCTTAGGGGTGTGTCTGAGTTTGGAGTTGCTCTTGGCACTCGGTATTTTCAGGGGAGAAGCAGGTAGCACCAGAAAAGAATTTTAGTCCAAGATGGGTTGGGCTGTCTCTGAAGGTTCATATTTCTCTTCAGCAGTGATAAAAACAGCCCAGGGTGAATTGAATGCCTGTGGTTAAATGGTATGAAACAGGCCCTTATTCAGTTTTTGGAATTTATTTCTAATCATATGTATTATATATATAAGACTGTTTAAACATCTCAGAAGCGATGAAAGCCCAAATTCTACAACAGACTATTTTTGATCAGTTTTCGGTACAGACTTATTATCCTCAGGGATAAATATTTCAATGCTGAGTCATTCAGAAGTTTTTGAAGAGAATTTGCTCAAGAGTGAAAACAGGAGGTTTGATTTTGATGAAACACCCATCAAATGTTTAATTTGCTGAGCTGTTTGCTGAGGATTTGTAATTCTCGCTGACTCTTGGTCACAGAACACCAATTCTGCAGACTGGCACCGTGGTTATGGCGCTGTCACCCTCTCCATGTGCATCCAGGTGTGCAGGGAGCCGCTGCCACTCCTGCCAGCTCTTAGCGCGGCATCAGGGAACCGGGAGATGCACAGCCTGGCCCTGCGGGGATAATGCTGACAGCTCTGGTAGCAGCTGATTTTGGTGTCTTATTGCTGCCTTATTTTGCAGAATGTAACACCCTGAATGGATTAGTGTCTGAGGTTTTTATCCGATTCTTTGTGGAGACAGTTGGCCATTATTCCCTGTTCCTAACCCAGAATGAAAAAGGAGAGCGTGCCTTCCAAAGGGAGGCTTTCCGTAAATCTGTGGCCTCCAAGAGTATCCGCCGCTTCTTGGAAGTTTTCATGGAATCCCAAATGTTCGCCGGTTTCATCCAGGACAGAGAGCTGAGGAAATGCAGGGCTAAAGGTACGGGTGGGTGTCTCCCCTGCGGTGCGGGTTGTGCTTTTCCGCTGGGGTCCCGCGGATTGCAGCAGCGCCCGTCCATCCCCCTGCGCTCACCGGGAAAGCGGAAACCATCCCTGAAATCCTGCCCGGTTAACCGGAAGGTCGCTGCGAGCGGAGGCTGCCGGGGCGGGAGCCGGGGCCCTGCGCGGGGACCGGGATCAGCCGGACACGGCTCACCCCATCCCTGTCTCCGTCTGCCGCAGGGCTCTTCGAGCAGAGGGTGGAACAGTATTTGGAAGAGCTCCCGGACACGGAACAAAGTGGAGT
Source organism: Molothrus ater (assembly GCF_012460135.2). NCBI lineage: Eukaryota > Metazoa > Chordata > Aves > Passeriformes > Icteridae > Molothrus > Molothrus ater. Next base: position 11,591,977 of record NC_050483.2, read on the forward strand.
AAACAAGTTCCTGCGAGGCCTCGGTGAGGAAAATCTTTAGAAGTATTTCTGAAATGGATTTTCATTGTGATGCTGGGTTTTGGTTGTGGTGTTTTTTTTTGTTTTTAATTTGAAAAAGCCGTACCCGAGGTGAACTGAGGTAGTAGAGTGGTTTCAGCGTGATAGGAATTACGAAAAAGAAAACAATGAAAAACATAGTTAAAGGTGTAAAACCAGATTTAATGATGGTCCTTGTTAACACTTTCATTTTCACTTGGGGATGGGGGAACCAAGCCATGATCGAGGAGTGGAACAGGAAGGGGTTGGGGCAGTCGATGTTCTGTAACTCAGCTCTGCGTGCTGATGCTGATTACAAGTTACACCCATTTGCTGTCACTTTGGATTGACTTTGCAATCTGCTGGAGACTGACGGTGTGCTTCCTTTAGGTAACAAAATGAAGTTCCTTCACAAGAAGAACTAGCTCCTTCCTGCTGAAACACCAACCCAAAACCTATTTATGGCACCGTGCGAGAGACCTGCGGCGCTGGAGTGCGGAGCGGGAGGAGAGCGGAGCGAGCTGAGGCAGCTCCAGGAGAAGATCCATGGATGCTGTGTCAGTGTGCCTCATGATGGCTCCTCCATGTTTTTGGGCAGAGTTTGTACATAATGTGCTGTAAGCTTTTGTAACTGATTTTGTAATGAGCGAGAAAACTGTGGTAAATATTTGTATATTCCTGAGAATACCAGGTGCTTGTTTTTTTTCTTTAGTATGAGTTGAGTTATGCTTGGTGCAAAAACGAGTAGCTGATTATGTGCAGCTGACTGTCTCAGCAGAACCACTGACTCCAAGGGATGTTTGATGCCTGAACACTGCGGGGTGAATGAGCTCGGGTACGTGGGAGAGGTTTTATGCACGGGGCTGCTCTCGTGCGGCACAGGCGCTTGTCTGTCTGTCTGTTTCCTTCAAACTGATTTTAAAGGAGAAATAACAAAGTAACTTGATAATAAGGTACTTGGTTCACATTGCAGAACCTCCACTTGGTTTGAACTCTGGTCAGTAAACTCCTTATAACCCACTGTGCACTAAGATGCTAAGCCTGGGGAGATCTCAGCTCTCTGACATGCAAGCTGCAGCAAGTAGGTACAGTACAGCCTTTCCTAGTGTATGTATGTATGGATCCTAATAAACTCTGTAAATAGACCTGTTTGTTTATATTCATTGCAAACCTCTGCACTTCCTCATGTGGAGCAGGTACAAACACAGCAACTCACCTGTGATTTTTAAATGAATTTGTAATTAAAATGTAAAGTGGGTATTACAAACCTGTCTTTCGGTAGGTTTGCTGTTTTTGTTTTCACTTTGGGGTTTCTTCAGTGTTTTTCACTAGGGCTAAGACAAGACATTTTATATCCCTTTTTAAATAATTTTATCCTAACAAAAGCATCTGTTAAAACATTTTTTCATGGGTTAGCAGCGAATGATTTTATCTTTGTATCACAGATACTGCTCCTGACCTATGGAATTTTCAGTTGGCTTTGTGCTGTGCGTGGTGCTCAAGTGTCACATTCTTCCTTGATGTAGAAACAGAGCTCCTGTTAAGGTTCTATAAGTTTTCCCCATAGTCTGAAGAAGAAAATATTTAAAAAAATATAAAATGCTTCAGATCTGACAGATAATGAAAATTAGCTGAAGCCTCTTACCTTCAAAGGAAACCCACCACGCTCTGGTGTTCGTCATTCTCAGCGTGACTGCTGTAGTTAGATGGGCTTTGAGGCTTGCGCAGTTCCTAACCTGACAGTGGTTCTGGTTTGCTATCAGCCTCATAGAGCAAATTCGAGGGCTGTTCACTGAAAAGGTGAAGTCATTTCCTTTTTCAGTTACCTCCCTCACACTCCAAAATCCACAAAAGCATCTTAAGTGTATGTGAAATGTCAGTGAAATACCAGGTGCTTTTGCTACAGAGGAAATGTCACCAAAACTGGTAACTTCCATTAGTTTTACTCTGTGATATGTTCCAAGTTCCAGAATGATTGCTAGATGTAATTCTTGAGCATGGAAGGAGTAATGTCACTTGTACAGGTGGCTTCTGGCCTTTTTATAAACAACAGCTGCTAGTAACTGTAGGGGGAAATACATAATTCCTCTTCAGAAAATGATGGATAAAACTGTATCAGGACATGCTGTGGAGTTACTGCAAAGGCAAGACAAAGCCGATGTACAAGAATGTTGTGCTGTAAAACCCATCTCCTGTGCCAAAGCTGTTTTGCTCCATTTGCACTTTAAAAATTAAAGGAGAAAGCTTTTAAACATTGTGTCATCTCTCAACGTGTTCCCATTTTTGTAATGTGAATTAGAGGATACCACTGGGCAAGGTGAGATCACGGCCCAAAAAATCTATGGGTGCCTTTTTGATCCTCAGACTAGAGCTGTGTGAAGCAATCCTGTGGTATCTGGAGGTCTGTGCTTGAAGGGATCAGACGAACAGAAACCAAGGAGTGCATTATTTTCCCTACTAAATTAGTTGTTAAAACTAATGGTGTTCCTGGGCATGGAACATTGTAAATGCACCAGGAAAATTCTAAAGAAAAATAAATCCAGGCCTGTGTTTAAAATTGGCAAATTTTAATCCTGAGGCCTGTGTTTAAAATTGGTAAAGTTTTGTTTAAAATGTTAACAGCATAAAATCCATTTAAAAAACCCCTAGAAACCAAACTTAAGAAACAGTGACACTCCAGGAATTCACACTCCAGTGTGGCAAGTAATGGTGTTTAAGGACGTAGTGTTCATTTTCCCACTATTATGGATATTTAATAAAGTGACCAAATTTCCAAATATTGCTAAATTCTCTTTAAAGCTCCGCTTTCCGCGCCGGGAGCAGACGGGGAGCGGTGTGGACTGTGGGCGGGGCCCGGCCCCTCACAGCTCCGCCCGGCGCTCCCGCCTCAGCGAAGCCTCGCGAGATCTCGGTCCCGCCCCGCGCTCCTTTGCCCACTCTCGCGAGAGCCGCGCCCTTTCTCTCCCTCGCGCACGCCGGCAAGATGGTGGGAGCTGCGGCCGGGCCGGCGGGGATGGGCTGGGATGGGATCGGATCGGGATAGGACCGGGACCCTGATCCTGCGGCCGCCGCCCCTCGCTCCCGCGGCGGGACGGGACTGCAGAGTAGCGGAGGGTGGTGGGGAGGCGCGGCTCTGAGCCCGCGGCGGGCGGGAGCAGTGCGGGGAGGCCGGTCCGCCATGGCGCCCGCCTGCGCGGTTCCCGGGACGGGCGCGGGGTTCTCGTGGCGCTCTCTGCCCGCCTCGCTCACGGCCACTCTCCCCCTTCCCCGCAGCCTTCCCGGCTCAGGAAGACGCGGAAGCTGAGAGGACACGTCAGCCACGGCCACGGCCGCGTGGGTGAGTGGAGAGGCGGCCGCGGGTGCGCTGGGGCCTGCGGCGGCGCGGCCCCGCCGGGGCTTCCCCGGCGCTGAGGGGATTCTGCTGCTGCCCTTCTCGGATCCGTAAAAATGGGGCTGTGCGTGCCGGGCACCCTAGGAATATCGAGCGGTGCTGAAGGCCGCAGCGTGCCGCGTAATCATGTCCTGCACATTTTAGACTCCCTGGGTTTCTAACTTCAGCATTGCTCAACCCATCAGTACTGGGTATGCGATATCTTCAACTTCCAGGGCAGTGCAGTCTCCCTTTCAACTCTATCCATGCCAGCCTTGTCATACCACAAGATAAAATAGTTAGTTTAAGTTGACATGGGGAGTATCTCTAAGTATTATGTGTAATATCAATGTAACAAGCTTAAAATGTTTTTTCTCAGGCAAACACAGGAAGCATCCTGGAGGACGTGGTAATGCTGGTGGTTTGCACCATCACAGGATTAACTTTGATAAATAGTAAGCTAACGTTTTAAATATCTACTAAACATGCATGCTCATAAAGTAGAAGCAACTGACTTTTATATGTGAATAAGCAAAGTTTTCTGCAATCTTGTGTGTTTTTTCCTTTAATGGGAAGTGTGGCATTACAGCTGCTCATGTCCCCACTTACCCTAAAATCAAAAACCTTTTCACTTGGGATTTTGGGGAGTTCACTGTAGCATTAGGTAAAGCTGGCCAAATTTGCCTGTTAGAGTGTGGTCCCTGCTTAGTAGTGCACACAGAGCAAATTCAGAATGTGGTGTTCAATCCTGTTGGCTGCACCAGGTAAAGGGGAGGGATGTTGTGACTCCCGAGACTATAGAGTCACATCTGGGCCCTGCCCGTGGTCCTGGTGTGCTGGAGTGCTCGGACAGGAACCACTAATCTCTATTCACTGGCTGTGCCCTGCCTGGCCCAGTCAGTCACCAGGGTTAGTGACAGCAATGCCACAGCTTCCCAGGCAGGGCAGGCCTCCCTGGGTCCATGGAGATGGGGCTTCCCTGGAAATAGAGCCTCAGCAGGGAGGGGGATTGAGGTGTGAGCCCAAGGGAGAAGGAACACTTAAATAGAAAGTAATTGTTCCTTGGTTTGGATACTAATCATTATTGCACCTAAATTCTACACATATTAATATGAAAAAGGGGGTAATGTGACATTGTGGATACTCTGATGTTGTAAGATGCTTGTTTCAGTGTTAGAGTTCTGCTTGTTCAGGATGAGTTAAATTGTGATCTACTCTGGAATGTGTTTGTGCCACAGTCACCCTGGTTACTTTGGGAAGGTGGGCATGAGGCACTATCACTTGAAGAGGAACCAGAAGTTCTGTCCCACTGTGAACCTGGACAAGCTGTGGACGCTGGTCAGCGAGCAGACCAGGCTCAACTACGCCAAGAACGAGGCCGGCCTGGCCCCGGTCATCGACGTCGTGCGCTCGGTGAGTGCTGCTGGGGCTGAGCCCTGGCCCTGCTGCCCTCCCAGGGCAGCCTGGCTGGGCCTGTCCCGCTGGGGAGGTGCTCAGCTGCACGTAAGCTCCAGTGCTTTGTGCTCAGAGGCTCACCAGACAGATCCCTGGGCTCTGAGTAGTTACAGGAGCACTTTGGGTGTTGCATTTTTCCTTGTAAGGACATTTTGTCCTGCTGGTGTGTGTTTGTGAACAGGCACTGCCCTCCTTTGGGTGGTGAAGGTGAAGGATGGCTGGTTTGGAATGTTCCTGAAGGAGCAAAACCATGGTGGGGCCAGTCTCACACCATGTCACCCTCGAGACTAGAGTCACATCTCCACATGTTTGGTTGTCTTGGTGTGCTATAGTTCTCGGACAGGAACACCTGATCCATATTCACTGGCTCTGATGTCCTGTGTCTCAGCCAGCCACCGAATCAGGGACACTGCTCTGCCTCTGCTGGCTGCTTAGGGCCCCTTCCTGTGGCTTCAGCAGCTGTTTTGTTAATTGTCTTCATGTCATGGTTGTCCTTTTAATGTAATGAATTGACTGCATAAGGTCATGGTGATCATGGTTTTGTTTTTAACCGGTGTGTGCTAACAGACCTGAATGTAAGAGCCTGCAAGCTGATTACAAACACTGAACTTCTTTTTTAAATCTTTTTAGGGCTACTACAAAGTGCTGGGCAAGGGGAAGCTGCCCAAGCAGCCTGTCATTGTGAAAGCCAAGTTCTTCAGTAGAAGAGCAGAGGAGAAGATCAAAGAAGTTGGTGGTGCCTGTGTGCTTGTGGCATAAAAGTTTTTGTTTTATTCAAATTTTTTGAATAAACAATGCATAAAATGAGCTGGTTTACAGAAGTTTGGGTTGTTCTGATTTTTCTTTCCTGACATCTTCAGACACAGTTCACACTTAAGGTTACCTGCGTAATATTTGATCAGTGGTTTGGCTGCTTCTCACTTTGTTTTGAAATCGCCTGACTACGGTGTTCAGTACCTGCCATGTGCAGATATCTCATTGTTTTGTCTTTATAGGGTGGCAAAATTATGTTCTGTATTTGTGCTGCTCTTTTGTTAGTGATCCTTTCTACAGCTGTCTGAGAAGAGGACTTGATGTGATTTTGATGGGGATTCTTGAACACTAAAATGGCATCCAGGGGAAGTTTTTGGGGATGGTGCCCTGGCCTGTGGGAATGGAACAGCAGGACTGTGGACAAGGAAATGCAAAGTGACAGCAGTGTACCAGTAACTGTAAATTGACATTTGCAATCTGCCCTCCCCAGGCTGGGTATGCAATTCCTGCTGTTTCCAGCTGGGGGACAATTGGTGCCAGCTATCCTCAACCTTCCTTACAGCTGGAAAAGCAGTGGCACAGCTCTAGAACCCTCTGTGTGCAGTGCTAATGTATTGGTTTGAAATGATGACCTGAAATAATCTTGGTTGTAACATCAAAGCAGGTCTTGTGGTGTCTGCAAGACTTAGCCCTGCATGCCAAAGCAGGATTTAATGGAAACAGTAACTAATGACTAAATAACAAATAACTAAAGCCAGTGAGCTGGTTCTCAAGTGTCAGACCAAGAGCCTGTAGATGCTGTCACTTATTTTATGCTTGCTGCTGAAGTTGATGCACGTGACTTCAAGTATGTGTGTGACAGAATCCTTGGTAATCAACTTCTAGTGTTTGGCAGCAATTAAATTTAGAGGGCTTTTAGGGTGAGGTTGACGTGCATTCCATTTATAAAATAGTTCATCTCAGCAGTGGTCCTGCTGCTTGTGAGTAGCTATGGCATAAGTGGGCAGTTTGTTCCAGAATACAGAGGAGTTTGGGAGCTGTGTCTCACTGGCTGCTGGCACTGCTGTTTCCTAATTTGTGATGCTGATGTAGCTCCATCCCTCACTCTCTGGCTCCAGCCATCCAGCCAGTTCTTTATCCAGTGACCCCTCCAGGCCATGGGCAGCCAGTTTCTCCAGAAGAATGTGTGCGAAGTGGTGTCCAAGGCTTTCCTGCAGTCCAGGCAGACAGACAGACAACTACAGCCTTTCCCTCACTACCAAGGGGGTCACCGTGTCGGAGATTGGGTTTCTTGGGCAGGACCTGCTTCCATGAGCCCACACTGACTGGGTCTGATGCCCTGGCTGTTGCACAAGCGCCACTTGATGGTGCTCGAGCTGATCTGCACCACGACCTTCCCCAGCACCAAGGTCAGGCCTGGGATTCCCTGGATTCTCTTTCTGGGCCTTCTTGTAGCTCGTTACAATCATCAGCCTTCTCCTCCTCCAGCTGCCTGACTACTACTGTGCATACCTGCCTCAGAACTAAATTTTAAACACATTTTTTCACTCTTACTCTTCCCCTTCCTACCAAAAAACTTCTACTCAGTTTTGCATGTTGTTCAAAAGGCCTAAATTGAAATGTACAGTAGCCTGCTTCTCATCCAGCCCCAGCTTTGGCTTGTAAGGTGACAGAGCATTTCCCAGTATCGGGCTTTGTTTGCACTGGTTCTCTGTGCATGGATGCTTTGGGCTGTGGTTTCTCTGTGTCAACATTGTGGTAATTTCAGACCTCAGCTTCCTACTGCAGACATTACATGTTTTTGTAGGTGCAACTTTATCTTCTTAGCAACAGGAGCTGCAAGAAATGAGAGAGATGAAATGAGGTGAGAGGCTGTGCTGCTTCAGTGACATTTGCCCCTGATAGATGGTTGATAAAGATGCACTGTAAAAAGTGAGCTTGTATAATAAGCACTGATAAAATGTTAATTAAACCACAGGTACAGCTGGCACAGCTCATCTCCAAAGGCTCCTCTGGTTTTGGAATTGGAATCTGAAGTTTTAGTGGTAGGTTTGAATTTATCTAAGTAATTTGTCAGTCAAGTTGGTGGGTATCTACCTAGTTGAATGGGTCTTGGGTATGAAATAGGATGCAGACTTTAACGTAGGGTCCATTTTTCTTCTAAAATATTTTAAATATTGAAGACTTCACGATACAATGCTTTAAAAAACTACTGGTTGTTAATTTCTGAGACATTCATAATTTTTTTTTGCATTGCAGAATAAAAACCCAAACCCAGATCTGCTTACTAACCATTTCCACTGGAATCTACCAGAACACAGAATCCCTCAGGAGAAGAGATAGCTCTAAGATTAGAGCTGCTGCTCTTCTGTGCTGGAGAAATCTGGAGATTGAAGCTCATTCCTGTAGCTTCAGTTCCATCCTGCTGGTAGCAGGGCCACCATGCCAGGGCCATCAGCAGCTCCATGGGACTCTGGTGCCAGGAGGCTGGATCAGCTGGAAGAGAGGCTCCGGAGGAAATGAGGCTTTATCTGCTTTTTCTCCTCTGCTACAACTTGCAGTATTTGCCCTTTGCAGTCTGTATCCGATCAACATCTCTGACAATCTCAGAGCTGAGGATGAAACATGAACTGCAAAACTCTCAGTTGACCTTGGGGAGCTTAGGCTGGTGGGAGGAACACTGGGGAGCTCATGTTTGGTCTATAATCTGATCTGTGGTTGTCCTAATAGCTAAAATTTGATTACTGCAAAGTGGTTTTTCTATAAAGAAGATTGTCAGAAGATGCTGTACATTTTTCAAAGCAGCTTTCTAAGATGCACTTGCTGAAATGATGGACTTGTGGGTACTATCTTCTTTACATGAAAACTGTAAAATATTTGAGTGAAATTGTAAAAGCAGCCAGAGAATCTCATCATTTTAATGGCACAGTTTCAGTGCTTCTAGCAGGAAGTGTACAGCGTGTGACAATTCAGCTTTGTAAGGAGATCAATAGAACAGATTAGTTCAGTTTCTACAGAAGTTGCAAATACTAGAGAGATAGTGGGATCATGGTTTGTAAACCTTAAACCACGCTCTCCTGCACAACAATCTACAAAGATATTCTCCTCTGTAAAGCAGGTATGTGATTTTCAGCTGCAAGGAACTTTTTTTTTTCCACAGGGGCCACATGAATGTTTATTTGATTGTGCATCCCGTGTTGCCCTCTGGTTTGCACTTGAGAGATTGAGTGTTTTGTGAGGTGCAGGGCTTGCCATGAGCCATTTTGTGACTCTTCATGTTTTCAGGGCCACACTTCAGCCAGCAGGAATGGAGACCCTGGATCTGTTGTGGAATTGTTTGGTGTGCAAATGGGAGCTGCGGAGGAGGGAGCCCAGGATGCTCCCCTGCCTCCACTCCTTCTGCAAGGAATGCCTTCCAGGTTTGATCCAAGGATACAGCTGTGTTCCCACTGAGTATGAAGTGCTCTATGAAGGTAATGTTTAAAAACCTCTGGCTTGTGCTCTTTGCTATGCAGTATTATAGAATTAAGAGATGCACTGAGAAGCAGTTTTTGAAGCCTGTTCTTCTGCAGGACTACTTTAAATTGATAAACTAGGAGAGTGAAAATTTGTGTGAGCAGAAAGTGGATTGGGAACAAGCCACCTTTGTCATGTTTTTCATCCAACAGCAGTGTCTTGAAAAGAAATAACATAGGCAGCATTTTAACATTTTTTTTCAGAATGGGCTGAATGTTTCACTTACCAAGTTGACATTATGAATATTTGATTTCCTTAGCTTAATAAATGAATAAATGCTACAAGATAGCTTCAAGAGCAAATTTTTTTTTTGCAATCTTTTTGACATGCTGGACCTTTCTGTGTTACTGGTTGTGGTGATAGTTTTGTTCTTCCTTCACCTCCTTCAGTGCCTCCTCGCCAACAACACAAAGCCACCCAGTTCTTTTGTTTCTAAAAGAGGTAACAATAATTGTTATTTCATATGTGTGTTCTGGTGCACTGAAACTCTTATCTTGTTGTGAGTGTTGCTTACCTTAACCCTTGTGGCTGTAACTCACCCTAACAAGCTGAGTAAACTAGTGAGGACAAGAAGCATTTCTTGGCTGTGCCTTTTGGAATCTGGGAGTTATTTGTACAGTTCTTGGTCGTGATGTTAATAGAAGATGTGTAACGTTTTTTTTAAATAAAATCTCTGTGGCAGAATATAGTAATTTTACTGAAAGTGTCTTAATTGCTGTGGGGAAGCATTCCAGACTCATTACTAATTTATAAGAAGAGCAAAGGCATGTAGATAACTTGTATTTTCACAGGCTTTGAACTTTAGTTGAGTAGGAGGCATCATTATTATTTCTTCTGGAGCAGATTTTAGAAACATGTAGGAAGAGAAGACACCTTCCCTGAGGTGAGGGTGATCAGAACTGATGAGATGACATAAACCAGACTAGTTCAGGTTTGAGAACAAATGGAATCAGTGTTCAGAGGTCACTGTTGGAAGGCTGGCACAACACAAAGGCTAAAGGAAAAGGCACAGGAAAAGGCTGTTCATGTGTAAGTGGGTACAGAGAGAAAAAGATGTGAAGGTAGAAGAAGGAGAGAAAGAGAACAAGGCAGTCATTGCAAGTAATGTCTCCTTAAAAATTTTAATGCTTGGTCACAGTAGGCCTAAAGTCTGAGGGACCTCTCTGTAATAAAATACTGTTGAAAAAAGCACTCCATTAATTTTTATGTATCCTCATTTGACATCTCAGCCATTTCTCTCCTCCTCCTTTCTGTTCACCAAGTGGAAAAGTGAATTTCTACCACTTGCTGATCTTGGATGAAGTGCAGCTACAGGTTCTGATGAGTTGTTAAAATATTGGATATTTTTTTAAGGTGGATCAGGAATTGTTTGTATATAGCAACATGGAATAAATACTAGTTTATTTCTGTATTCCTGAAGTTTCTCTGTTTACTTCTTCATTCTTGTGTAGATAGGGAACTTCTGTGGGAAAAAGCAAGACTAAAGAAAAGAAATAATTAACAGTGATGACCCAGTAAATGAAGTGAGACACCAGGTGCAGAGACTCAGTTAATCTATGAGCAAGGAAAGCAGCAAAACCAAAACACCTGTGTCTCTTAATTAAGCCAATGACTGAAACTGCAGCCACCACAGGTCAGGCAGGATAAATTTGTGAACTCTTCTGATGGCATGATGCTAAATGTTCCTTATCTGCACTGATTGCTGAGTTATGGGCAGTACAATTCCAGTTTCCAGTGTCATCTTTAAGTTTGATCCTATGCAGGTGCCAGTGGTAAAGGGTAAGTGCAAGTGCTAAACCATCGTAGCTGAGTAAATGTGAAATATTGCCTGTAAGAAAAATGTGTTCCTCACTCACTGTGAATTCCTCAAGCAAGATGTGAGGGTGGAAAAAATGAATGTATTTGCAAGTGAAGTTATTTTGGCATTTGTCACAAAAAGACTATTTGAATGTGCAGGTTTCTGTATGCTTTGCTACAAGTAGGGCTCTGCTAACATAAAACTCATTTCTAGTTTATTGTTTTGTACTGAAGCTGCTGAGAAGCTGGGAGTAGGTGGTCTTGACATCTGATGGGGGTTGGTGTTGGAACTTTTATTCCTGTGTGTGTTTGGGGTGACTTCTGAATAAAAGCCCTGAGGTAGCAGCCAGAGCTCCTATGGAAAAGCTGCATAACCACCAGAATTTATCCAAACTGTGAGAACTGAGAGTTTGGGAATAATTTGAGTGCAAAAATGAAGTTATCTTTGTGAGCTTGACTCCTACATGTGCTTTTTCTATGAAGGGAACTTTAAGCTTCTCAGTCTTTCTTTTATATATCTTATTTTTTTGGGTTTTTTTGTTTGGTTGGTTTTTTGGGATTTTTTTTTTGTTTGTTTTTTTTGTTTTGTTTTTTTTTTTTTTTTTGTTTTGTTTTGTTTTTTGCAGGTTAGTGTTGCTTTCCTATTTTTATTCCTTGTCTTCCTCTAGCAGGGAATCCACATCCTCCTCCTCTACAGATTTGCATGTTATGTGTTTCCATGTTTCCAGTCTGTTTACTGCATGGATAAAAGAATAATTTTCAAGAGAGGGCTTGAGTAAGACAAAGACAATGTTCTCACATCTCTTGAGAGGGAAATGTGTCAGATGTGAGCTGCCACTCAGGGTACAATGTTGGTTCTTGCTTTCTTGGGTCTTTCTTGGGTCAACCTCTTTCTCATGAAGTTCTAAATCCATTCAAAACCAGATCTATCCATATTCCTGTGTTTATCCCTCCTCCCTGAACCGGAGGTGGATGCCAAAATAAATTACCCCACATCTGCAAACCTTCCTCTCTGTGGGATGTTCAGCGATGTAAATTGATTTAGCGCTTTAAATATCGCCAACATGTTCATTCCAGAAGTAGTCAAATGAGGACCAGTGGAGGTGCATTGTTGGAAGAAGCTCATGTTTTTGCAAGATTGTCTCAGCTAAAGGGTTTGTTGGGTTTTTTTTCCTTAAGGAAAAGAAAAATCACAGGTAGTTGCTGCTCAATCACAGTTAGGACCCCTGAGAACAAGGCAGGTCAAAAAAGATGTACTGAAACACCTTATGGAATTCTGCTAACTGATACAAGCCCTGGAATTCTTAACATTTTGGGACCAAATTGTGTAATTAGCCTAACCTGTAAAGTAAAAGGCTGTTAGTAGTTTTTCGTCTTTTTAAATTGCTTTGTGAAGTGGTGGATTTAATTGTATGATGTTTTTGTATTGAACTTGTGTGTTGAGCTATTACTTTCTGTAATTTCATTTAAAAATGTTCTTTGCCCTTTTGTACTTCTCAAAGTTGGAGAAAAGTAATCCTGGAAAAAATGGCTGCATAATTTCTGCCCATATTCTCTGCATAACTCAAAAGCTGTCCATTCTTGTGTTGTGTTCGCTTAATGCCAAGAAATTCGATGGGGTCGTGTATTAGAGAAAGGTGAACAGATTGGGGAAAACCAAACTTTAAAAGAGAGACAATGTGGCTTCAAGTATTGACAGATGTCCACTTGATGCATTTTATTATTTCCTGATGAAGTTAAACAGTTTTCTTCAGCTGGTATGGTAGGATGTGTATATATATATATATATGTATGTAACTGTGGATCCTTAATTGTGAACACTTGTTAGTGAGGCACATCCAAAAGTCAGCAAGGTGTTGATCAGAGAGATCTTCAGGGGGTTTATTTCAGGAAAATGATTGAGCTCTAGGACTGCTTTGGCTCTAGGCTTGTTTTCAGTATGAAGTTTTGGCCCGGAAGTGTGGAGCAGTGGCTTAAGGAGACTCCAGGTGTTGACACGCAATGCCTTGGCTTGTCTTCAGCCTGTATTTAAATAATAATAAATAAGCAGACAAGAAGCCATCTACAGAGTTCTGTAAACCACGATTTAGTTCAGAGTGAGGCAGCTTAGCTGCCTTGGTAGAGCTGTGCATCTCCAGGATACCCAATAACCTTGTTTTGATGCGCTCATTGAAGGCAGGTGATGCAATGCAGTGATCTATTTATCCTGAAGGAGAGCACCCTTTTGCTTTAATTAGAGCCACTCAGAACCAAATGCATGTTTTACCTCTAAAAAGGGAAGGAGAAAGGTTATTCTGAAGAGAAAAACTGTTCATAATGTATATATTTAGTCAACTTAAAGTGGGTTTAAAGTTAGTCAGCCCTTTGCACTGTGCTGTTTGGCTGCCAGACCCAAAAGGCAAGGGAAACTTTGAGGGGTTTAGTTATATAAATATGAAACTGTGGAGTGGGAGGTTGTCTTCAGAGCTGTTTCCTATAACCTATAATTGGGTCTCCAAGGAAATGTAAATTATGCCTGCAGCTTGAGGTGTAGTTAATGCTCTCTGAGAATAATTATTCTGATGGTTGTTGGAGGAAAAAGAGCAGAGGAATAGGTGCAACATGTGGACAGCAAGTACAAATGCGGTGTGTGTAGTAGCTCCACTGTTTGTTCCTTTATGCTAATCGATTCTCATGATAATAATAAGTAAATTATCTGCATTGATTTATTTCTGAGGCAGTCAGCTTGAGGGTTCTTTTTATTTAACCCTGACCAGACTGGAAGACCTTGAAACAAAACTGAGCTGTGGCTTTTCATGTGCTTGGTGTCCATGGGTGGTGGAGAGGTTACAGTTGGCACTTGAGATGATTTCTGTAAATGATCCACAGCTCTGTCACTTAGAAATTAGATTGTTGCAGTGTAGATGGAGTTGAAACTATTGAAACTGTTCAGAAATTCTAGCTCTTTCTTTATTGGTACTTTTACAAAGGGACACTCTGTCTAAATGTTGTTATTACTGGGTCCAATGCATTGTGGCAGCTTCCATTAACCAAGGGATATGGGATGTGAGAGATCCGAGCTGGGGCTTGGACGGGATGAGGCAGAACCTTCTTGTTTTCCTGAAAGCTGATTTTGGATATCCCAGGTGTGGAGTTGGAGTGTCCACACTGGGCATCTGTGTCTGACTAATGGATCCACTGCCTCTGAAATTCCATTTTTGCCCAACCCTCTGTTGAGTTGCTCTGGCTGAAGGGAGTGTGAGAGTGGAAATAAACCTGGTGACTGCTGGAAAAGGGCTGCAAACTAATTCAGCCAGGTAAGCATCTGCTGCTGAAGCTTTCCAGGGCTCAGAGGTGCCTGCACATAAACACAGCCAGAGTTACACATCTCTTTCTGGTGCTGGTGCCTTTTGTGGTGATGCTCAGATGCACAGGGCTGCTGGGGATGGGGCTGAAAGGAGCAGTGGGGCCCTGGAAGGATTCAGATTTAGGGCTGTTCCTCCACATCCCCCATGTGCTGACACTTTGCAGGAGTCTCTTCAGTACAGTGTGGTCTGCAGAGGTTCTTCAGTAGCTGATAGCTCACATACACTGAGAATATCTTATATGTAGTTTAACCTGCATATAATTGTGAAGTAGGGCTTTATTCTGTGTATCACAATGAAACAGGGCTTAAATCCAGCATTAGGATCCTTGCTAGCCTTTCTGAACTGATGGCCATCTCTTTAGCAGGGAAATGGGATGTCAGAAATAACAATTTCAAGTGCTAAACAGCAGGAGGCACTGAACTTCTAAAAGATAATTTATGCAAATGTTCCCACCTCCTTCCTACCAATTTTTTTTCCACGAAAATTAGAATGTATCAACATCTCTGTCAGCTTTTTGCTGCTTCTGGAGGTTTTGAAATCAACACTGGCCTCCCTTTAGGCACCACAATTGTACCTGATCTCCTAACATGTGAACTGTTGTTGGAGTCCTGTAATTCCTTGCTGAGTTGCCTTTCAGAGCCAGAAATTGCATCATTCTCCTATGTACAAACAGTGAGTCTCCAGGGCTTCTGAGTACTCTTCCCTTCACCCACAGTGCTCTGATCATGATATATTTAAATGAGCTGTCTGCAAAGTACAGGTTCTTAAAACAGATGAGCAGTGTTGTTTGGAGGCAGTGGCAAGGTAGGAAGGCAAGAAAAATATTGAGGGTATGGTCTGCAAAAGGTACAGTGGGAGTGAATGGCACTGTGAGACCTGCTGCTGCCTGGACTGGGAAAAGCTCCTCTCTTCCCTTCTGCTCCAGTCTGAGGATTGAGGGAAGACCCAGGCAAGAAGGGAAGTAGGACACTGCTGTTCGTTTTGACTATGGGATTTTTATTTGGGAAAAATGCAATCAAGACAAGCTTTCAGAGGCCTGAATGAATCCTAGAGGAAAGGTCAAGGAAAAGGCAAAAGGAGAAAAAATCTCTGCACCCTGTAGTGACTCAGTGCACCTTTCTTCCCTGCTGGTTGGCCAGAATTCCTGGCCAAAGAAGAGGGAGCAGCCCCAGGGAGAGGGGTGGTGACTTCAGTGTGCACCGCAGCACTGCCTGATCCCAGGGAATTCCTGTGTGTGCATTCCCACCACCCACCTGTCCCCAAGAACAGGTGACTCTGTGGGTGGCTCTTTATCCAGAGCACAGGTAAGGGGTTTCCAGGAAAGTGTGCCTTGCTGCTGGTTTGCACTCTGAGCACAAGCACAGCAGGATGCTGCTGGTGGCTGCTTGGGAATATGTATGGAATTACTTGCTTAATTTCAGTTTAATTGCTCCACAGTTCATTTTGGATTGTATTTATTATGCCAAGGTAACTTTTGATTCTTTGGGGAATTCATATTGAAAAAGATTGGGGCATTTCCATAGAGCACAGGTTTTCATTAAGGGGAAAAGGTATCAAATAAACCCAATTAGCTGAATAAGCGTGATCTCCAAAGCCACCATGCTCAGGCAATCCCTCTTCTAGCAAGATGCAAATTTGTCTCCTGTGCTTTTATTAAAGTTTTAGCTATGAGATTCAGTATTGGGTGGTTTTGATTAGCCCACCTGTTAGTAGGAAAGGACTTCCAATACTCTATTGCTGTGGTGTCCCCATTATTTTTCCTCTTAACTACTCTTTTTAAAAATTTTAAATTTTTAAAAATTAAGTTGATGGCTCTGCCTGCCTTCTGTTCATCTCAAGGGAATTTTAGATTTGAAATCATTGTAATTTACAGTTACTTGGATATTTGAGACACGCTCTGACATTTACTCAATCTAAGCTGTACTTGGTGGTCTAAAACAAAGCTCTGACCTGTGCAAATTGCTCCATGTGTATCTCTGGAACAACACTGATTTTAGCAGCACAACTTGGATCTAAAACCTGGGAGAAAATTGTGCTGTGCATCCAAGACATCACTTTTAGATGTCCCTTAATATTAATCACCAGTAATGTTATTTACCTTCAAATTGTTGATTGTGTTTCTCAGCACATATGTGAGGGAGGCTTTTGTGCAGAACTGAATTCCATGCATGATTTATGTTTTCTAAGTGTGAAAATTATTGAAGTTATTTTTTTTTTTAATTTAAAAACACTATAAAGATTGTCTTGCTCGTTATCAAACGAAATGCATTCTAATAATGCTGTATTCTATCCTTCACTGGTTTGTAACAAATTAGCAGAATTTAAAGCTCACATGAACATGCCTGAGGCCATAAGCATTCCATGAAGTATCATTCAATTGGTTTAATTTGATTTAACATTCTGTACTAGCAGAATAGCGTTGGAACATAATGAAATAGTTAAGGGAATAAATCACACGGGACTCCATTTTCTTCGTGGTGGAAAAAGGCAATTCTTTATTCACAGAACTCCTTTTTACACAGTTTTACAGACATCGTGTGTGACTCCAATTGGTCCGTAGCTTTCTTGCCAGTTTCTTTATTGGTTAGTAACAAGTTATTATCCTGTATCAATTGGTCACTCAGACCCCAGGGTGTATGTGCAGGAAAGGTGTATGTGCTGTTTGTGAGAGATAGAAAAAGGAAAACTAACAGTGTAAAACCAGTTTATACATGCGCTGGTTGTTTTTCGCCCAGGAGTAGATTGTTGTGCTAATGAGCTGCTCACACCAGGATTGCTTTCACGTGGGAACTTGCAAAGTGCTAGCTTGACTTAGAAGAAATGACAGCCTAACAGATTTTTGAGTCTTTTCTTATAATTTTTCCACTTTACTACAACAAATAGTGACTTCAATAGTGACCTTTTTTTACCTTGTGTACTGTGTGATAGAAGCTGTCCTTGTGGGACAAAGCCTTGTGCCTTTGTTTGCCAGTCAGCAGAATGCTCCCGGAAATGATTTGTGGATGCTCACCCATAAACGAGAGAGTAACTGAGAGAGTTGTGCCTTTCTTACTTCAGGAAATCACCTGTTGGCCATTTCCCTCTTGGTCCACTTGCAGGGTATTCTGTGGCCTCATCATGGAGGTTTTCTCTCACTGTTAGCCAGATCAAGAGCTGGCAATGCTGTTAGGGGGGAAAGAGACTGGTTCCAGTCCCCAAGGGCTCCAGGTGGCTCTGTGAAGTCAGGAGCTGGTTTCTCCTGACTGCACTGAGAATTAGAGCATGTCCCACGAGACTTATTTGGGAAGCTGCTTGCAGAGTAGGTGTCTTGCTTCCTGGCTTATCAATCAGATAATGTGTCTGTCTTTTTATTTGTGCTGCTGTTCCAGCTGTGCCACTTCTACAGGGCTGGCAGGGAAGCTTGAGGAGAGTTTCAGCTCCCAGGAATTGGTGCTGCAATTCACCAGTGCTTGCAGTAAGCACCATTTACAAGGAGGAGGAGAAGGAGGAGGCACTGTCAGTGTAACACTGCTTGCCTGGTCTCCTCCTGCTTTTGCATGTCTCCAGAGAACAGAGCTGCTAGCAGGCACCTAAAAGGCTCCTACTCTGTCATTTGGGAAAGCATGGAGAGAGGTTTCAGTGCCACCAATATATGAGAATTGTGTTGTGCTAGGGTGTAACATGTAAAATGTGATTAGCTACAAAAATTGTAGTCAATTCAGATCTTTTTTCAGCTTCAGTCCTTATAGGAAGGATGCAAAGTGGAGCAACTGCTAAAAAGAGTTCTTCAGCTTTCTGCCATTGTGGGCATCTTTATCAGATAATTTTTAGCACCTTTGTAGCTCCTGCCAGCAAACACCCTTAAACAAGGCTCACTTTGTATGCCTGATGAGCAGAGCACTGGAAATTGCTTGTGCTGCCCTTTCCCCTGGGGTGACCTGTGGCTGAGTAGCACAGCCACCTGTGGGCACAGCCTGCTCCTTTTCATGTCTGCATGGCCTCTCAGGGCTGTGTGAAATGCACAGTAAAATGAACAGTTTGGGTCGACTGTGGTCTGCTGCTTGGGCCCCCAAACCACAGTGCTGCTCTAAGTGCAACCTTGGAAAATACAAAGCAATTATGCTTTTCCTTTTATATAAGATTTGGGCTAATAAAGATCCAAACCTCATGGAAGTGGTTCTTGGTAAGGGATACTCTTAAAAGATGCTCCAGATCTCAGAGTTTCCTCAAAGCCTTTGTGAATGGCAGTGAAAGTGTTCAGACATCTGAGCAGTGCTTTTGTCAGAAGCAGAAATGTAGGGATGTGTTGGGGTCTGTGTGTCCCTGTCAATGTGGAATGCTGCTGTTAAAGCTACACTAGCTCAGCTCTGAAACTGGGGACATTTCACAATTAGCATTCTGCCCCTGGGCAGGGACTGCAGGAGCCATTCCCAAGGGACAGGCAATACCAAGCACCTGGAAAACAGGAGAGGCTCTGATAATGGTGTAATGTGAAGAGTAATAGAGAGCTTAAGGTTTAATTAACTTACAGGCCACACTCCGTGTGCACAAACAATTTTGAGTCAAGGGAAAAAAAAAAACACATGGAACAGTAAAATGTTGTCATTGATCTTGCTTTAAAACCTTATTTTAGGCGAGTTTAAACCATCTATTAATTGAAAATACTGTTGTTAGTTATCATAAAGAGAGGACTTGGCAAGGTGAGCATAGCATGGAAATTCTGCTTTTAAGAGAATGTAAAAAACTTGGATTAAAAGAAAAGATACACCTTGATAAGGTGAAATAGACTGGCACACCACCACCCCCCTCTCTAAAGGACTGTTTGCACACCTACAGTAGCTTGCAGGAATGTGGCCAGGAAAATACAGTATCCTTTTACAAAAAACCCCAAACCAACAGAGCCAAATACAAGAGAGCTCCTAGGCCAAGAAGTCAGGGAATGAATATCAGAGGTGCAAAAATGCAGGTGTGCAGTCATGGGCACCTGCTTGAACTCTTGGTTCTCAGCCCAGGCAGACACTGAGATTCACCCCAGTTGTGCTCAGTTATTAATGAGGCTGGAGCCAGGTTCTGCTGCTCACTTTGCTTTGGGGGAGAGCACATTTTGCCACCTCTGGATTTACTGTAATAATTTTCCTTATGAAACTTTTTTTATCCTTTATCTTTTTTCTGACTTGTTGCTTCTGCCTGTAGCATGTTACTCCCCCATCACTTCACCTGGATTGCATCCTGCACTGTAAAGCTGGTACTAAGGAGTTTGTGTTCTATGCTTGGGTACATCTCTGGAGGGGTAAAGCTGCTCCAGAAGCACAGAAAATCTCAGAAAGCACAAATAGATCTGTAACAAGGGGGTACAGTCTAAAGTGCAGCTCAGTTTTAATCATCTCGAAACTCAGTGAGAATTTGGACGTGCAGATATCATCAATAAACACGGAAATAAGTCAGCTGAAATATGGTGTTTTTCTAGGAGTTTTGTTGCCTTGTTTTTCTTTTCTATATATTGAACCAGGTCTAGCCACTTAGGGTTTGAAGGATGCCTTAGTTTCCTGGAACTGCCCACGTGATCAAAAAAGCCACAATACTGAAGTGTGGTTTATATCGTTTCCTGGTTCGCATGGCTGGTGTGCATTGCTTTATTTCTGGTGGTTTCCTTTTTTCTTTTTTAAATTCAGGTATCCTTTCCTGCCCTGTGTGCAAACAGACCTGCTTTGCAAGGGATGTAGTTGAGAATTTCTTCCTCAAGGATTTTCCAGTTGGTGATTCAGCTATGGCAAAGGTAAGTGAAAGCCATGAAGCTGTGGCTTGTTGAAACACTGTCAGATGAGCAGTGAAAACAGAGAAAATCTTGTTTTAAATAAAAAAAAATTATCTTATAATTTGCTTATGCAGCACTGTAATTACCTCATTACCAGAGATGGACACACTGCCTTCATAGAAATTTTAAAACTTTAGTTGAAGAATCAGTTTTAGTCCCTGTATTTTAAACGGTCCGTTAAAAATATTGCTACTAATCTATCTGTGATACTCAACATATTGGGAAGGTACTGATTGTCTTGGATTCCTCATTGTCCTCTTAGGTCTCAACTTAAGGTAAACAATCATGGAATTGTTAGGATTAGAAGGGATCTTTGGAGGTCACCCAGTCCAACTCCTCACCAAGGCAGGGTCACAGGAGCAGTGACAGCAGGAACACATTCAGTTGGGTTTGAATGTCTCCAGAGGGGGAGACTCCATGAACTCTCTGGACATCCTGTCCCAGTGCTCTGACACCCT
The DNA here is from genome assembly GCF_012460135.2 of Molothrus ater. Lineage (NCBI taxonomy): Eukaryota > Metazoa > Chordata > Aves > Passeriformes > Icteridae > Molothrus > Molothrus ater. The sequence goes on from NC_050483.2 coordinate 11,612,503, forward strand.
CAGGGTAAAGAAGCTGTTCCTCATGCTGAGATGGAGCTTCCTGTGTTTTAGTTATGGCCATTGCTCCTCATCCTGTCACTGGGCACCACTGAAAAGTGTCTGGCACCATGCTCTTAGCCCTCCTTTGAGATATTTATCAGCATTAATGAGATCCCTCTCAGCCTTCTCTCAACTAACCAGGCCCAGCTCCTGCAGCCTCTCCTCAGTGGAGAGATGCTCCAGATCCCTCATCCCCTTTGTGGCCTCTGCTGGACCCTCTCCTGTATCTCCTCGTCTCTCTTGAGTTGTGGAGACCAGAACTGAGGAGAATGCTCTGGATGTGGCCTCCCTGGACAGCTCCAGAGGGACAATCCCCCTCTCTACCCACTAGGCACAGGAGCTGAGTCTTGGCTAAATGGTTACACCAGCATCACCCGTTAGGTCGTGTGAGCAGTTACAATTTTGTGATTCTCTGTTTTTATGATACAAAAGTCACATCATATTGCAGTTTCCCACTGGGGAATGGATTCCAAGGGAGTTATTGGATTACAACTTTTGCCTTGAATTGGCATTGTACATAGGTGGGTTTAACTTCAGTTAAATACCCAGTGAACAGGCAGGGCTATTCTCACAGCTTTGCAGTTGCCACTAGTTTGGGTGGAGAGGAAGAGCACAGAAAGCTGGGTATTGTTAAAGAGTAAAGAATGTGTAACCTGATCCACAGAGTGTTCTGGGGACATAAAAATAATTAAGGCAAGCAAACTGTATTGACATCTTCAGGTGTACATTGCTTGCAGGGTGCAACCTAAGTTGATCTACAACAAGAAGAGGTGTATTAACATGCACTCTCCAAAGAGAGGAAGAAAATTCAGAAGATACTGCTGAGTTTTTAAAATGCACTTATTATACTGGGAACTCTTAATTACTGTGACTTGCATCCTTTACTTTTCAATGAGAATTTGTGTAGAAAGGAAATCAGATGAGAATATCTAATGTCTTCAAAAGCATTAGATTATTTTTTCAAGCCATCCTTAAAAAAGGATTTTCTTCTCTGTAATCCCTCAGGAGTGCTAAGAGCAGTTCAGTAATGCAGATTTCTCACTGGAGCATAGGAGTACCCTAGAGCAACTTGTGAACCTTCACAGTTTTCAGCTTCCTTTTTATTAAGTCAAAACATGTAGCTTTGCTTGCTTTCTGTGTTTAACCACCACACTCCAAATGAAAGCCACAGTTTCACCACCAGTGACACCAAAAGGTGAAGCATCAGATCATCCACCTGAGGCACATCTGAGCTGCCATCGTTGTCTTAATTTTCCTTCTGTGTTCGAGTGGGAGTCTGTCAAGGCTTGTAACAAAGTGTTTGGAAGCAGGAAGGTGTCTCAGTGTGTGAGAGAGTGGAGCATAAATGATAGGATGTGCTGCATGCCGGCAGCAGCACTTCCAGAAATACACAATTCAGAGTCTCCTGCCCAAAATCCCATTTCCACGTCATAAATAATGCAGCCCTGGGAACACTCTGCACCTTAAAAGTGATGTTAACACAGTGCAGTGTCAACATACACATTCCAGTCAGGCTGGCAGCTGAACTGCTGCAGGTAAACCTTGCTTAGCCAGTTCTGGTGATGGCAGAGAAGGCAGAGCATTCCTCAGCTTTTTCCTGAGCTGGACCTAGGTGGTTACATTTTAGACCAGTCACTTATTTCCATAGAACAATCTTTATTCCCCAAATTAAATGTTCTTGCATTTTGGTTATATAAGTTTTATTAGGCTTTTTGGTTTCAATTATGGTATGTACCTTTTGGAAAACATTGCTGATAAGCAAATGGCTAAAATTGCATATTGGCTTGTACAAACAATTCCCTCTTTAGACAATTAAACACATTTAGAACTTTGCTTTGTTGTCTTATTGTCAAGAATTGCCCAATCTGTTTGTGAATGAGTATTTAGAAACTCTTCTGTAGTGGCTTGATAAGAGACCTTGCTGTGAAATGCCAGACCCATGGAAGGAAAGGATAAAATTTAAATTAATTTTATCAAAACAAAAATTTTTCTTCCTGTGCTGAAGTGAGTCAGAGCTTGACTCACTTTTGTCAGGGAATTTAGGTGGATATGGATGTTCCACTAAGTGTTAAAGCTGTGGTTTTAAACTGAGACAACCAGCTAAGAACTGCAGTAGTTCTTCCTTCAGACTTTCTATTTCCTGAGCCACCATGAGCAGAAACCCTTCCCTCACACTCACCAGAACCTGCACCAGGGGTTATGAGCTGGGCACAGGCTGCTGTGTCCCTCTCTTCACATTTCCCATCAAATTGTTGGGATGCAAATAATTGAACTCCCAGCTGAAGATCAGCTGCTGCCCAGGAGAAAGGAGCCTTTAGGAAGTGGTTTTGCCATCTAGTCCTGTTTGCTTGAGTAGCCCTGAGTAGAAGCAATATTGAGGAGATTTGTGTGTGTACATAGCTATAGTAGATATATTGTAATCTTGAGGGAAATGCTTCAGTTTAATCAAGTGCTGGCAAAGCCTTGCTTTTTATGCTTTGATAAAGGTAAATTTACATCACTGGGCTCACTCTGCCCATGAGCACCTATTTGTGGCTGTGGGGAGCCAAATACATGAATATTGGGAGTTTTGAAACAAGGTGTTTTATGCCTAAAGCAAATGATTTTTAAAAGAATTATCATTGTAGCTGTCTTGAAATTACTCTTGAGTTTATTCTGGAATACAAGGTGTTGAATTACCCCCTTCATTTCTGCTCCTCTGTTCATTTCCCCCCAGTGACATGTCCAGGCAGCATGGCCTGTACAGCAAAGGGCATTCCCTGAATTGTTGAATCAATAGAGAAAATATTAATTAAGGTTTCCAGGTCTTCTCATGTTCCTGTGCCTCGTGCTTCCAGTTCACCACGTGTGATATCAAGATATAAACTGAGCTCATTTCTGGCCAACTCTGTAGAGGACAGGAACCAAGTTTTTCATTAATAGTACGTGGGTGTCCCCATGTTGTTTTCTAGATTGTCTCACCTGTAGGATGTTTTATGTATTTTCCTGAATGTTAGACAGTTACAACCAGACTCTTAAAATAACTTGAATTGCTTTAGTCTGAGGACAAAAGCTATTAAGCTCACCAATCTGAATGATAGTCTGTAAAGGACAGCAGTTTGTACAGCTGATTTGTCGTGTGTGTGTAACTGCACTTTTTGTTCTTAGAGCTGCTCCATGTGCAAAGAGAAGAGACCTGCCCACAGTCTCTGCACAAGATGCAATAAGTGGTTGTGCAGCTCATGCACAGAGGAACACAGACATGGCCAGGAACCTGGAGACCACTTCCTGTCCTTATCCCTGAAGGGCTGCACAGGTACTGGGGACAACACTGGAGTTTTCTTTCTTCCCGTATCAGTTACTCAGCTGCAGAGGGAGCAGTTGCAGGCTCTGTGCCACACACAGCGGGCTCTGTGTGACCCAGAAGGATATGTATGTGTCAACAAGAGATTAGGTGATTTTTCTCCAGCTTCAGGGCCATTGCCACAATCAGCATTCCATGGTATTTTGAGAAAATTTGGATATTTGTGTTTGAGAGTTAGGCATGTGCGGAAGATCCCAGTGATGGGGCAGGGTTTGGAGGGCTACAACAGCAGCAGGCCTTGCCCTTTCAGTCTTCCTGTCCCAGTTTGGGGAATTTCCTTGAGGAAACCATGACAAAGCAATTCCTGTGCATATGGACAAGGTGTGTGAGGGAGCCACAGGCAGCAGGAGGCTGTGATCACTACAGGATGCTCCTTTCAATTTGTGCTTGAACAAGCATGAATTAAGCCCACTGGCAAATATGTCTCATCTGTCTACTATGGTGATCTACAGAAAGTATTACCATCTCCTGTTATTAGTCATTGTTTTCTTTACCAATAGGTCAGAAATCTGCAGCAGAATATGCTAACCTAGACTTTCATATAAGCAATTTTTAACTAAAAATAAGAATTTGTGCTGTGTGCTTATTCCTCTTCATAAGGAAGATGAAGGGCAGAAAAAGGAATAAGTTTATGAAGTTTATGAACTGCATTACAACAAACACAAATTTGGAAAAAAAAAAGCCCACGGATAATTTTTATTTTATTTTCTTTTAGGATTTTTCTTGTAGAAGATTTGACTTGCTATAGAAGTTTTTTTAAGTATGGGTGGTCATATCAAACAGAGTTTGAGGCACTTGAGACAAAATATGCAATTGCTAAATAGAGTGTAAGCAAAAGAAGTCCATAAGAATGGTAATAATAAAAACCCAGAAAATACATTTAAATGATTTTTGGGTCTTTTCTAGAGAATAATATAAACTGAAGTCCCCCAGTTTCTCCTCACATGTCCTGATTGGATGGACAATATGTTTTTCTTCTTGAGTTGATGACAAGATAAGGGCTGTGGTTTTGAGGCTTCAATTGTTTATAATTTCATATCACTTTAACTGAGATTATCATCTCACATTGTTGACAAATGCTGGTAAGAAATTATATGTGTGGCTTAGCTGTGGGTCTGTGTGTGCTATATAAATAAAAAGATGCAGACTCATAAAAACATGAGAGAGAATTTTAGTTTAGTACCCAATTCCCTGTGTTGAACAAAACATGAACAAGGAGCTTGGTACTTCATAGAGAGACTAGTTAATAGAGAAATTATTTGGAATGGAATTGGTGCTTTTATATTATTTTTATTATTATTAATGTATGTTTTATGACAGATATGCCTTCAGAACAGTTCAAAGAAAGCAAATCCTGGGATATACCAGAACTCAGACTGTTTGTGTTTTTCCCTTCTGGAAATAAACACAGAGCATTGGCAGTCAGGAAGGATTTAATGTGTTTGGTGTGGGGTGTTCTGAAAACAGCACCTTCTTTGTAAGCTCTTGAAACTATTAAGAGGTCTTGCACTTTTAAGCTGTTCTATCTTTTGCCATTTCCCTTGTAAGGGCCAGGTCTTCTGGTAGTGTTAGATTCCTTGGATCAGAAATGAAGTAAAGTAGCGAAACACCCTCACCAAACACATTAAGTCCTTCCCATTTCTAGTAATTTTAATCAACTATTACTTGAGGTTTGTTTTGAGAGGAGTCGGAGCCATTGAGAATTATGGAAGTGGAGGCAGAGCTCTATTAGCTGAGGTGGCTTTTCCAAAATTGCCATCAACTGATCAGAGGAGCAGAGATTTAAAACTTTGTTAATTATTCAAGAGATCCACCTGAGATAAGGAAAATATAGGCTGTAGAAAATGGTGAATTATCAGAATTTAGGGCAGCTGAGCTTTCCCTGCTCACCAAGGGAGGTTCTTTTTAAGAAGCTAAAATGGGTAGTTGTGGTTTTGTATTTGCTTCTAGAAAAAACAAGGTTGTGCCCTTGTTTAGTACCTGATTTCTAAGTATTAAACTTATTTCAAAATAGAAAAATGTTGCTCTGAGCTGAGTAAAAAGTAGGTCAGGAATGCCATGGCTCAGTGGCAGTTCTCACTGATATGTCAATTGATTCAGGGGATTACTCGTGGCAGAGGCTGTGGGTCTGTGTTGCAATTAGATAATACTGATTTTATTCTTAGTTTGCATTTGAAATCTGCTTGTCTCTTAAATCTGACATGGTATTAAAAAACCTCAATGAATTCTCTGGGATGATTGCAATCACCCAAAGGCTAAAGAACCCTTCAGAGAGAGAAAAAGGGGAATCATTATATAGGATTGTAACTTCATGATATTAACTACGTTAAAGACCATATCTCATTATCAGTTTGAGTTTAATATAGAAAACTTGATATTGAATTTACAGAAAAACAGCTTGTATGCTCTGCAGATACTGAACACTTTGAAAGGCTTTTCTAGCCCATAAACTGTCAGAAAGTTATTATGGTCTTTTTTTTCCCTTTTAAGATGTAAAATCTGATCACATAGGGGATGATCTTTGACATCATCCTTGGATATATATTGGTTGTACAACCTCTCTATGTGCTTCTCAGATGCAGGTTTTAATAAAAAGTACCTATTTGCAATGTAATCAGAAAAAAATTTGCTGTCAGGGTGAATTAAGTTTGATCCTTTCTAGTAGAAAATATTGGAGTGGGTTAAAAAAGCCCTAATCTAATTTCCTCCTTTATGAATGCTACCTATTAGCATTTGATTCAATAATGACATAAACCAATAGACTTTCCTGAAGAATAAAGCAGGGTACAGTAAATAATTCATAACAATGTAAGCTATGTAAGGGTGTTACATAAACTCTTGGCCTAATCTGTCACAAATTATTTTCTTGCACATTGTTAAGAAGGTGGAATGAAAGTCAATTGAACTGGAGGAAATAAATCAAGCTCCTCAGAAATATTTAGAGTAGATAGCAATCTAAAAACTGGGCTGTTAAACATATATTTTTTTAAAGAGTGGCATGGATTTTCTCCATATTTGCACTGTCATTGTTAGCCATGAGATTTTCTTAGCCTCTGTTGTGAATTTTACAATTTGGAAATGAAGTGGCTGAGCCAGTAGAGCTTGCTGCACTCTGTGGGTCTGTGTAATTGCAATAGTTATCACTTTTGAACCCATAAAAGGCTTCATTTTGCTACAGGATGAGAGTATTGTCTCTGCCCCAGGTTGGTTTTTTAAAAAATGTGTAGATAAGAAGTTTGGTGTGAGAAAATGGAAATATTTCTTCTTATTTCATATGAGCAGATAATTATGTATAAATAATTAATGCCTTTATATAATTTAAAATTTTACCAGTATGTGTTATCTAAGAATGCTTGTTCTGTTTAATTTCTCCCATGTTGGTAAAGAGTAATGGGACAATGTCTTTGTTGGAGTACTGTGAGGAAGCAATCAAGCCTTTCCTTGGTGGGAGAGGGTTGGCTTTGCCATGGTTTAGCTTTGTCTTTTTCTGGCATCTTTTGTTGACAGTGCTCCTTCTTTCTAAAACAGTTCTACCATTCAGAAAAAAAGGCAAGAATAGATTGTACAGAAATAATCCTTCCACTTTGCATGCCCACTGTCCATTCTTACTCTTTATCACATTACTCTTTAGAAAATCCTTTTATGAACAGATTCTAAGGTCAAATATCAGCCCCAGCTGCTGAAGTTTATCAACTGCATTACAACAAACACAAATTTGGAAAACAATTTCTCATGTGACTTTTTTAAGAACAAAGGATTTCCTGGCTTCTGCTGTGACTGCAAGTTTATTTAATATATTTGCTAGTCTACATTTTACAAAAGTTTTGTTGAGTGGTTTACCAGACCAGGGCATTTAAAGTCGTGAGGCAGGTGCTCCAAATCATGATACTTTAAATTCATGAGTGTTTAGTATGATTTTCTTTGGTGGCTTGCTCCTGGTGTGCTCAGTTTGTAGGATGTATAAGGAAAAAATGCCAACAAACCCAACCTCACGTAATCGGATGGTTCCAGGTTCTATGCCTTTAAAAAATGTCATTGAAACTTTCCATGAAACTGTGAGGTTGGTTACTCTCCTTCTGAGCTCTCCTTGTGGATGACAGCCTTGCTTTGCATTCCTCAGCAGCTGAAGATGATGCAAGGGAGTTTTCCTTGTTCTGTCCAGTGCACCCTCAAGAGGCACTGAAGGTGTTTTGTGAGACCTGTGACACCCTCACCTGCCGCAGCTGCCTGCTGGCAGAGCACAAGGAGCACAGGTACCTCACTGCAGCGGGGCTCACCTGCACTGAGCTCTTTTCCACCCGTGCCTTCCCTCTTTTCCACCTGTGCCTTCCCTCTTTTCCACCTGTGCCTTCCCTCTTTTCCACCTGCGCCTTCCCTCTTTTCCACCTGCGCCTTCCCTCTTTTCCACCTGTGCCTTCCCTCTTTTCCACCTGTGCCTTCCCTCTTTTCCACCTGTGCCTTCCCTCTTTTCCACCTGTGCTTGCCACCTGAAGCTGCAGGCTGCTCTGAATTTAAAAGCCACAGCAAACTCAGCTCAGCTGTCTCACAGGTGATTTAACTCACATCTATCTCACTGCCCTGGCAGAAACCCTCCCTTCTCTCACCTGTTTGCATGAACGTGGAAAACCACGGCGTGACAGTTTCCCCTTCTCTCACAGGTTCAGGCATCTCGATGAAGCGCTGCAAAATCAGAGAATTATCCTGGAGAATGTCATAACTAAGGTGGAGGAGAAAAAAAATGGGATTCAGATTTCAGCTAAACAGATTGAAGACAGGTAATTGCTATGCTTTGCTGTTTTTTTTTTAATGGAAGTAGGTGATCTGTAAAAATAACGTTTTTACTAAATGTAGGTTAACAGAATTAAATGCAGCTTCTATTTTTTTTTCTTGGAGGGTAGAAAAGAATAAGAAGATGAAAAATATCAAATTCATGTTGAAGTGGTGCTGACAAGTCATGGCATTGTAATACACGATTCCATGCTCTTTGTAAGGCATGTGACAGCTGACTTCAGAGTTAAGATTTCTTTGTATAATCTGTTTCTGAGCTATAATTTGACAATATTACAAATAAAGATAATTTTTAAGATGCCTTATTTCTTCAAGAAACCTCAAAACAAGGTGCAATTTCAGTCAAGATGAACTCACAAAAATGAAAATAGTTAATTATTGGAACTGGATTTCAGCTATTGATTATGCATTTAGTAGCTGTTGGATCTCTTTTCTACATTAATAAAACTATTTCAAGAGTACAAATCTATTTATACAGTTTATAATCTAGTATAAACTGGAAGTTTTGGATATATTATGTATATATTTGTTGAAAAAGAGCTAAAGACTGTTTTTTGGCATGATGTTTGAGAGACTCCATCAGCATTAGCGTGTCACATCCAGAGAGGGGTGGTCAGGGTTCAGAGAAGTAGGGGAGAACTGATAGGAAATGATGATACAACTCTCACTGCTGTTCTGTCAGTAGACAGATCAGTTCTTGTAGCAAATAACTGCTGAGCAGTGAATAAATGACACATCAGGGATATGTACCTCTTACCCACAGGTTGCTTGAAGTAAAACATCTGTACAAAAAGGTGGAAAACCAAATAAAAATGGCCAAGATGGTTCTGATGAATGAAATTGATAAACGAACAAATATCCTCCTTGAACAACTGGAAGTAAGTAAGGCTAGTTGCATTTGATACCTTGGGGAATCAAACTAAATTAAATTTAATCCCAGTGCCAGTGGAAAGAAAATAGACTGTGGGAACTATTGTCCCATTCCTTATATTTTCAAATATTTTTGTTTTTTCCTGCAGACTTTGATGTGGCATCAATGGTTGACAAAGATTCAGGGCAAAGTGGCAAAGTGTTTCTTTATCATGAGTTAACCACAGTTCCTAATGCATTGAAAGAGAATATGTGTGCACCTTTTGAGTACTTAGAAAAATAAACCAGATTCTTATTTTAATGTTTAATTTGTAGGAGCTCACTAGCAGCCCAATTAATCCCCTGTTTCAAAAATTATTATTTGGTCTAATTTCTGTAACAGAACTCGTGAGTTTTGACTCTTCAGTTTGTGGATGTCCACTTCAAGCATGTGAGATTTTATTTTGAAATGTGCTGAGGAAAAAAATTGCTGATCAGAATTTCCAGATGAGAAAGTGGCCCACATGCAAATTTGATCCAAGTTCTACAGCTTTCTTGAGGGTTGTGTTATTCTGTTAAACCAGGGCCAGAATGATGCAGATTATTTGCTCCTGGGGAAGTCATTGCTCTTCCTGAATTCAGACTCATCTCCTGAGTTGGAGTTGCTTCCTTTCTGTGATGGGTGGTTTAAAGAGATTGTGAAGAGCAGTATTGCTGCAAATACTGCATAAATGCAGTGCCAATGATTGCATGTGTTATCTGTGTCTGAAGAATGACAGCCTTTTTCTACTGATCCATGTTATTAACAGAAAATCACCAGTGAGAGGAAGCAGAGGCTGGAGCAGCAACTGCAAGGTGTTGTGGTTTTAGGCAGACAGGTAGAACATGTCCAGAACTTCATCAGCTGGGCCGTGTGTAGTAAAAAGACCATCCCATTTCTCTTCAGTAAGGAACTGGTAAGAGCAATGCTTGTTGTGCAGTAATTGTGAGAAATGCTTTAAGGATTTGATGTTGATCAAATAAAATATTTCTCATTATCTTAAAACAGTGAATAAAATCATTGTCCTTTAATGTGCCACCAGATTGTGTTTCAGATCCAGCGCTTGCTGGAGACAAACTGCAACACAGACACGGGCCCTCCTCTGAAGATCAGGTTTGTTTGGGATCCCTCCTACTGGACTAAGCAGCTCTCCAATTTGGGTAAGAAAATTATTATAGGCAAATGTCTAAGCTAGACAGAAGCAGACAATGCAGTTCCTCCCCTAAAGGGCTCCCTTTTTTGTTTTGACATCCAGTTCTGAAACTCTTGCTATGTTCTGAAGAAAAGCGGGTGTGGCTGAACTCTCCTGTTTTTCTCTCCATTTTTATCCACTCACCCAAAGACCATTGAGATGTCTGGTGCTTTCATTCTCTTAGTGGCCAAATGAGCTGAGCACTGTTGAGACACTTGCAATTGCTAGGCACAAAGATGGTTTTAAGACACTGTCTGTACAATAATTACAGTGATACCTATATAGCAGATGTCCATACTGTGACTTTGTTTCTCAGCAGCCACAGATTTACCAATTGCAATGGGTTTTTACTGTAAATTCAGCTCAGTGGGCTGATCACTGATCTAAGAGATCAGTTCTCTTTCCATTTTAAGGTATTAAAACTTAAAAGGGGTAAAATGCTATCAAAAGTATTTTAAAAGCAGGGAGTAATCTCTTGATGGACAAGATCATTTCATAGGTCACTTCTATTTCCAGCTTTTACTAGTCTCACCTGCATAACATAATCTCTTTTATTTTTGTCACTTGCCCCCTGGAAGCTGTTTTTTGTACCTGTGCTTATGGATGAGAAGATAAGCTCATACTTCTGTAAAAAATGAAAGTATAAGCTATATCCATCAGTTAAGATAAAATAAGGTCAATGTTTCAAAGTGTTTGCTGGGTAATTCAACTGTGAATTCAACTGACATCAGCGGGAGTTTGGTGTGAATTGAAGTACTAGATAAATATTGGAAAATTTATCTTGAATGGATGTTGGCAGACTGTTTGGATAGGCTATTTGAATATCTTTTACTTTTGAAATGTGCACTATGGCCATTTCCTTGAGTACAATTTTTATTGTATGCATTTGTCAAGACCGTAGGAGGGAGTAAACGTGCTGTTTTTTTTCCAGGGGGTTTCACAATGGAAGGTGGACACCTTACTCACCCAGATGTGCTGCTCTGTGGAAATATTCAAGGGTTACAGCCCTCTCTGTACCGTGGGCACCCCTCCCCAGCCCCCCAGCTGGAGAGCAGCCAGCCTCACCAGTTCGCCCCTGCGCTGCAGTGCTCTGCACCCGTGTGCTGCTCCCACTGCCTCAGCATTCCTCACCCAAGCAAAGCCCAGCCGTCTTACCAAGACATCAGCCACCACAAGAGCTTCCACCAGCCTCCTGCACTTCATCAGCAGCACTTCCCTCTGCAGTACAGCCTGCAGCCCCAGGACAGGGAGCCACGGGCTGCCCCCCAGCCCATGAAGCTCCCACAGGCTGGGCTGGAGCAGCAGCCGCGCTCAGAGCCGGAGAACGTGTCCGGGAGGGTGGCAAAGCCCTTCCCAGCCCAGCAGCTGCACCAGGGCTGTGCTGGTGTGTCCCAGGAGGCTCAGCAGGTTCCCTCGAGCCACTCACAGGCTCCTCTGCAGACATCAGCTGTGGGAGTGCAGCTGGGCCATGTCCAGAAGATCAAATCCAGCCACGTGCTGCAGCCACCCCCGCAGCAGCAGCCGCTGGTGTCCCCCCCGGCAGGGCACGACGAGAGCACCCACAAGCAGGTCCTCCAGCAGAGCCTGGACATCATGCACCACCAGCTGGAGCTGGAGGAGATGAAGAAGGATCTGGAGCTTCTCCTGCAGGCCCAGGGACAGTCCAGCTTGCAGCTGAACCAAGCCAAGCCACCTCAGCACGTTCAGCAGACTATAGTTGGTCAGATCAACTACATAGTGAGGCAGCCCGCCCCAGCACAGCAGCAAGTCCAAGATGAAGCACAAGTATGTTCTCTCAAAGTTATTTCCCACTGCATTTAGTCACTGTAAGCTCAGAAGTTGGACACACCTTTGAGATGTCATGTGTTTCTCTGAGCTTTTTTGGGTGTCTATGCATGCAGCAGAGAGGCTTCATACCTCATGCAGATCGGGCCAAATTTTTCTGTAAAGTTTTTCTTTTTTTTTTTCTAAAGTTTTTCTGCATAACTACCCTGGATCCCAGAGATCTGAACCTCTCAATAGACAAGGTGAGCAGCAACATGGAAGAATAAAATCACCATCACTCCTCCTTTGTAAATAGGTGACAGGAGGACTGCAGTAGTTTCATTCTGCATTTCAACTCCCTTTTTTACTGGAAACATTAAGCCCTGAGTCCTTAAAAAAATTAGATTCCGAAGTATCGTTGAAGAGAGTGGAGACAATTTCTTGGTCTGAGGGTTATTTCCCATTCTCTTGCTGCTGCATCATGTCATTTAAGATTATCATCATTATCCCCACATGCTGTTGTGCTACAGTTTTTTAGCAGGGCCAATCTCTTCTCTTTTCCTCTGTTAGTGAGGAGCCTGCTTCTGAAAGAGGGACAGTCCTTGGAGGTGAGCATCTGAACCACAAGGCAGATCAGCTGCAGAATAAAGTGGCTTGGAAATTGATTTTAAATGGTGGAAAGGTGGCTCAGACTTGCCATTGTGTAAATTCTGTGGAGCTGCCACCTTGAATAGTTCTCAAAGTAGATTACCTGCAAGGGCAGACTGCAGCCTTTTGGTGTAGCTGTGCATTTCAGTAGCTTTATTTAGTTGTTGGGGTTTTTTTTTAAGTATTCATTAATGTTTAAGAGAAAAATTTCTCCATTTATCTCTCTGCTTAAATTTGCCTTGAACATCTCTGTTGTTTTAGAGTCTTTTTGGGCTTGTCATCATGTGTACGCTGTGAGTTGATGCACATTTGTTACTGTTTTTCTTTCTGAGCTGTTGAAAAGACAAATTCTCATTTGTGATTGGTAGGTCTGTGAGAGCTCCACAGAAGCTGATGCCCAGAAGCCTGTCATTCCTCTTGACAAAAGTGACAGTCCCTCCCTGTCACAATCCTTAGAAGAAGAAGCCAGTGGCAGGAGCGACTCCCCTGAGAGCACACTGCAGCAATCAACTTTCCATCCAGTGAGAAAGGTATAAAGAACTTCTTAAAAACAAATAAAATTAAAGGGAAAACATGATTTAATAATATTGAATGTTGCATTGGAGTTTGCAATCAGGTGGAAAAAATAAAAATGCAGTAAAAGTCAGCCAAATGGCTTGTAAGTTTTAGAAGACAGTCATAGCCTGACCTTGTGTGTATGTCACAGTAAGGTGCCAGGATGAGCAACTCTTCTAGAGGCTGATGATGTTTAGGTCTGGCTGGCATGATTGTTAGACAAGAACTGGCAAACAAATAGATGCTCTATTTCTTCACTGCTTAAATTCTGCCTAGCTTCTATGTCTAGGTATTTAATAATTAGGAGTCACTAACCACCGTACTAGAAGCAGTTAATTTGAAAAGAAATAAATAAAGCAGGAGTTAGAGGTGCTGATGAAATCAGGCCTGAGAAGCAATCTTCATAATAGTTGCCCCAGGAACAGCACCACTAATTACTGCTGGAGGTGGGGTGCCTGAAACTCTGTCACACTTCTCATTGTTCATGTACAAGCAAACAAATCACAATTTCTGTATATCTAGAATATTTTATTATACAATAGAGCCAGGCTTTGGTCTTCCCACCTACTGTGAGGCTCTGGCCATTGAAGAAGCAGCATGAACACAACCAGGAAAGCCAATGGTTTCAGGAGATCCTTGCTGCCCCTGGATATCACCTGTGCTTTTGAAGCAGAGAACCTGCCTTTTACTTCTCTGTACAGCTTGTTTAAAGCACTCCAAGCAACACATCATAGTCTGGTTTTTCAAATCAGTTTATTACTTCAGTGCATGACTCATTTTGTGTACCATGTAGAAGACTTTCATAGGTTTTTTTTTTCCTTGGAATTTGTCTGTGGAATATTGTGGAAGTACTTGTCTTTCCTTTCTGTCCTCAAAAAGCAAGTTATTTTTCCTTCTTTTGTATGTGACTTTGTTGATGCAACATATTCATCGTGCAATACCCATCCAGAGAATTGTTGGAGATCCCTTTGGGAGTTGCAGAGATGTGGGCCTGGAAGCAGAGTGCAAATCAGATTTGAAAGCCACGAAGAAATCTGTTTTATGGACCTGTAATGGAAGGTTATTCCCAACAGCTTAAGCAAGAAACATCAGAAAGAGGAAAGAAAATGGAAGCAGATGTGCAGGAGAGAGAGACTAGTGTAGTCTGTTGGGAAAAGCAGGAGTAATAAAGGAGAAAAGGCTGATTTGTTGCTGTAGAAGCTGAGAAGGTGGCGAAAGGAGGATACTTCTAGGGAAAAGAAAAAAGCTTTTTTTTTCATGGTGCTGAGAAGTGTATCCTCTTGTGCAGAAAGCACAGGGCTGTCTGGTTTTTGAGGTGCCTGCTACCTCTTCAAGAAGGGAGAATGTTCAACAGCTACAGAACCCCACCTGTGCTTGTATTCCTCTCTTCTAATGAGCTGTTTGGATGAAGACATCTGGGTGTGTGAAGATACTGACAGCTCTGGCAAGGGCAAATTAGAGATGATGAAGGGGAAAAGCACAGCAAGTAAACTCTTGAAATATCTTCATGAATGCTCCTCAAAGATGTCTGAGTGGTTTTGCTTTACAATTGGATTAAATCTGAGTTTAAATGGGAGATTGGTTCCTGTTTAAGAACAAGGGAATATGTCTGTTCCTTCTCATCTGGTCCACCTGATTAAATGTTTTCACACTCATCTCCAGACAAAAATTTCTGCATAGGTGTTTGTCCACGTGCTCTCACATGGGCTATATTCAGAACATTTCATCTCTCTCAAGATCATCTTGGAAGACATGGAGAAAGTAGTGAGTGTGGACAAGTCTGAAATACTTGAAAAATATGGTGGAGAAAACGGCTGGATAAACCTGCTGCCTGAGAAAGAACTGTTCTGTCTTTTGGAGAAAACTTGCTGTTGGACTTCTTGGCCTTGTGTTGCATTTCTGCTGAACTCTGGCAGCCTTCAGCCAGGCACAGTATTCCTAGTGGAGTACAGAATTCCCTATCTGCTGAGATTCTTCCATTAAAGAGAAAGCAGTGTGCACCTGGATTAACTGTTTAGTGATGTGGTTGCAAAGATCTGTCCGAAAAGGTCAGAAATAAAAGCTTTCTTTAGCTCAGTGGTTTCCTTTATTTTGGAGTGGGGCAAGGCTTGATTGCTCATGTAATTATTAAACCTCTGTGCATTAGTTTTGAAATGTGTTTATGGTACAAATCTGATATTATTAACTGATAACTAGATTAATTGTCTGTATAGAGAATTATATTTATTTGTAAAGCAGTACAGAGAAGATGACCTTAATTGTTAATGATTTAAATATTTTGGGATAGTTTTCATTTGTTTTGCTCATTTTGGAACATTCATGGTGATATTTTGTCAGTCTTTCTGTCTTCCTGTATATTCCTCTAACTAATCTTTTTCTGTGAATTAATTTTTTTGTGCAGAATAAATGTTTCTATACTTAGACCATTGATTGTTTGATATAAGTTAAGTGCTGCACTTTGCATAATTCTGGGCTTGATTAGCACCTTTTTAAGAATGCCACACTAGGAATGAAAGCTTTCTGTTGATGTGGAAAATGGATATATTTTTCTCTTCATATTCCTCTGTCAGAATACTTCACTCACATAGCCAGGACCTCTGGCTTGGATTGTGGAGTTGCTCTGTCTCCATGCCTGTTAAATACCCAGCTTCTCCAGTAAGAATGCCAGCAAGGAAGAGAACAAATTTCTGAATAACTTTTGTTACCTGCACTGCATTTCCAGAGAGTTGTGCCAAACTCTAGCAAACAGATTTTACACAAACTATGGAATTGCTAATTTGCAGTGTCAAAGAATGAGTACTCAATTAGTTGTAACAGTTTTGTGGGAAGGGTTACCAACCTCCTGCAACAATATGATCTTGCTGCTTTTACATAGTATGATATCAAGTTATTAATTTGTGCACAGGACTAGAGAGGTCACCTATTCTGGGATAAAGGTAAGAATAATAAGATATTTTGGGCCTAATTGTATTTTCAGGAGTAATAACAGGAATCCAGTCTGTTTTGTTTGCATGTACCTAATTGCCATTTCTGGCTGTGATGAGCAAGAGGTCCACAGGCTGCATCTAGCATTTGAAGAAATGTCATGATGAATGTAGATCTAGAGGAAAAATTTGTAATTTGAGCCTCAGGCACCACTGCAACAGCCACTGGTGTTGATGCAGGGCCAGCTGGACATCTCTCCTCCTCAGACTCCATAAAGAGCACCCCCTTCTGTACTTTGGAGCAAGACCCTTACCTCTGTTAGTTCATCTTCTGCCCGAAGTGAATCTCTGAATATGTTGTGCACTGCCTTAGTGAGTTATCACTGATCAGCTGCACCTGATCCTATAGAAATATAGTCAACAGCAGATCCTTAGGGAAGGGCATCAGAAACTGAAAAATATGAACTGGTGGTCCACTATCCCAGATTCTGAAAGCCAGCCCTTCAAGGATTTTCTGACCTGAATGCTGTACCCAGACAATTGTGGTTTAGAGCTCTTTTAAAGACCACTTGCCTGTGAATTAGAAAAAAATCACAGGCAAGGAGTCTATAAAGAGCTCTAAACCACAATTTTGAGTCCATTTTAATACTAGTGCAGAATACTCCTCAGCATTGTTCTCCAACTGAGTTGTGCATTGCATGGGAAGTTCCTCTGTTTGTTTACCTTAAGTCTCTTGCCTGATAGTTCAGATATCTTCTAATTCTTGTGTTAGGAAAAACAGTGAATGATCACTCTGTATTCGCCCCATTCATAATATCTGTATTTTGTAGGTATATGTTGAATTTATTCTTGAAAGTTTGTTTTTGAAGCTTAAAAGGGACTGCTTGTCTCTCTAGAGTTGGGTGATAGCCATCCTGTACTTTGGTCCTTTGTGTTTTGGACCATTTTCCCCATACTTTGTGGTTTTGATAAATAATTTTTGAGGCAGGGTGACCAAGATTAGTAAAGAAAGTGTAAACACTTGGAAATGATGTGTAGTGCATTATATTTGTTGTGTTCTTTTTGATTCACAAAAAGTTCCAGCTCCTTAGTTCAAGAGCTCTGTTTGTCTCAAGCACCATAAAGTACCTGAAATGGGGAAATCCTAGGGAAT
This sequence comes from Molothrus ater, assembly GCF_012460135.2. NCBI lineage: Eukaryota > Metazoa > Chordata > Aves > Passeriformes > Icteridae > Molothrus > Molothrus ater. The sequence goes on from NC_050483.2 coordinate 11,629,798, forward strand.
ATTCCATGCTATCCAGGGTGCACTCTTCAGAGAACTCTGAGAGGCTTCTCTTTTATTCCAAGTATGGTAGCATTTCATGAGAGACTAATGTGGTGATAGTTCATGGTGGAACTTCTCCTTCTTTTCTTGGAAACTTCATGAAATTTGTGTGAAGGGTGCTGGAGAACAGAGTACAGATTTTATTTGATGGTAGTATTGCACAGAGCGTGTTGTGATTACTTAATGACTGAAAGTAATAATAATTTAATATCCAACCCTAGAACTTCAAATCTGACCTTGGGACCAAAATGGATTTCTTGCTGCTGTTTTTTCCCCTTAATTACTATTAATTTTTGAGGAATTAGTGATGAAGGCAACAATAGCCTGAAGTTTGGGGTGCTACAAATTTCTCAAGTAGCAGAGTATGTTTTTTACTGTATAGAATTGAGCTGCTCACGGCACAAATGCCTTCATGCTTAATGCAATTAGGTACATTTCCCAGAATGTTAATTTTACAAAACCTTTTTCCTTTGACCTGAAAAAAAGAAGATAAATAAAACATGATGCTGCTTGCTCCATGCAATCTCTTCCTCCTTCCACTTTAAGCCTGCTCCAGTTTATTCAGACAAATTGCTAAGGAAGATTTGGATTCTTTCTGTCTCGTGAAAGCGGGAAGGAAATCCTTCGGATTCTGTTCTGAAACTGGGAATGGGAAGCATGTGCAGCCCGTGCTATCAGTGCTGCTGTGTTAAGCAACTGGATTGGAGTAGTACATTTGTTTAACCTTCCAGCATAATGAGCTGCCAGGGGGATTGCTCCACTTAATAGCAGCCGTTCATTACTCTGCATCCATTTGCAGCGTGGTGTTTCTCCCATAGCAAAGAGAATTGGCGCTTCCCAGTTTTAGCTTCCTTTATCAGTGACACTTAATGTCAACAGCCCTGAGGCTTTGCCAAAACAATCCTAACAAATCCTAATCCCACTGTTTCAAGGTAAGTATTTGCTTCTCAGAATTCTTCTGTATTGGTGCTGCATGTTTACGCTGGACCTTTTTGGAATGTGACAGTGATCAAAGAAATATTTGAACTGAACCATATGTTTATTTTTTGTTCTCTGCAGGCACTTTGCATGTTCTTTTTTCTTACTTTTTACTGCCATAGCTAAGAAAATTGTGGTAGGAGGCGTTTTGGGGTGGTGATGCTGCTGCCATTATATTATAAGGATCATCAGACCAAAATTAATTATGAGACAATGAGAATTCCATTTATAGTGACACAGATGTAGTTCAATGTGCCAGACTGTACATTAAAATGTCAAAAAGTTCAAAATTAACCAACAGCTGAAGCCACTGTCTGCCCAAGAGGATAATTAGTGCTTGTTGTTGTTCAAATGTTGCAATGTAAAAGCAATAGAGCTTTTATAAAACAGATAAATCCTTTAAAGGCGTCCCATTTGCAAAATCTAGCTGAACTGTCAAGGGAAAAGAGAAATTTTTGCTAATGGCAAAAGAAATGATTATTTTAGGGAGTGAATTAATAGTCTATTAATGAGCCTTGTTCCCAGTGCATTGTTCACTTCACACTTGACAGCAGCTCCATGGATCAGGATGGAATGTGTCTGTTCTTAACTGTGAGTTTTAATATTTTGCACTGAAAGATCATAATGTTGCTTCATCATTAAAATAACCACAAAATTAACTTTTGCCCCAAGGGAAAGACAGATGGCAGTTTGATGGCCTCATTATTCTTTTTAACAAGAGTAAGGTTTTACATTGGCTTATATAATCTAAAAAGATCTCTGAAGAAACTGATGCTAGATAGAAGAGTAAAAAGGACATAGCCACACCATGCAACTAAATTTCACCTTCCTGAAAATCTTACATGTGTGTCTCCATTTTTTTTTTTTCCTTCAGTAGGAGTCATCCCAGTGACTACTCCCAGTAAGTAAGCTTTGTGTCACTGGAGCCAGGAGAAATCCTAAATTGCCTTAGGAGGGGAGAACATTTCACCTGAGCTGCACACAGAAGGTCAGGTCTCACTCCATGAGATGATGGCATGTGCTTGTAAATGAGTCAAGGAAGGTGTGGGTAGTGATTAGAGGAGCTGAATGGCCAGAAGGTCTTCAGTTAACTTGGGAGCAAATCTGGGTGGTGTGCCTGCCACCTGTATGCCTCAGCATGGCCATTCCCAATGGAGCACAGCTGTAGGGTACTTCCTATGGACTCAGGGATTTGTGGATACTCCATGCCTTGGAGAACCTGACTAAATAAATATTTAGCTACTTCACACGGGCTTAATTAATGCTCACCGTGGACTCTGAAGGAAGGGGAAAAGGCAAGGGCTGATTACAGTTCATCTTCAGCTCGAGCATGAATTCTGCTTTTTTGTTTTAGTCTTTTGTGAGTGGTATGGCAACAATTCACATGTTAATTCTGTCATCTGAAAAAGTCTTGTGATAAAATGAGTGATGCAATAAAAAAGTAAATGTGTACTTGATAGGTCCCATTTGTCACTGCAATTGCAGGAACCTGTTACAAGCAAATTGGGGTGGCAAATAAACATTTGTGATCTTTGTGGACTTTAGGATGTGTGGCCTTGAAAAGCGGATTCCTTGCTGACCTACGGAGATAACTTTGGTTTGAAACCTCAGCATTCCTAGGAATGCTCTATCAGACAGACTATATGGCAAGTTTGGGCCTCCTCTGGTGCTTTTCCTTATTGGCCGTGGTCTCGTTTTCTGCTCAAGTGTCAGGTGGGAAGAACATGTGTGACCAGTTCCAGCTGCTTCCAAGAAGTTGTTCCAGCTCAGACAGCTTAGGTTCAGGGGTGTCCATTGGACTCGAGAGGGGGAGAATGACCAATTCCCTGGCTGCAGGAACCCAGTGCTCCTTGGAGTGCCTTCTACATGGAGGGACTGCTTAGGGCAGGCTCACTGCAGCTCTGCGTGCCAGAATGACACCAACCTGCCCTGGTCCTGCACAAGAGCTGACCTCTTTCTGTCTCAAATGCAGGTGTATTTTGTCTCATCAGATTAAGTGGTCACTCTTCAGGCAAAGCTCTCATGGTCAATTGCAAATTGCATACATCTATTGCAAATTGGCAAAGAGGAAATTAAATTGCATCCATGGTTGGGTGGGAATTAGTGTCTGTGGGCAGTGTTGTCTTGGCACAAAGTTGCTGTGCATTGCAAGCAGAGGAATTCAAGGCTGGTAGGAGGTAGGATTTACACAGACACATCTGACAGCTCAGGCTAGGCTGCAGTCTTTGCCACTGTGGGGTTAAGATGGACAAAAGTATCAAAATCCCAAATGGAGTATGTGTTGAGAAAATACTAATTAAATGTAGGAAATGGATCCTATCTCAGCTTCACTTCTGAGCCACAGGCCTCTAGTGGAGAAATAAGTACAACAATAAATTTAAACTCTAATTCAGATACAATGGACACATTTCTATCGTCTTGATTTATATTAAAATGAGTGCTACCTACTGTATTGCAGTCAAATGAGAAGGATATAGTCAGTCAAATGTAAAGGGTGAAGCGCCAGTGAACTACGATGAAATCAAGGGAAAGTTGTGTATTCAAGTGACACAGATCTGGACACTTCCAAAATTGCTTCTGTTTTCTTTGCATGGATGCTGGAAGAGTCTTGTTTTCAATAGAGTCCCCCATTCCAGGGTGTGAGGCAGCTTAGGGAGGTCACCTAGATGAGTGGGTTTGCTTTGGTTTGTGTAGCAGTGTCTCTGTGGGTTTGGTAGTAACAAATCATGAGACAGCAAAAAATGTACATTGATGCTTTGGTAAATATTCCTTTCTTTGGAAACTGGACATGTTTCCTCATTAGTACATGTAGGATATTTCTGCATTTAATCTATGTTATTTAAAGGGGAAGAGCTTTAGATTTTAATGGGGCCGACTCACTAACTATCATAAAGTTTTCAGCATCATTAACAGGAAAAATAACTTCATGTACTTAAGTCAGAGTTAAATCTTATTTCTTCTGAATCTTCTTTCTGAATGATCTGATGTTCTTTTAATAAAATGTCAAAATTTCATATTTGAATCTTATTTCTTCTGGGAAAATTTAATGGAAAATAATAGAGTTTAAGTCAAGGATTAATTTGGTACAATGTTCTACATAAATTTCCCAATCATTGTAGGAGTTAAAAATCAGAATCCCTTGAATTGATCTAAGGAAGACTTTTTTTGTAAGCACCAGAAGAGTAACCCAGTTGTCTCCATTTTCAGTTTTAATGGTGGAGAATCTAAAGCTTTTAGAAACAGCATAGGATTATAATAGATTCTTACAGCCCTTGTGACACAACTGTTTGATTATGTCAAGCTGAAACTGAGCATCTCATCTATTACAGAAAGAACAGTAGCATTTTGCTGCTGAAAAGCTGATTAATATATTGGATTTTTTTCTTCTTTTTGCTTTTCCCAGCGTTCAGCATCCCTAAGCTTTGTGGGCTTTCCAAACGGTGCAGAAATGGAATTATCTCCCACGAGGTTATCCAGCTCAGCCGACCCAGAGGTGAAAGGCGCAGCTGCTGTGACACCTGGCCCGTCCCCAAACGCCCTCTGTGAGTGTGACACTGCAGCAGAGCCCCTGCCCAGCTACAGCCTGGCCCTGGGCAGGGCTCCCAGTGACCCCAGCCCTGGGGCTCCTGCTGCCCTTGCACCAGGTGATGCACTCCAGGGAGGCACTAAATGCAAGGTAGGGATGGCTCAAACTCCTCTGCTCAGAGGGAATCCACTTCCCTTTACAGCACGTTATTGTTGGTGAAACAGTCAAAATACTGTTTCAATTAAAGTTTTCCTTATCTGGTATTTGGAGACTGACTACAAATTATATTCTTAACATGAAAAGAAGGAAAACTCATAATTGAGTTTTGCATTTCTTTTTCCCCCTCTCCCTGCAGCTAGAAAATGAAGACTTCAGTGCTGTGGATTGTCTTCTAGAAAACAGCTTGGCCACTGCTGGGCAAGAGGTAGTTAATGAATTAACTCTTTCTATGCAAAAAGTGATGGAAGAACCTATTAATCTTTCAATCAAAAAGCCTCAGCATTGCACTTCTCCTTCTGAACTGCTCAGCAACACTTCTTTCCTGCCTGTGAATGCCAGAATGAGACAACCTAGAAGCAAAGAAGGTACCAGGCTTTTAATTATTTCCTTTAGGTTTTGGAGCTTTTTTCTTTCTTAGCACTGTGCATTGCAAGCGTGGTAAAGCAGTATGCCTATTAATATACTTATATGTAAATGTGCTTTTCCAGCAAGCTTCAAATGTTATCAGAGTACTTAATCCAATGGAAAAGTGTGTTTGATCTCATTTGTGGAGGAAAAACATGGAAATGATATGCTTTTAATTTGTGACATCCCTCATCTGTGAACCAGAAACGAGTGTGACTGTGTGAAGTACCTGGAGTATTAGTTCTCTTAGAGGCACTCCTGTTAATGAGACCTGCAGTTATGACTACTGAAGAGCTGGTTTGAAGAGTCCAAATTCAATTAAAAAAACCCACATTACTTCCAAAATGTAATCTGCCTTCTGCTAAGTCCTTCACATCAGTAGCATACCAAATTTTTGTTAACACGTTGCTCAGCATGTGCCTTTGCTTGGCTCTGTCTACTGTGGAACATTCCCTTCAGCCAAGGCCTATTTCTTCAGCCCTAATGGAGAATTAGACTTTACTTAACTCTTTTTATGGGCAAATTGCCAACATCATTGTGCTACACTCTAAAGCCTCATTCCTGCAAACTCTGAAAGTCAATGGGACTATTCATGCAAGCAAGGGATTGCAGGATCAAGCTGTTATCCCATGACTTATGCCAATATTTGGCTGCATTTCTCTATAAAAGATGAATTAATATTTCTCTCTCTGTGCTGTATTTTTATTCAGAGAATTCTAATTAGTACAAAGGAGGCCTAGCCCAGTGAGCCAAGGAAATGTATTTGTCTTCTCTTCAATGTCCCATGCCAAAACGTGGCAATTATGGCACAATCATTTGTGTGAGTTGTAAGAAGCAGGGGCACCCCTAAAAAGCTGTGCCTCAGGCAGGCTGAAGGGTCTTGGGGAGGAGCAGCAATGTGGTATCTGGGGTGGGTTGTGTGACACCACACACAGGGGCACCCCCAGCATTCAGAGTCTCACTACTGTCAGTAGCGGATGCTACAAATTTGCTGGGTATAAAATGCAGGCCCTGATGTGCAAGAGGCTGGAAAGCCTTGAGTGTTGAATTCAGTGCTGCTCCCTTTTCACAAGGAAGGATCAGGAGTGGGCAGTTCTCATCCTGACAGCATTTAGGGGCATGCAGTGAGGAGTTACAGTCACCAGTGCATCATAAAACGTGAGTTCTGCTGCAAAGGCAATGCTGACTCTGCTGGTGGCTCTGGGTAGGACTTGCTGGCTTCAGCAATGCTGTGCTGCCAAGCTTCATTCCTTCTGGTAAATGTCTCCAGTGACTCATCCTTTTCTAATAGCAAACCTAAACATTTCAGCCTAATTTAAAACAAAATTATTCTTATCCTAGGCACATGGGATGTGGTAAAAATTGTACTGTGATCATTTTCCCTCTTACAGCCACTTTTCTTTCTTATGACTTGCATAAACACCCTTCCCTCCTCTTCTCTTTCCTAGACTAAACAAATCTGATGGTTTCAGCCTCTCCTCATGGGTCAGGAGTTTGATTTTTTTTTCAAAACCACCTCATTCCTCTGTGCTATTTTGGGTTCTCTGCAATTAAGGAGGGCTGCCCACAGCCAAATGCAGTGCTCAGCTGAGGCTCTGGGATGCCATGCAGAATCAGAGTATCAGCTCCTTGTGTTTTACATTCCTTGCTGCTGGTGATACCCTGCAGGATGGCATTCCTCCCTTCTGCAGCAGCAGCATGTTGACTGTGTAGAGAACAGCTCACTTTAACTCTTAATTCCTTCCAAGAACATTTTCCTAGCCAGTTGTTTTTCTTTGGGATTACATTCATCTGACCCTTCATGAGCACAGTTACCTCAATTCAGTCCTACTGATTTAGGAGATTTTTTTCCTCTGATGCACTAAGGTCTATTTTTAACTGAAAACATTCTCCACAGTGCAACCCCTCTAGTTTGGTGTTTCCCACGAATTTTACAGGCAGTATTTTTTGATGGGCCCAGCTGCTGATGGAAATGTTGGTTAATGTAGGAAGCCAGCACCACTAGAACATCCTCTGCTTTGACACTGTGCAACAAGAGCTGCTCCTTCAGCTCGGTGTGCAGTCTCCTTTAGGAATTCTGTCCATGACAGGGCTACCCACCCTTCCCCTGAGCAACAATCACAAGTGAATAATGCCTTAGGTGTGATGTGAAATGCACCTTTCCTTGTTAGTCTTCATTTTATTGTTCCTTGTGGCAGGTACTGTTGACCTGAGCTAGACTTTCTTTTAAAAATCATCTTTTCCTGGCCCTCTCTTATCTCAAGATAACAACGATATTGTGTTTATTTCTTGTTTGTATTGGCTGTGTCAAACTAATTCCTAACAAAAGGTGAGATTACAAAATTTTTCAGTGGACTTGTATTTCTGAGGACATCCACTGAGGCATTTGTCTCTATCCTATCCCATCTCCCCAGAACTGTGCTATTACTTGTGTTTAATATCAGTAAAAACTACAGCCAAATGTGATACAGCTACATAAAGCTACAGCTAAATAAATAGCAGATAGTTTTGAGTTCATGTGTTTATATGTTCCAGACACTGGAGGAAAGAAAGGAATTGTAGTGTTAACTTTTGTCCTGTGGTGGCAGATGGGAGACACAATTTACTTCCTGTTTTCAAGTAACTGGAATTATTCAGAAGCTTCTTAGCATAGAGCTGGAGACCACAAAGATTTCCTGAGCCCTGGAGGTTCAGACCTCATTGGGTCTGTTTTTCTCAAGTGAAGGCTGTATGGCAAAGAGGATTACTTATGTTGTTTCATTTATATGGATGTATGTGATATGGCTGTGTACATAAATAATTCCCTGGGAAAGAAATAATTTCTACAAAATATTTCATATATGCTCCTTCTATTTAGAACAGAAGCTGTGGTTAAAAGTAAAAAGGAAAGACAAAGACTCTGCACCAGAACAGAAAATAGCATGCACATTTTCTATACATATAGATGAAACTATTCCATATTTCACTTATGATATCATATTAAACACCAGTCAGAAGTACATGAATATTGAAGTACTTTCTACTCTAATCTGCCTGTGATATTATAAATATTTTATTCATTTTCTTATCTTCTGTTCCAGATTCCAATAACTGTGAAAAGGAACATTTTGAAATGGATATGAAAAGCAATCAGAATGTCAGGTAGCAGAGTCTTTTTTTTATACAAAAGCACTGGCTGTGAAATTTTATGCATGTATTTAGAAAATTTGTCATACTTAACGATGATGGAGAACTTAAAAAGATTTCTAGATTCCTTATAGGTATTAGTTCTGAAAGTTGTAAAATGCTCTCCAACTTGAAAACAGCAATGGAAAAGAAGTGGTGAATTCATGTATTTCTGTGTAATTTTCCAGAATGAATAAACACTTGCAAGCTTATCTCACTTTAACAATTAGAAAATGTTAAGCCCCAATGAAAGCTAAAAGATATAATGGGAACAGGATTAACATTACCTCAACAATTTTATAAAATTTGATTTTCAGCCACTGCTGTGATAATATGGTAAAGTTGATGATGTGCTGTGCTCCTGTTGAAACCAGCCACACTGAAAAGTATAAAGTATGACTTTAATTGTGGTAATTAAGAATATTCAGATCAGGGCAAAGCTTTAGCACAGGAGTTAGTAATGTGATACACATATGATTAATTTAAAGTGATTGCATTCACATTTCTTGAAGAATTGGTTTGTGAAAAAAAATCAAGATTTTCAGCGTTTGGCCGCCAGAGTCACAGGGGAAAAGGAGCACAAACAATGGTGCACGAAACTGAGGGCGGAGGAGAATTCTGTGGCATGTGGATGAATTTAATCACTTGTCCTTTTGGCTGCAGAGGTGCCCCAAAGGAGCAGAGGATCCCCTACGTGCGGCTGGAGCGCCTGCAGATCTCTGCCTCGGAGGTGGGCGAGCTGCCGGTGTTCAAGCTCCAGCCACAGCACAACGAGCAGGAGGGCAACTTCCTCCTGGTCATTGAGTGTGGCACACGCTCCTCAAGCATGTCTATAAAGGTGAGGGGATTTTCTTTGGGATTTACCTGCCTTCTGCCCTTTATCCCACTGGTTTGCAGGCACAGTTTCTGGAATTTTGTGCAGTAAAAAAGTCTGCTGATTTGTTTGACCCTCAGGTACTTTTGTGATGGGTTGTGGTAAAGACAGTACAGCTTTGAGCTTGCTCCTGCAGAGCTCAAGTGGAGCTCCCTGCGTCTTCCATTTCTGGAACTTTGTAGTGTTTTCATGTTCTAAGGAGCAACTTGGCTCACCTTTCTGGTTACAAATACAGGATAAGTAGCTTAAAACTGGCCTGAATATGTATTTGAGTGTTATGAACTGATCCCAGAAATCACAGTGTAATAGATTTTTAAAAGCTTTGTATTTTATTGCTTCAGTGGAGTCTTGGGTGTGAACTTCTTTCCACAGAAGGAAACAGGAATTTCTGGTGGGAAAAAGACCTATACTTTTTTATGTTTGGGGTTTTTTGGGGGCATGGTGGGGGGCTTGAGCTGTTTACCATAAAATTTGCAAGTGAGATTGTAGAATATCCTATTTCTATCACCTGTGGTGTAGAATCTGCACAGCTCTCTCACAGTGCTACTCCACTGCGCTGTGTGGAGGAAATGACCTGACCAAGGTGACCTGGCTAGCCAGTGGCAAATGCCAAGGGTGGGGATCTCCTGAACCCCAGTAGAGCTCACTGCAGAGAAGCACTTGGAAGCACTTGTTGGAAAATTGTTGGTAGTTGTGCCTTCCAAGTACAGTAAGTACTTGGCTATCTGCAGATAACCAGTGATGCTTTATGCTGATGTGTGAAAATGATGATTGTGTGATCCCAGATTTTTCTTCCTTCAAGATAAATAAAGATAGTCCAGCTGAAGGACAGAAGTCCAAAGAGGAGAACTCAGAGGGTGGGAGATTTCTCATCTCCCAGGCTGCAGGACAGACACAATCCCCATCTGTTGATCAGAAGCTCAGCAATGGCATCTCCAGCATGAAAAAATCCCCAGTTACTCAGGAAGTCAGTCCAATTGAAAATGAGGATTTCTGTGCTGTGTGTCTTAATGGAGGAGAACTGTTGTGCTGTGATCACTGCCCCAAGGTCTTCCATCTCTCCTGCCATGTTCCAGCCCTGCTCAGCTTTCCAGTGTGAGTATGGATGACATTTCACTACTGTGCTGTTCCTGCTCACTGCCTGGGGGCAGAAGATATCCTCAGGGATTGGTGTTTCAGGCTTATGCAAGGGCTGCATCTCTCACTTGCCTTTTTTTGATACTTTTTTTTTGTCTTACATGCAAGGAACTAGATGAATTATGAAAAAGAACTGTTTCCTGTCACTGTGCCCTTTCTGCAGTTAACTGGCCTGTACAGCAAAGGAGGTGGCAGACCTGAACTTAAACTTTCATGTGACTCACTGGAAAAAAAAAAAACCTAATTCTCATGTAGCATCTAGAGTGTAGACATCAGTTCTTGGCAGAACAGAGACTAGCACAAGGGAAGGGCAATCAGTGAGTTTTTATTCAGTTTGTTAGCAATTTTATGGAAAATGTAGGATTATCAGGGCTTTTGTGGAAATATTTCAGTCATTGCTTTCCCTAAGATACAATCTCTTGCAACTTGTCACAGATGGATTGTATGCAATGAACCAGAAATAGACACATGTCCACATACCAAACTTTAAAGTGAGACTGAATAATGTGCATTACTGTGGTATGCAATTCTAAGTTTGTTATAAATCATTACTAAGTGGAACCAAAGTCTACTTCATTTGAACCAAGCTCAAATCATTGTCTCAGCTGAGAAAAATATGTTGTAAGGTATTAATTTGGAGATTCTGGTTTCTCCTTTCTGTTTAAAAACCAGGACTTTTCAGCTCTTGGATTTCATTCTGTTCTCTGGTAGTGGAGTTATTACCTTCTAGTTTCAAAGCACTGTGAAAACCAAGCTTTCCTGTTAGAATAAACTTTAAAGGCAAAGTTAAACCCTAATGAAGTAAATTAATTCCCTTAACTAAAGTTATAGGTTCATAATTCTTGAATATATCTTCATCTGTAGCTATTCAGACCCTGATGTTGTAGAAGTTGCATCACTGCCTTCACAAAATTCTTCAAAGGTTTCTGAAAATGCATCTACTAGCATGGACACACATGCCCTTGCAGGATTATGTCTGTTTGGTTTGGGGACCTGTGTTATTATCACACCTTTTCTGATAATGTTGATTTCTTAGATAAATATATCAATTATTGTATCAATTGATAATAAATATCTCAGTTATCAAAAGGGTCTGGGTTTGTCTTATGAACCAGTTGCTGCCTGTTTTTCCTTAGTGTTTTTTTTCAAAGCAGAACTTGAATCTACCGGCTGCATACACTACTGGTAGATTATTTCAAACTTAATTTTGTAGTTTTCTTTTCCTCTGTGACCGGAAAAAAAGTGTGAATAGAATCTGAAATGATTATACTTCTAACTGGATTCAAATCCAATGAAAAATATCTAGTACAATGGGCTTCAGATTGCCTGCTATCATAATGCTAGTTGAGGATGAGGCTTTCCAAATGGTGATTCCTGAGATTTGCTGTTTGACAAGGGTGTGGAGAAAATTCCCCATGAGTTTTGTTTGGTTTCTTGTTTTGCAGGGGGGAATGGGTGTGCTCGCTTTGCCGTAACCCCGCGAAGCCAGAGGTGGAGTATGACTGTGAGAACACACGCTACAGCCACAGCTACAATGCACAGTGTGGCCTGGGGGACTGTGACCAGAAGGTGGGAATCATTATATAGTGCACTATTTAGAGCAGGACATAGGATCTCAGCATGGGGCTTTGCTTTTTCATGAGATGGTTTTCACTTGGCTGCTACTCAAACGTTCCGCACTGCAGTAAATACAACAAAAGCATTGTTATTGTTTGGTTGTATATTATTTTGTGTATTAGCTGGTCTTCTTTCTAGGCATTGCTCTTCAATATAAAAATGTTATAGAGAGATGAAGCAGGCAGATGTGGGATTCTTTTCTACTTTGAACAGGGAAGTCATACTCAGGAGCAGAGCTTCCATGAGTCAGTTTTGCCTGGTTTGTGACACTGAATCTTTTTCCTTTAAAACCTGGCACCTTCTCAGACATCTACTTGGGCCAGTGCAATGACATTTTTGTGATAAAGATATTTTTTGGACACTTTAAAGTTGGATTGAAATCATCAAACAGTCTTCTTCATATATTCCATTAGTTCCCTTGAAGATATTTTGTCTCTTAACTCAGCCTAGAGGAAAGCTTATCACTTTGCATACCTATCACTAGTTTTCTCTACCAAATCTTTCATTAAATAATGGCCTTTTCCTAAAGTCCATAGTATTTGGAAGGCACAAACGCAATATAGATGTGATGTGTATATTGGTGATTACTGGACAGGGAGGAGGAGTCCGCACAACTGACCGCAGATGATGAGCTGGCCCTGTTTCTACTGGATTGGTACCACTGGGCAAATATTATTGGGATTTGGGTCTTGAATAGTGAAGTCCTATTTAGAAAATTTAGTTGATTAAAATTTCCATTGTTTGTGAGAAAATATGGCTTATAATCTTTGTGTAGTGCATTTTTTTTCACTAATAAATGAGCCAAACACTAGTGTGTTTTACAAGTTAATGATGATTAAAGGGAATAGTTTTCATGCAGTACTACCAACTTACATTGGTTGTCATGAATGGATATGAGCAGTGGGCAACATTGGCCATTTAACTCTTTCTACATTGTTGCTATCTCCCAGTTGAGAGCCGAGGAATAGATCTGGAGCACAGATCTAAAGTAAATAATGATAGTGATTAATTCCCAAGAATTTCCAGGAAAATATTTATTTTCTTGCATTTCTTTACTATCCTTATTTTCCAAGGTGTAACAATGCTATGAGGCAAAATGTGTCCCCCTGACTAGAGTGAAGTGTGCCATTTTGCATCAGAAATTAATTTGAGAATTCACTTTTTTATTAGTATGATTGATTAACTAAGGGTAATAATGAAACTCCCTTGTTTTGAATTAAAATTTATTACAATTTTGGCTTCCACAGAAGTGTGAAAAGCTGGTGCTCTCCCTGTTCTGCAGCAGTATGAGCCTCCCATTCCATGAACCTGTCAGCCCCCTGGTAAGTACTGCATGTGCAGGGATCAGAGAGAATCCAGAGAGCCTCACAAGCTTCTCCTTTGTCTTCTTGAAAGATATTCATGAGGGTTTTTTCTGAAGAGTATTGATTCCTAGGGAAGGGTTCATGTTTGCCTCTTCCAAGTGCCTTGAAGGCATCAGGCCAGAGGCAGGGAAACATTTGGCCAGTGCTCAGGCCATGTCTGAGTGCCAATTTAAGAAGCTGGTAGAATGGCAAAGGTCTATGAGGGGTTCCAGTGATTTTTTAAGAGTTGACTTGCCGTGTACATGGAGAATATTGTACAGCCATAAGAGAAGTTTTCTCTAGAAGCAACCCTGAACTCCCTGTTTTCTTGTGCTGTGCACACAGAAGGTAAATGTGACTGTGCAGGCAAGATGTAGGGATATCTGCTTCATCCATCTACTCCACATTTGCAACATTAACTGCTTGCTTTAAGGAAGGTGGAGACTTACACTATTGTAACAATAGAGCACCATGTATTAAAAGTTGAAGAGGGGGAAAAATAAACGTTTTATGTGAAGGAGTAGTTCAAATAATGATATAAAACCCATTCCACCTAATAAAGCTTGTAATGAACTTATGGAACAAATTAGTTGACAAGTAGGTTTAGACCCTGAAAGATTTAAGAACTGGGAAATCCTGGTAGCTGGTGCCCACTGAAGAAAGTTTTGTTGAACTTTTAAAAGAGTGCACAGTATCCTATTTTGAGTCACTCTTGACAGACTACTTCCCACATTATCAGCTGAAAGTATCACAGCACGTTCTTTTCGTAATTGCTTGGGGAAAATGTCAGCTAGTTATCAATGTTACATATATTATTGATCATGGTTAAATTTCAGTTATGGTTATCTGGGGAAAACTTTACAAAGTGCAAGCAGCAGAGTAGTCACTGAAGTGTGCTATTTTTAGGACCAATCTTGAAAACAAGTATGTTTTAATCAAATCAAAAAGCACCCAGGAAGATGATGTGCAAGTGTAGCCACTAAAAGATTAGAGCTCTCTACCCTGATGCAAGGACCCCTCTGCAATGAATTCTGTCCAAAATTGCATAGAAGTCACTGGAGAGGAAATGTTTTAATGAAAAATGTCACATACCTGCCTTTTATTCTTATTGCAGGCTCGGCATTATTATCAGATCATCAAAAGACCAATGGATTTGTCCACCATACGAAGGAAGCTGCAAAAAAAGGACAAGTCCCACTACTCTGCACCCGAGGAACTTGTGACTGACGTGCGTCTCATGTTTTGGAACTGTGCAAAGTTCAATTATGTATGTTTCTAAAATGCATGGGTTGGGGGGACACAAAGCAGGGGTTGGCTCTTTCAGTGGCTGTCACACTGGTGCAACTACTGCTTCCATGGAAGTCAGATGTAGGATTGGGATAAACAGAAGTATTAATCAGTTTTATTCTTTGGAAATTATGTCAGGGTTTCTTTAAATGACAGGAGTGAAGTTTGTATGAGTTATATACATATCTGAGAACTTGAGATACATATGGATCTAAAATTAAAGAGGGACATCTTCACAGACAACTCTATGCAATGTTGCTGTGAGATTTATGGAATATGGAAATTTTGCTGTAGGAAGCCAGTCACAGCCAGCAAAATACCTAGGGAAAATAAAATGCTCAAAAATTCCTAAGCAGGGGTTAGGAATTTGACTGCTGTTCTTTCTAGTTCACTGCACATCTCTACTTCTTGGAGGTGCACAAATGTGCTCCTTAACAGCATCTGGTTTTTACTTACACTGGAAATGCAGAGGGACTAATGGGCTGTAGGCAGTGTGCAGAGACTAATAGAGATGTAGCAGACAGAGCCAAGGAGAGATGTTGGGGTGGGGTAGTTATTTGGGTTTGATCCTAGATGATTTGTGTGTGTGCTAGCACTGAACAGTTATTCATTCCCTCACAGCCGGATTCCGAGGTTGCTGAGGCTGGACGATGCCTGGATGAGTTCTTTGAGGACAAACTGAGAGAGATCTATCCAGACAGGCATTTCCCTTCAATGCAGCAGGATGACTCTGATTCTGAAGACGTGGAGAGCCAGAACAGCCCAGTGCCATCCCAGGATTTCCAGTGGCCGTCATACGGGCAGGAGTGCGTGCAGCCCAAAAGGAAACGGCGCCACGCTGTAAGATTGCAAAAGCAAAAGCACTTGGTTGCCAAGTGGCCTCCCTGCTAACTCTGTTTACAGCTACTGATGGGAAGTTTTGGCAGGGCTGTCTGAGAAAGCTGTCAAGCTTCTATCACGGATGTGTGATCAGTTCTACATGTTATGTCACGGTCCCTTGAGTGGAATAAAGTGTCAGATGTGTATAAATGCGCGAGCAGGAGCAAATGAAGCCTCTCAGGCTGCGCAGTTATCTTCCTAGCAGAAAGCTCTGTCAGGGTTTGTAAAAAGATTAAGCCGTTTAGCTATTCATTGTTTGTTTCCTTTGTACACAGGACAGCGAAAAAACTAAAAGAATGATGTTTCAGCCAGCTAACAGCCTTCCTCAGGTATGACCTCCTCAAGATATGAGATTTGAGGAATCCAGCAGCATGACTGGCAGAGTTAAGGTGTGTGGGAGGAAAGCAAAGCGCTCGGGCTGTTTATTGAAACTCTCCTATTCTGCTGACCATATGCCTTATTTCTAGATCTTGTGGATAGACAACAGATCCAAAATGTTTATGTTTAAATCTGTCAATATCCCATCTGTTAAATCACATGTATGTTTCACAGTGTTTACACTGAAGTACTAATGTCTTGGTCATAGGTAATGATAAACAATAATAAAAATAACATCCTAATAATACTTCATACTGCAGTACTGTTTCTCAATGTGGCATCTCTATTTTGTAGAGCACAGGTAACCATGTAATAATCTTGCAGCCTCAGTGTGAATGTTGGCCATGCTTTGTGACAAATACAACATGTAGCCATTAAAGCTGTAATCCTGTTGTCTTATTCAATGATTTTTCTGGGAACTTGGCTGCTCCAAAACCTGTGAGATAATGTGATTATCTGATTAGCTGTTTCTTTTCAAGCACGGTGTTTTCATTAAATCAGGAAAGAACAAGTGATAGTAATGCTAACAGTGGGGCTCTGTGAAGGCTGGTTTTCAGCGCATACTGGGTGCTCTGTTTGCAAGGCATCCTTCTTCTGGAATCTAATTCATGCTTGGTAAAGCAGTGTGGGATTTTGTAGCTCTCAAAGGCAGCATTTTTATACAACCCAAGGCAGTTGTTTTTCTATAAAGTAGATATTGGAATTCAGCAAATTAACTATGGAGTGAATTACATGGTTTTAGAAGTGCCTATAAAATAATGTAATTTATTTCTGATTTTCTTTTTGCTTATTACCTGTAGCTGTGATTATCAGCAGTGCTAGAAGATGATGATAATGTAGAAGCTCAAACAGAAAGGTTATGATTTCTTTTTTTTTTTTTGCTAAATTTCACAATGTATAGGCAGAATACAACCAAGAGCAGATTTAGAGCTCGCTTGAACAAAGATTGTACGTAAAGTATGAAGGGTGAGATGGGTAGCAAGGCATCACACCTGAGCAAAGAGTGAAAGTTTGCAAGCTGCTTCCCACCCCTTCCAGCAGCAGGTGAGCCACATCTCTGCATGGCCAGTGCTTTCCTCATGTGTGTGAGGGGCATCTTCCTCCTTAGAGCTCTGCCCAGCAGAACAGTCCGGGCCGGGGCCTAGCTCTGGCACAGGAGGTTGTTGCAGACCTCAAACACAATAAAGTTCATTTTAATTAGGCTCCTGTAAATAAAGATGATATTTTCAGCATAGTTTATATGGGCTATTTTGTCTAGTAACCATGTATGTTATTTTAGATAACACTTTAAAGGTTTATATATGAAATAGTAATAAGACATGAATGTTGTATTCTACAATGTGGGACTTACTGTTTGCCCTTTACCTGGTAGTGTGCTAATCTTTCCTTTTCTTTGGAGAAGTGAAAATCTGGGTATTAGAAACCGACTGGCAAACTGTGAGATGAAGGGACAGCCTTTACATTTTCTAATTGTGAATTAATATATGTTTGCTTTCTGTCAAATTCCTCAAAACAGTGAGAGTCTTGGCACAGGACAATGAGTGCAGGTTTGTCACTGAATTAATCACCTTTATCTATGCTACAGGTTTAATTTCTTCTCAGTTCCTCCACCAAAGAACTATCTTTTACTAATCTAAAAATGGTACACTTTTTTAGATTTCATCTAGGGGTCGTGGTAGAAATGTGAGAGATAGTGATGGCTTCCTCTTTTCCTGGAAGAGCAGAGTCAATGAGAGTCTTCTTCTGTTTCTTAAAGTCTGTAAGGTTATTAACTGTACATTAGTTTTGGAGAACACCTGTTTAAATAAAATTTATCCAGGGTGTATTATGCTTTTATTAAAAATAGAAGTTTCCCAGCTTGTCATTGTAAGTAGAACACCTTTTTGTGTGTGTTCTGGCAGGACTGAATGACCTGAGCACTCTTAAGGCTATCTTAGATTCTGATTAATACTCTAAGACAGGTAACAATTGAAAAAAAAAAACTTCAACCTCATGTAATGCTAGTAATCAGAACAAAAACTGAAGTCCGAAGTATGACTTAATATATTTTCAAACATGAATCCATAGGTCAGCAAATTGCCAGTACAGTGCAGGTTATGGGAACAATATAATTTTTTACATGTAATGGGTTACATGTGTAAAGGGAAAATCCTTTCTGTGCTTAAACAGTTGGAAAAGAGATTAAGTGCAGTTTCATAATAGGTCTGTCAAAGAAGAAAAGGCAGCTACAGATTTGGCTTTGATTAACCCCCAGACAATTTCCAAGACCTGCTTGTTCCAGTATGGTGACGGGAGAATGGCATCACAGTTCATACAAACAGGGGTTTAACCATACACATTAACCAATGACTGCATGTTTATATGTGTTATGTGCATTGCTGAACAATAAAACACGTGAAATGTCTTTTTGCACATCAATCTGAAATTTTTGCTCTCAGTACATCTGCTTTCAATTCATGTATGGATTGTACAATATAATTTAACCATCATCAGCTAAATTGCTCATAACTTCTGATAGCAAAACAGAGCAGTTATGAAAGCAGCTATGCTAACACAGGAGACAGCTTGCTATTTGTGCTAATATTTTCAATACCAAGTAGATATTTTGCCTTTTTGTTTTTCAGTTGCTCTAAGTTATTGAGAAACAAACATGACAAGAACAAGTAGCAAAAAATGTTTGTTGTTTATATATCTGTACACATAAAGTGCCAAGAAACATGCTACTTATTAGTGAGAGGAAAAACATTTCGTAATGTATTAATCTGGAGGAATCAGAAGAGATATTCTAAAACTGAAAAAGCCAAAAATTGGAATAATTTACCAACAAAACCCCCAAAAATCCTCTATTGGCAAGAAGTCAAGCAGACACTGCAAGTGTTTTTATATTATTATTGGTTCCTCTCTGTTTGGTTTTTGGGAAAATAAAACTATCAGCACCAACTTTCTGACCTGGGGACCTATTGGCTTGAGGGGTAAGTAATCCTTCTCTCAGGGTTACAGCTGTGCTGATCTTCAGACATAATTAGGAGATAATTTATAGTGAGAGGTAACTTTTTTATTGTATAAATAGGAAAATGTAGAAAATCTTCTAGGCACACAATTCCTTCAAGTGTTAAATACAGGCAATTAACTCTATAATAGACAAAAAGCTAAATATCAGCTGAGTTTCTCTGATTTTATTTAGCTATCAAATGAGATAATCTGGGGGAAATAAAGATAGGCAGTAGTCATAGGCTGAGGAGAATGCACATCTTTTGAAGTTGTACTTGTAGACCAGGAGCATGAAAAAAGAGAATTGTTTTTTTGAGAAATGCTGCCCCACTATCTGTTCCTGTCTATTAGTAAATGTATGTGCAAGTATGTTTTACTGTGTAGTTATGTGTGCTCTCACAAATGAGCACATTTCGTAAACTGGTAGCATTTAGATTAAGGGACTTTTGTAGAAGCTTCTATTAGGATATGTAAAATCAGGAAGACAGTATTTGGATGGGTTTTTTTGGTAAAGTGTTTGCTATGGTGAATATTACTGTGGAGATGAAAAATTGCAATGTTCAAATTTGTTGTCACATATCCAGGTCCAGTTGCTCCCTTTTCATTCCAAGTGTTTTAAAAGAGGTTCTTGAAAGATAATTTTTGGATGACTTCTTCCTGTTTCTCTAGTAACAGACTCCCTGTAAATTTCAAATCAGAGCTAATGTTTGGATTGTGCCTTTAAAATTGTGAGATTTGCACATTGCAGAACTAGCTCATTGCCAAGTCTTGTGCTGACTGCCTGCACCAGAATGATAATTTCTCCTGGCTGAAGGAACAAACACAGCACCCTAACAGGGCTTCAGATGTTGAACTCTGCTCACAGAAACTCACAGAACTGAATCTGGTTTTATACTGGGCCTAACAAATGCCAGTGTTTGGAGATCATTAAAAAGCATCAGAATTGTGATCTTTTCAGATAATGACACTAAAACAGATAGACTGTTGTGCCAGGCTATTTTATGCAGTTATTCCTGGACTGTATGGTAATTTATAAGTTAGTGTTCGTTCTGTAAATAATCACATATTTGTTATTTACTACACTTTTAATGTTTCTTGCAACAGCATTAAACCAGGCCTAGATTTAAGTCAAGGAAATAGTTTATGCACATGTCTATACCACACTGTGTAGCCTGTGGTGCAGTGCAATACTTCTGAATTTACAGCCCACTGGGCCAAGCTAAGCAGTCCTTTCCTGTGACAGAACAGCAAATGGAAAACACCCTTAATTTCTTATACTGAAAGTATTAATAGAATAGGATGATCACTATAGAACAAGTGTTGCGTATATCACAGAAATTAAACCAGAACTTTATAGGATATTTTGTTCTATGGTATAAATTAAGGAACAATATAGAGCTTAGATAAAGTGAAAATCAATTCAAAATTAATCTTTAAATCCTACCCAAACTCTGTCCTGCATCTTACACATAATTTTGAATACCTCAGGCATCTGCAGTGCAGTCTATTATTAACATATACTGGTGGGCTTTGGTTTATGAAAAATAACATTAAAGAATTCAGCGCTTTAAGCAAACACTGGACACCCCTCTGTTTCTTTTTCCTTGTGGCCTCTGAGGGCTTTAGAAACACTGGTTAACTGGCTTTCATCCATGTTTGTGATGTACTTATAAATATTTCCCACTTATAACTGTGGAAAGCAGCATGACAAGCTAACGGAATGAGCGAGCAGCAGAGACGGAAATTGAATACAGCCCTCAGAGCTGGCTGCAGGATTATCAGGGAGCAGTGTTAAATGAAAGCATTGTGAGACATCTCAGGTTTGGGATACTGAAACCTTTCATTATGGAAGAGGGGATTTGGCTCTGACAGCATGCTGCAAATGATGCTTGAGCTTAGCACCTGCAGTCCTGGAGCAGAATCAGGAGTCACACAGAGCTTGTTTTACCTACAGGGCAGTTCTGTTCAGTGAGGGGCAATGCTCAGTCTACTGCTGCAGACTCACCAGTGCCTCACAGTTCCAGAGCAGCTGCAGTGCCCTGGGCAATGCAGGTACTGCAGCCGTAACCTCTGGCTGAGCCAGGTTATCTCAGGCATGATACAAACAGCATGGATTTTCTCTAGAGAATGAACCACATAAAAGCTCCCCAGAAATAATATCCCATATCATTCAAGAAAGCTGAAAGTCTTAATCTTTATTTTTGATACTTTAAATACCATGAGAATCTCTTAATTGGAGTGAGCCTGCTGGACAAGGAGCTCCCATCAATGACCTTTTGAGGTGACAGTCTCACTTCCTCGCTCTTGCATCATGTTCAGAGCTCTTCCCAGTGCTGTGCTGTGTTGCATCATGCCAGCCCCAGGCCGGTGCCGTGGGGCTGGGAATCCCTGGGGGCAGGGAGAGACAGCCTGCTCTGGACACGTGCTGGAGAGGTGGGAACACCCTGGAGACATTCAGCCCCTCAGCTGGGAAAGGTGTTACTGCAGCACACCCTTCATCTGCTGTCTAGATGACTCATATGGTGATAAGATATTAAATGGAATGGGAATAGGCAATTTCTTCCTTTCAGTGGTCCTAATTAGGGCATACTGTAAGTGTATGAGTATATTTATAGCCACAGAACTCAACATTTTACCTTGTGAGAAACCTGCAGAATTAGCCTGATTCTGTGTTTATTGGCTTTTATTGCTTCCAAATAATGCACAGTTTACAAATAAATTTACATTGGTTGCTTCACCTCTTCCCAGATGGTAGTACTATAATACCCTTCTCATTTTGAGTCAAGTTCTTCATTATTAATTCAGCAGTTTGTAATTAAATGATTAACTAATCAAATTTTTCCTCCTGAGTACCTGTGCAAATGCATTGAAGACTGATTGATTTAACTGGGGTCACTCAGAGATAAATTGAGCCTTAACATTGTGAAGTGTGAAAAACAAAGAGGAAGAGGCTCTCTGAGGAGGGAATAGGAGGACTTGACTTTTAGCTTTGTTGATGTTTTCTTATAGTTCCAGTGGGGAGGAAAAAAACCCGATGGTTCTGGAGCTAGAGATCCAAAAATTACATGGAAATTTGTGTTATTACTTTACCTGCCAAAGCTAAGATTCGGATTTTAATGTGTGTGACAGCATTAGGTGTTTTTTCCTTTTTTTTTTTTTTTACAGTCTCATCATATGGGAAGAAAATGAGAATTCTTTTAATGGAATTGAAGGTGAGTAAGCCCCAATGGTGACGCTGGGGAGGGGTGGCACTGCAGTCTTTTTGCTGGTTTTGGCAGAGAAGTCAAGTTCTGTGTATAACTTTCCTCACCGATTTAAGCAAAGGTGTTTCTGCAGCTCTTATGAAAAGATGAAATTTTTACACAGATGTAAAGGGGTGAGAGAGGGAGATGTTTTTTATTTCTCTCTCAGTTATATTTTGCAACTGAATGGCTATTTCCTCAGGTTCCTGGGAGGGATTTAGGTGCTGCTCACTGCCAGAGGTAGTGGTACAGCCTGAATGGGTCGGTAAACTTTAAAGATGCAGCAAAGCTCAGCTTTTCCCAATATTTCCTGTACAACGACACAGCCTCTGGGAACGGGAGAGTCACTGCCCGGGGTAAAGCAGGGGGAGGTTCGGTGCCGGGCTGGCTTCAGGGCATCGGCAGTGCTGGTACCTCCAAAGTAAGGCAGCTGGCTCCCTCTGCTGCTTTCAGCACGCTCTGAGTCGTTTTAAGCAAGGAGAATTCGCCTCCTCCAAGTCCTGCGGGCTCCTGTATCATTGCACCTTCTGGTTTTAATATGGTCTCCTTCCACGGGAGGTTGCTACGGGGCTGTGTGTTCCCCCTTAGCTTAAAATCTGTGCAGACCTTTACAAAGATTAATATATGTATTCATAAGCGAGAATGAAGCTGTAATGTGGCAGCTGAGTGTAAGCATTTTAGGTAAGACCTCCATAAAACCATAATTACACTCATCTGTTTCCCTTAAGCGCCCGGTAGAAAACAGTTAGCACTTATATATCTCTTGATAGGTCTCTCTCAATCTGGTCTTGTGGGGAAGGAGGGAAGTTAATTTCCCCCTTTATTTTCTTTCTAGAAAAAGATGGTGCTTAAATTCAAATTTGTGAGAAAAGCAAGCTGAAAGTGTTTGTCAAAGCAGGTTGATTTGTAGATGGAGAGTGTCAAAGCAATAGTTTTTCTCAAGTATCTCTAACCCTTATGCGCCAATTATGGAAAAGACAGAAAAGGCACAATTCTAATAAAACTGTGGCCATATGAATAGATATTAATAATAAAAACTCCCACATAATATTTCTTAAAAATATGAGCAGTTTCATCAAAACTTTTGGATATGAAAAGTGCTGGGCAAATTGCTGTAAACTGAATTCTCATTGAGAAGGTGCACAAACTAGCCCTGCCCTTATTGGCTGTTCTATAATTATTTGACCAGATTATCTTCACCTGGGATAAATTAGTGAACACCTCAGTGGAAGAGGGCTGTCAGGGCTGATAAACTGACTCTGAAACGGATACATTTTATAAAGCAAAAAAAGAGAAAATAACTGATTTGCAACATTATTGGGAAGGCGAAAAAAATGGACTACAAGAAGCTGTCTGCTTGTGGGGTTTTACCACTTACTGATAACCATTTTGGGGACATTAGAGTTAGGATATTTGATACTGTGCACTGTAAAATACGGTCACTCACAAGGATTTGCCGACCTGGCTACAACCACGTTCCCTAAAGGGAAGCTCCTTGTTCCTTTTGCGAAATGTCCCCGTGTACCATAGCACTAGGAAGTCGCTGAGGACTCTCAATGACTTTTGAGCTCATTTGAAGGAGCTCGAGACCTTCCACAGCCGAACCATCCTGGGACACTCCATCTGGAGGGGAATGAGTGTGGGGACCAGGCGGTGCTGTGGTTCCGCAGGGCGCTATGTGACCCTGCAGCTCCCCGGGGAGGCTCCTGCCAACCTGGCATTGCCCGGGCCAGGCTCCCCTCATGCCGAGCGTGTCCCGGGCCAGGCTCCCCTCATGCCGAACGTGTCCCGGGCCAGGCTCCCTTCATGCCGAGCCTGTCCCCTCATCCCGAGCCTGTCCCGGGCCAGGCTCCCCTCATGCCGAGCGTGTCCCCTCATGCCGAGCCTGTCCCGGGCAGGGTCCCCTCATGCCAAGCGTGTCTCCCCACGCCGGCTGCCCCTCCTCCCCTGCCGGCCGGTCCCGCGGCACCAGCAGATGGAGCTCCAGGATGCCGATTGCTGAAGGGATGAAGGGATGACCGCGGAATCGCTGTGGAAGGGGCAGGCGACACCTCGGTGCTTTCCTGAGGTGCTGCCCTTGGCCCTTTGCTGCGCCGATGAACTTGAACTGGGAGATGAATATGAGCGCTTCTCAGGATCTGAGGAGTCAGGTTGGCTTAAAAAAAAAACAACAAAACAACAACAAAAACACCAACAAACTTTGTTAAGCATTTAATAGAGTGATAGAACGATTTGGTTTGGGAGGGACCTTAAAGATCTCTGAGCTTCCATCCCCCTACCAGGTGTAGGGACGCCTTCCACCAGACCAGGCTGCTCACGCCCCATCCAACCTGGCCTTGAAGGATGTGGCATCCACAGCTTCTCAGGCAACCTGTGCCAGGGCATCACCACCCTCAGAGGTAAGAATTTCTTCCTGATATCCAATCTAAACCTACTCTCAGTTTAAAATCATTCCCCCTAGTCCTGCCACTACACGTTCACATGATCAGTTCTTCCCTTGTAGCTCCCTTCAGGTATGAGTAGGCCACAGTTAGAGCAACCCTGGATCTTCCTCTTCCCCAGGCTGAGCAAACCCAACTCTCTCAGCCTTTCCTCACAGGAGAGCTGCTCCATCCCTCAGATAAATTTGGTGGCCTCCTCTGGACTGGCTCCAACCGCTCCATGTCCTTGCTGTGCTGGGGAGCCAGGGCTGGGGGCAGCAGTGCAGGGGGGTCTCACCAGGGCAGAGGGGCAGAATCCCCTCCCTCACCTGCTGCCCACAGTGCTCTGGATGCTGCCCAGAATAGGGCTGGGTTTCTGGCCTGGGAGCTCACTCTGCTGCGTCATGTCTGGTCTTTCATCCACCATTTACTGCTGCGTGTCTCTGCCCAAACCATGCTTCCCAAATTTCACCTTTTGCTAGTGACACTGTGGCTCTTAATACCAAATTATCACTGTCAAGTCTATTGAAGATACTGGCACTCATTAAGCCTATTCTGCGTATTGTGCCTATTGAAGTAAAAGCTTCTGTGCATCCATATTTAGGCTTTTACTAGGATCGCACTACTGTATGATAAAATACATAATTTTCCATCTCAGGGAACCAGTTTCTTCAGATGTTGCTGGGTCAGGGTGGCTGGTGGCACTTTATCTTCTGTGTATTTCATGCCAGACCTATCCAAAACAGAAATAACTCTCTTTAGGCCCAAAGGAGAGAAGCAGGTGTACTCACACTTCACAGGATAAATATTTAGATAAATATCAAGGATATCTAAAGCCCTATCTAAAGCTTTCCCATGGACTTTCTGTTAGTACATACTTATGCTGGATTGTGTTCAAAGCACAGCTAAGTAGCACAGAGCAGTCAGTGCTTTCTAAATTTCCCTTTCAGACAAAGAAGTTTAGATGTCACATGTCAAACGTAATCTGACCTCAGGGGTTTCAACCTAGTCTTTAACAGGCATTTCTCACCCTTGAGAAAATGCCTGGCTTTTGAAACAATGCCTCCTTTCAAGAACTTTGGCTTAATATTGTGGCATGAAGGTCAAGATTGTCTTGTACTGACTGACAGAAGCACAGCAGCTTTCACAGTGGTTCCTTTCTTCATATGTGGCTTTTACTTGTGCTTAACATTTTGAACTAGAAAGTGAAGAGAATGGGCAAGTATCATTTTCTGTGTGAGGTTTTGATGTGTTTTGTCTTTTAGCCTCACTATTGTTGTCATGTTATCATAATACTGAATTCATATTCTCCTAACTGATGCCCTTTATTTGACAGGACTGTTTACTTTTGTTGGTCTTAAGTTTTTTAAGCAAGGTACACAGACAATTTTGACTTGAACCTTTCAGTGGAAGAACACAGGGACAATGCAGTGTGTCTCCTCTGTGCAGGCTACCAGAGGAACAAACAAAGAACAGACCTGTACGAGCCAGGTCAGCTCAACCCAGACAAAATGAAGGTGAATTACAGCACAGACAGGCTGGGAGCAGACACCAGGAGGGCTGGAAAAGGTTGTATCAGAATGGTTATACTCTCAGATCTGAATAGAGCTTGTGAAAGGAGCCTGCAGATTGTACATTGAGCCCCAGAGGCTGTTAGCCAGCAGACAGCTGGGGCAAATTCCCCTGGGAACAGCCCTGCTTGGGTGAGATTACACATCCTTGTCATCACCCACCCTGCAAGAAGTCCTTCCACTCCTGCCCCGGGTGGCTGTGGGAGCTGGCTCTTGGCCTGCTTTCCTGGGCTGGGACAACATGCCAGGAATAATGCACTTGTTTGGCAGCTGTGGATTGGAACATGAATCTGCAGTGTGAGGGTCTTAGAGGAGCCCGTGTTGCTCTTGATTCACAAGCCACAGTGGTCAAACAAGCAATTTTTTTTGATGTAGCTGGCATGTTATGTGTGACCTCTTCTACTGGAAGTGGCCTTTTCTCAGAGGTACCTGAGTCACTCACTGTCACCTCAGGCTACACTTGCTGTGATGTATTTTTTTCTGAGACTGAAACTGAAGTAATTTAGAAAGGATGCCTGGAAGGACAAGAGAGAGATGGCTTAAGTAGTAGGGCTCTCCCCAAACTCTCAGGGATAGCAAATGCTGAGGAATTGAAGTATACTTATAACATTCCTTTTTTCTTTTTTTTTTTTCCAAGTTGACTTTTTGCCTGAAAGGCATTGCTTTTTATTAAATAGGCCTTTGCAAAACTCTCTTAGCATTGGTACTTGTGGTCACAAGCCAGGAACAGAATTGGAGGTGCTGTGCCCAAGTCACTGTAAAATCGTAAATGGGGACTCCTCCCTAAAGCTCACTCCATGCAAGGAAAAAGTCTATGCCCCTAAAGAAACAAGAGCACAAGTGGTGAAATTTTAGTAGGAATGCCATGAAATAGTATGCAAAACAGAGAAAACCCCATTTTCTCCCTAAGTCACCACAGGAGCCATTTTCACCTGTTTTCAGGTTATTTCAGGGCTGATAAACACATTCCATATATTTATGTCTGGGAATTTCATAATCTTTCTTTAGGAAAAAAAATACTGTCAACTACCCTGGCATACAAGGAATGCACAATAACATACCTGGAGAAATGGATACATCTGTTGCCTGAATCCCTAAAAGCTCAGCTCTTAAATGGGTGAATATCTGACATCTAACAGTAAATTTTGGCAAGGTGACCTATCTGTTTGAATTATAGTGGTTTCAAAGCCCTGTGTAATATGGTGATATGAAGAGTCTGAGAGAATATCTTTAAGCCTGGTTTTTTAAACTTCTTCTCTTTAGGATTAATTCTTTCTGAGGCAAATCTGGGGAGCCAGTGGTGGCTTTGGTCTGGGATGCCAAGCTCTTAAAAACACAGTGGGAGAGGCCACTGAGGTGAGCCAATTCCAGTCAGCAAGTGCTGGAGCTGAGTGCCCTGAGGTAACTGGGGGATATTGCACCATCTTCAGATTCCTGTTTCATAATGTATAATGAGCAGAATAAAAGCACTTTTTAAAAATAGAACCTTTAAATTTTTTCTTTCCTGTTTTTTTTTTTTTTTTAACTGGAAAAACAAATCTATTTCAATCAGGTACTTGATTGAAGTACCTGATACTTCAATAGTATTTGGCACCTATGAAAGAAATATGACATTATTTTTGGCGTGGAAAGAATATTGGAAGATTTAGAAGAGAAAATGGAGAGCTACTCCATGAAGGTAGCTTCTAATGTGCTGATCCCCAGAGGTGCTGCCCCTTGGGCTGGGAGCTGACTGCAGGCACAAGCACTGATGTAATGTTTGCTGCCTCTCCAGTGGTGATTAACTTGGAGGAAATAAATGTAATTAGTTGAAGTACCTTATATGTCATGCTCCTAATGGATATTATAATTTAAGAATAGTACTTAAATTTATTAGAAGCACCTCTTTAAGAGTACTGTTTTGTTGGGTTTTTTCCCCTAAAATAAATTTATCTGGGTTTTAATAATTCCAGTGCCAAGGATTAAGGTCTCTGTTGCAGGCAGCCATGCAGTAGGTTCTACTGTTCCACTTATTCTGCAGAATTTTGTGACTAAACAGCGTGAACAAATACATGACACTAGGCATGGATTCACCTGCAGGATGTGTCCTGTGTGCAGGGACAGCCTTGTGCCTCCAGTCCTTGTGAACCATGGGTGGATTTCCTGGTTCTGAGTTTATTTACATGTCAAAGGTGGTTTATTGGTCATGGTGTTGGTTTTAAATGAGTTAAAAAGTAGAGAGTTGATTTATCTTACAATTATTAAATTGTAAATATCTAGATTTTTCTGGTTTACCAGCTGAAGATTTTGGTATTCTCTCCTATTTAACAGTCTCTGTTTTCATTATGAATTGAATTTGCAATAAAGTACAGGGTTTAATTTTGATAAAATTATTATTGGGTAATGTGCATTGCTAACTTTCTCTGTTTGCCCATAATAATCCAGTTTATCCAGATATTGCAGAAGAGGTCACCTAAGAGTTACTTGACTGAAGTACAGCATGTTGGCAATATGAAATGACACTTTCTTAAATCAAGACATAAGTAAGCCCTTTAACTTTACTGCTACTTTTCCCCCTCTTCCCCAATAATGCAGCTATGTCCTGATTATATGGCAGTACAAACATTCACATTCCTTGATCAAATCTTCTCCATAATTGTGCAGACCTTGATCCTATAGGGCCCTTGCATTCTTCACATAGAAGCTTCGTTTTGTTTTGTATTATTCATTTAAAGATGTTTTGCAGTCAGTTTATTTTGACATTCTGAAATCAGAAAACAGTGTCCATGTCAGGGCTAAGGCACAAAGGTTAGCTGCTGAGTCTGGCTCTCTTGCATAGCTGTTCTAGGGTTAAGATATATACTTAGTATTTCAGATATCTGATATTATTCATAATTCTTGAGAGAAAAAAGAGTCACTTAATGAAAACCAAAAATTCTTGAATTACATACCATTATGTTATGCAAAAGACATGCAGTGAGAAGGTAGAAATGCATCTGAGTGTTTCCCAGCATTGAAAATGTGGCAGATGCATTGTTCCTCAAAAGTAATATGCTCTTCCTGAAATGCATTATTTACCAGAAACATGGGAGTTTGGGGATTTGGGTTGGTGTGGTGGTGATTTTAATTCACCATCTGCCTCCCTAGACCCTAATAGCCTTTCATTTATTTCATATTCACTAGGGCGTAGAAAATGCTCAGGGTGTTTAAAATATTATGTGGTTAAAAAAGAACCAGATAAAAGAAATTATAACTATTAACTATAGGGGGAATTACAGTGAAAAGTTTTTGAGTGCTTTCCAGGAGGATGCACAAGCTCAGACTTGCCTGATCTATTTCCACCTATGTCCTTTCACAGTCACTTTTTCTGAGCCATTTGGGAAGCTTCCTTATCTGCACATTGCTCTGTAAGGGGTAGGTGTGCCATCTGCATATTATTGTAAATTAGAGGATCCATCCATCTACTATCTTAGATGAGCATGGCTTTCCTGCAGGACTTTGTTAAATTGAGTAAATTTAATTTTCATATCCCTTCTGGAATATTGAACAAAACTAATTTTGTGACTGTAGGGTTTGAAAGCAGAAGGGGCAGTAAGTTAATATAATTAATCATTGTGTCATTGCTGCAGAATAATGGACTAATTCTCTTCCTAATTTCCAGTTACTTATCATTTGAAATCTCCCAGGGAAAACAGCACTGTGTAGAAAGAACAAGGAACAACCAA
The DNA here is from genome assembly GCF_012460135.2 of Molothrus ater. Taxonomy (NCBI): domain Eukaryota; kingdom Metazoa; phylum Chordata; class Aves; order Passeriformes; family Icteridae; genus Molothrus; species Molothrus ater. The sequence continues at coordinate 11,659,573 of NC_050483.2, forward strand.
TTAAACTAAGTGTTTTGTGTCATCATCTTAAGCAACTGTAACAGAACTGAGGAAACTCTGGTTTTGATTTATTAGTTGCATTTTTTAAATTTTTTATATACAATTAGATATTTGCCTGAACTGCTTCATATGGAAAAAGTAATGAATTTCCCCATATTGACATATTTTTGTGCATCAGATTTGCATTTTTAAAAAACAGTCAAGTACACAGAATAATTAGCTTGAGTTAAAATGAACAAAACAAACCATCTAAAACTCTTTGTTAAAAATGTTAGATATTTTTGTTCCAACTCTGAAAAATTAAACTCCCCTGCAATCATAAATCAACAGTGATCTGCCAGCAGGTCCTAATTTGGGCCTCTTAAACTAAATACTTATGTTTTACTTACAGGACTGTTTCAAATATTTATTTTACAGCTGATCATTTTAAACGTACCTTCTACCTGTCACTCATTTTGGCATGGGACTGTGGGATCTACTAAATCTTTGCAGGTTCAGGTTTAAACTGG